>NW_028262391.1:49168861-49478184 GCF_047370975.1 Nipponia nippon | reverse complement strand
AGGATTCCTGCCTTTTTCAGCACAGATATGTTGCTGCTCCTTCTTGCCTTTTTCCACCATGCTCCCTCTTTCCTTTCTCCTAGAAAGAAAGATCCCCCAATGGCATCTTGTATTCTTCAGCAAATTTATTCTACCAACAGGGCTCCATCAGCAGTCTCCGGCTGCTTGAAGTTATGGGAAAATACAAACACTACAATCAAAACTTAAGGCATTCCCTCCTCCGCCCAGCAGAATTCACCAGCGCACATTACATGATACCTTCACACATCCTTTCGCTGCCTGTTGTCTCATTTAGGGCAAAAATCTAATCAAGTGGAAGGAGTTGTAATGAGTTGTTCTCAGCTGGAAGTTATCTTGACTCATTCATTACAATATAGACACGTTATTGACTGATCTCCTGGGTCAGTGGCTGCATTATAAGGCATAGTAATACTATAGCTTCTGCTCTAAGCCCTAGAGAAAAATTACTATTTCAACAAAAATATGTCAGTGAGTGTGTCTGAAGAAAAATATAAAAAAATCAAACTTTAGATGTTATATCACAGTCATTGATCTTCTGAGCACAACACATAGTTCAGTTTAAATGGAGCTGTTGCCTCTTTGTAAATGCAGAGGACACTTAAACCAATAATACGTTTGTGGAGCTACAGTCTCAAGGGAACTGTCACATCTGTGGGGGAATATGACATTTCACTGTTAACACTGCATTGATTCCGAACAGTCCAAATGACCCCAAACCCAGAAGCAATATGTAGAAAAGACTCTTTTTAACTTAGTTTCAATGAAAGAGTTTCCCATTGCAATGCAAATGATCAATATTATTCCATTTTAGCAGATTTACATAACATTTTGCTAAGAACCCCAGGAGAACATAAGACGAAATTAACTTTAGATTCTTACAAAACCTTTACTGACTGAGTCCGAGACACAGACAGACAGAATCAAAGACATTCAAATGTATTCAATATGTTGTGGCTCTGCAAATTGCTGTAAGAAGTTTATCGATATGAGATTAATTTTATCCTATAGGGGAAGAAGATGAGACAGAAGTCAGAGTTTGTACAAAAATTCCCAGTGGAATATAATGGATAATTTCCTTTGAACGCTGGTTGAATAAAGCATCAAGAGGCACTACTGACCATGAATTTTCCTGGCTTCTGCACAAGCACACATCTGATCTTTCAGCAGTCACCCTAAGCGCTTCCCAAACCAAATTTCTTGATATATGTAATTTATTGAAAACTAATCAGTTGAGGTTGTATTCAGCAGAAGAAATGGTGTCACAGGAGATTTAACTATGTAAATAAATTGCTGCCAGCAGATGTCAAAAAGTAACAACAAGCAATCACTCACAGGAAATAACTACAGTGCAACCAGCACAGAAAGTACCTTATTTACGCCAGTATGTTTTTAAAATGTCTCCAAAGCCACAAATTTATTTAGTAAGGGTTTTCAGTTAACTAGACAATTAGCCACAGGTCATGGGGATTTTTTCCCTCAAGTTCACAATTAAAACTGTTTGTCTTCAAGGTCGGTTTGTTATAATTACAGTGATCTGTCATTTCTTAATGTGATCTGTCATAACTTCTTGTTTCCTTTTTTTTAAATTTTTTTTCTTTCTTTTTTTTTAATGGCACAAGCTTCTGTCAACGCTCGACGAAGACCAGTTTTCTGCAAGTCTTATGTTAATTTAATCGAAATTATGATACACTACTAGATGAACAGAAGAGTCACTAAATTATTTACACATTTACATTTGCCTGAAGTTTGGGCCATTAGTAAGAAAGCTTACTAAATGACAGAAATGAAATACTAGGCCTCACTGGAGGAATGGATGCTTTGTCCACTCCTTCAGTGGGAAGTACAAAGAACTCAGTGATTTGAGGATGGAAGAAGAAATTACTATTCAAAAAAAATATCTTTTGTCCTATACCAAACCCATGGTAACCACTTGCACCCTTATACACTTTCTTTTTTCAGAGATGGGAGAAAAAACTACTGCTTGGTATACCTCTCTTGCTCTAGCAGTACATTGAGACAAGAAGTCAAAGTGCAGGAGCTTTTCATTAAATAAGCTATCAATACAAAGTGCGTTTTACACATTTCCCACAGATACTGTGCAGAGGCAATATTGCCTCCATCTTTTCAATCCTGGGTCTTGGTTTCACCTTCTGTGTGAAATTACAACTAATCTGTAATTCCACAGTGAGTTGCATAGACTGCTTCCTAATATCAACGCTCTGATCAGAAGCAAAAATGTTGGTCGATACATGGCAGGAAATGTTTAAAAAAAATAATCCATGGACATCTACATACAGCTGCCCTTCTTCTGGAATCATAATCATTATAAAAGTCTGTCTTGATGTACAATAATGTTTTCTTAAAAGGCATCCCCAGGAATAAAGCTTTCAGCTTGTGCCATGTGCAACTAATTTCCAAAGAGCACTCAGTGGTAGGAGTCTGTTTCAGAAATAGAGAATGACGCATCATTTACAATACATAAAAGGAAATGAGAGTGAGTAATAAATCCATTCTGTAATATTTTCCTTTCAAAATGGATACTGTAGGTTGCTGGCCTGTTTTCCCAGCTGCTGAATGAGTAATGTCATGCCTGAAAATCTGCTCAAACCATTTATTCAGTGGGTTGTTCAACTTTCCCAGTGAAAAACTGAAACAAAGTTCCTCCTGTTTCCAGGAGAAATCTTTTGCCTTCTCATCTTCTCTATCAATGAACCTGGTGGAGAAATAACAATTTCTCTTCGTGCTTTTTACCAAGTTCTCTCAAGTGAGTTCCCTCAATCTTTATTTAAGAGTCACCAGTAGGAAGTTGATTTTTTCGTACACATCCGACAAATGCACAAATAACAGACCTACACTCCTTTTCAGTCCTCAGTCTAAAAATTGGATTATTAAAGTACAGCCCTTGGACACAGTTTATGAATAGCTTTTCAAAAAGCCTTCAAAAAATCTAAATTGTATTTAAATTTGCAAAATTAGTTGGTAGTTAAGCTTTTGTTTTACTGAAGTATCAAGCCAATTCCAACACACAAATCATTCTATAAACCATGGAAAATCAACCACTTAATTGCAGCCTGCTAAAGTACAAAACTTCTGAGATTAACAGAGAAAGCCACCTCTCAAAACTCTGCTGGATTTTAAACTTGCTCAACTTACCATCATCTCTTTCAAACAATATCAGTGCTTGACTAACAGTTACAGAACCAAATAACCTTGGTTTAGATTTTGACTCTCACACTAAGATCAGACAAGTAGCACTGCTGAGAACAATGTAATTAAAATTGCACCATATAATCTTGCTTTGCACAGTCATTCCCAGAACAGTTTCTATTCACATCAAACACAGGCTTTTATACTTCAAAGACAGACAGGCTTTGGCATCTTCCACAAAAGAACTGACCTGAGGGAAAGTATATTCTGTCAGTCAGGATCATTTATAAGCAACCTGAAATTTGTTTACATAGATAAACCAAGGAAAGAACATCAGGCTACTGAAGTTTCTGCCTCTTTTTAATAACTAAGAAACAACAAAAAAACCCACAGGTAGCATGTACAACCCAACAGTGATTATTTGATGAGCCAGGTGACACTGCCATTCATGTTTGCTGCTTAAATGGGTGGCATTGCTACACATGCTCACATTTAAACAAGTAGCATTGTGTATGAAGCAAATGACCGTGAAAAGTTATCTCAATCACTTAACATAATCTACATTTCAAATAGAGACTATGGTTGGTAGTGCCATTTGGCTGCTTGCTGGTTTCCAAAGGTGGATATCAACTTTCATTTAGCACTGTGTACATAATGGTACCAGCTTATAGTTTGCATCAATGCAACCACAAACTAAGGCTGAGGTCAACACAGTGTTTGATTCCAAGCCTTTTTGTCAGCTTCAGGAATATGGATCAGGCTGATAACTGACAGTTTCTGCAGAAAGCTGTGACCAATGAATAGAATTTTTCCTTATATTAAACTCCATAATCAACAAAAGGGTGCAATGAAAAGCTATCTGAGCCAACATCCCAGATATGCACACCCACAACAGGGACTGTTTGTAGAAAAAAAGCATTACATGAAAAATGAAAACAGAACATCTCTAGTGTGGAAATTAAGGACATCATAATATAGTAATACAGTTTTATATTATTTCTTATTAACATCATTTGTTTTCATATGGTGATCACACTGGAGACAGATCAGACAAGATGCTGGCCTACCAACACAGTAAATACAATACTGATTTCGTAATCAATATATAACTAAAATGTTATTTCCAAGTACTCTCTTAGATTTAATAAACTACAGTTATTCCTAAAACTACAGGAATTCCATGTACCTTCATAGTTGCCAACACAACAAAATTTGCTGGTCATTCAGTGGCAGATCTGCATCCACTCATTTAATTTATTTTTTAAAATCTAATATTTACTTACTTACATTTTTTCCAAGTCCAGCAGATGAAAAAAAGCATGATTCCTCATCTTCCCTTCTCTTGCCTTAGACTCAGTATAGGTACCATTCCTTGCAAATGCTCTGATGACTGCACTGAGAATTAGTGATACAGATTTCCTACGCTATCACCTGACTTTGCAGTATTAGAGTGCAGAAACCTTAGCATATCTTTTGAATAACTGGCTCTTTTCTTTCACGTTAGAATAACTGTAATGATTACAATGCTTATGAAGTTTAAAGAAATAAGATAATAATCAGTCAATCTTTACTTTGCTTCTGGTTATAAACCCATTAAAAAAACCCAAAACAAACAAACAAAAAAACCAAAACAAACAACCAACACTAAATCTGTGCATTTTGCCAGCTCATGTCCCCTTCCAAAGCATTAGTCTCCTGTGACAAATAAAGCACTATCCTTCTGTAGATATTTGTGTTGCACTTTGATAATGGCTACAATCATGACAAACTGAGAATTCATTTGGTAAATGTGATTTGCCAAAAGTTTTCAAGTGACACAATGTTATTTATTTATACACATGGCTGCTTAGCAACTTTGTAGTAGTTCTATCCAGGAATTGAGGTGTAAATAAAGAAGTATGCTATATCAGAGAGTGCATATGGGACATTTATAGATTTAGGAACAGAAAGGTTATCAGAATTCATCACCTAGCAACACATATAGTAGCATCAGCTCCCATGTCTAGCAAGCATCTAGCAAGTAATATGTTATAAACTCCACTGACTAGTGAGTTAACTTGGTAGTCTGAAGTTTAAATGAACTCTACAGCTAATTAAACTTAGCTCAGCACTTCTGTAGGCTGTATGTTTGCATTTTAGCACATGCTTTATTCTGGAATAAACAGTTGCCATTCACTCATCAACAGATGGGTCACATTCAAAAGCTGACAGATTCCGAGGAAATAAGAATACAGAAATGCCATACACTTTCTTACGGTTCCCAAGAAAACGAGAATGGTTACATAATGCATGTAAATACAACGCACAGAAGCAATTCTGAGAACAGGCTGAGAGCCCTGTAGACTCCGAGAATACGATCAAACTGTAGTGTCAACATGGTTTCCACAATGCAACTTTGGTGATGATTCCAGTACAAAAGATTGGTTTTACAACTCCACACTTGTCTTAAACATTTCAAAGTGATGGATGTAATTATTCACTAGAATCATTTAACAATAGACTACAACCTGCATCAATGAATATTAACTAAAAATAAAATTAGTTTTCAAGTACCAAAGGCTTTCTGCATTCAGCCTGCTAGACAACTTTCTTTCCCTCCCTCCTTTTCTCTCTCCCCTCGCTGTTTTGCATAAATACTCTATTATTATAAACTCCCACTGTCTTGAAACTGATGAGAGATATTATTGTATAGGCAATGCCTGCTATTGTATTTCAATGTAGAGTGATATAGGTGCAATGTTACCATCATAATTTAAAGTTGTTTCTCTCTTATTATTTTAGGAATGCAAATTCTTAATCAACACCTCCGAGACCTTTGTTTTGAAAAACTCTTTATTAAAATTTCCTTGCAAAGCTAAAGGCTAAACAAAAGCAGATTTCATTACAACTCTGACAGACATCCATTAATGTTTTGAACTTCTGCCAGAGACAAGTCTACAATGAGTACATTCTTCACCATGGAAGCTTTCAGAGAAGACTAAATTACAGACAGAGAGCTGGATCTTGAACGGGCATAAACAACACAGCCCAGCTATCCATTTCCTACACAGAGAACAGTTATCTTAGATGTATCCCAATCCTGGCATATGAGAACATTTCCTTGCAGAAGGAATCAGAGCCCAGCAGCCCTGGCTTAGTAAATTTGGTTACCTGGCCAATCATGACAAGCAATCAAGAAAGAAAATATAGACTCTTTACATTCACCCACATCTTTGTCTGTCTTTGCAGACCAAGCCTTTATACTGTTTGTGTACTCAATCTCCAGGCTGCTCCACGTGGCTCACACCTTGACAGCACATGACTGAACAAGCACCAAGGATGAACGTGCCCAGCTCTTCGAGGAAGTGTTTCTCTTAGTGATTTACCATTTACGTGCCTGCCTTCCATGAGCTCTGCTGCTGACACTATCTTTCCATAGAAGGCTCCTATACAGTAACTGACAATAAATTATACTGCTCAACTTAGTTACCTTTTTAGAATTGTTTCCCAATTCTACAATCCTCCTCCAGCTTTCCAAAACACCAGAGAAGTAAACATTATTTCAGTCTTGCATTCACTTGCTGTTCCAGAAGGAGACTCTGTATTTCTTTGTCTTTTTCTTTTAAAGTGTCTAGAATACCTTCCTTTATAGTTGTGGAAAATAAATCAACTTTTATGCCGACTTAACACATTGGGAGTTCCAGGCTCTGTAACTGTAAATTGCTCATTTGAGGGAGGTCACACAACCAGTCAGTTCCAGAGCCAGCGCAAGAACTCAGGCTGGATCTCTCCTCTGCAGGAACCTGCCAACCGGCCACTCACATATCATGGTCTGAATCGGCACACTACGTGAAGTTGCACGCACCCCAGAAGAACAGCAGGCATTTTGACACAAGCATCAACGCTTGCTTGGGAAGAAATCCAGAACTGCAAGGATAATTGATTGGCGCTCGTAAAATACACTCAGAAAGTTAACTACCACCTGAAAGCACCATTTAACAATAGACAGTGTTACAAAGACTGTCACTCTCAGAAACAGCAGAGCTTTTCGTAGGCAGAGGCATGTTAAATTTACTTAATTGTCTCCTTGTACAGAAGCCATCAGTTTTTTATTTGCACTGAAATGGGTTTTGGCTACTAGTACTGAAAATTCATTTATTCAAAATACATACTAAGACCTACAGAAATCAGGCACAGCCACAGAAACTACCTGAGAAAGTTCATCTCAAGGGCAAGCACATATAGAAAGTGTTGAAAATGTTAGACAGGGATGCTCAAATTGGTATTTGGGATTAAAAAGGATATTTAAAATTCAGTAGTACCAACATGAGCATCCAAATGTTGAATATGGACAATAACTAGACGCTAATACTTGGAAACTCAACCTAGTGCATTTAATTGTTATTAGGAATGGAATTAAATGCACCAAAGAAGCTTCAAATACCATAGATCTATTCCCATTCACAGCTAGGCCTTATTTATACAACATGGACCAACCTTTTATCAGTCAGACACCGGTTCTTCTCCAGTTATTACAAATGGTACAACATAGAATAACATCAGTAGGAAAAATCAAGAACCGGCAATTAAATTCCATAGTGTTATACAACATTATGGTTAAGAGACAAATGGGGAAAGAATTCACATATCCAAAAGGACAGTGTTACTGTTCTTTTGAGTGAATTCTTTAATTCCTAGGCTATAGGACACATGGAGATTTCATTAATGGTGAGAGTGTTTGATTCTACATGACAGAAAAACTGCATCCAAAATGAGTGCCTCTATTGCTGAGCTCCCGGAGAAAGATAACACTTGCATTATGCTTTTGGTAAAAGCAACCTTTTTTTTTTTTTTTTTTTTTAATTCTGTCTCCACCAGCTATCTCCAAACATGATTTTTCACTCTACGACAAACAAAATAATCTCTTAATATTGATGATTTTTATTTTTAATTTAAGCAAGGGGAAACAAACAAACAAACAAACAGATTTTTCAAATTCAAAAGGATTTCTGGGCCAAAAAGCAATTGTTCTCACAGGTCTGTAAGGTGCATTATGAGGCATTACCCCAATAGATTAAGGTGTAATACTAAAGAGTTACATCAGAAACATAATTGCAGTATTTTTAGATAAATAATGAGATTAAATAGATTTACAAAAAAATACAGAAACATCAGTGCCCCATTAAAAAACACCACCTTCCAACCAGTAAAACTATTTAGTGTTCTTTATCTTGTTTGAAGTACTGTGTGAAGCAAACCAGATAATTTTTCTGTTACCTTTTTTTACACAGAGCCAACATCCATTCTATGTGGAAACAAATACTGGTGCTGTGTAAATTAATTTCTTGCTTATTAAAATAATATCACATTCCCAAAGGCACAGAAGGGAATTAGGGATTTCTCTTTTCAGATGTTACCTCCTCCATAAATCTTAAAACTTTGTACATCATTAATTAAAACCGATGCAGTGTATAACTCATCATTATATATATATCAGCTAACATTTCTCATTAAGGCTACAGATTTTGCAATTGCAGCTGCTGCATGGCAAATAAGGTCTTTTTATATGCACCCCTCATAAAACAACCTATGTTTCAGATTCTTATTGTTTTGTTTGTGGTTTATTGGGGTTGTTTTCCCCAGCAGATATGTACATTTCTGCTATTCCTTTAAGACAGCATTTACCTGAGAAGCAGGAGATCAAATGCAGCATTTTAAGAAAGCCCCAAAAAAGACACTTCTTAGCAAACATCAGAGCAGAGCAAATAATTCAGAATAACCATTTATTTATTGGACTTGCCATTTATTTTTCTATTCACCACAGACTGCTAAATTCTTATATGTAAATTATTCATGAACTTCTGCCAATGCTTCTTCCATTTAAATTACTATGAAAATGTAGTTGCAATTATTCAGATTTCAACATTGGCTCTGTCAGTTTTTTGGAGCACTGGTTCTGTTCCATGATTGGCTGCAACTTGCCAATTTGGAATATGTTTCAAGCATTACACTTGAGTACACAGTTCAAAATTTACTTTGTCAGGTCTATACTTGCAATTTGTGCTCTGAATATAATGTTTTCTGACATTTCCACACTGACAAAAGCTCTAGTGTAGACACAGCTATATCTTGCTTCAATGGATGTTTCAGTGGCATTATTTAAGTTATTTTCAGCACCAAAGCCATTACCAAAATACATAAGACAGACAGAAGAGTTCTTTGACATTAACTTCCTCTGTGTTTTCTACTATTTATAAAGGTGCTGCCTGTGCCTGAGTCAGTAGGGCTCTTGCTAACAATCCCAGCTGGTTGCTGCTCAAGCTGTCCTTAAACCATTTACCCAGCACTTGAGGGGGTAACACAACAGATCACATCCCAAGAGTCCAAAAGAGAGGTAAGAGGACAGCAAGCAACAGTCCTTCTAAACAGTAGGTTTGGACCTTGGCTCATCAGTTGATTCCCTCCGCCCAGGAGGGAGTACTCTGCCATACGGAGCTATTAATCACTTTAGGTAAAGATCCTGGCACCCCATCAGGCCACCCCTGGCCAGAAGTCCCTATTCTTCTCCAGCACCTGGAGCTTATGCATGTGCACAGCGGGAAGCCCTCACTACTGCCCCTACAAATCTTCTCTGCCAAAAAAGAGGTAGTGAAACTTAAGGACAGAGACAGTTCACTACCAAATCAAACTCACCTAATGTAAGGTGAGTCCTAGCGGTTTGTGTTCTTCAGTTCCCTTACTGGATTTTGTTTCTGCGTTTTCTCCCAAGTGTTTCACTGCACCTGCTTCAAACTCAAGTGGAAGGATGAATGTAAAAACTTTTTCACCTCAGTATTAGCATTACTGAAGATCATCACACCACATTTTCATCTCAAAATTTCTAAAGCTACCTATGACTCTACATTTGCACCTTTATTACTGAAACATTGTTTTCTACCCAGTATGTCTCATGCACATGCCGACAGTCAAATGACCTGACTACCGTGTGGTTAAACACAGATCAGAAGGAGGGACAGGCAGAAAAAACACAGAGCTACAGAAAATATTGCAAGTTACAAAATAGTAATTCATCATTCTTTCAGACTTTCAACAGTTTACTTTTTCCTATCACTTTTTCAGAAGATATGTCTTGGAAGAGAAAAATTATAATTGAATCTCCCAGTGTTAGCAGTAATGCATTTTACATTAGAGAGCCTGATCTTGCTTCACAAGGTTGAACAATGTTTGCAAGCCAGTAAAGCCACACTGCTTACTGTAATACATTCCGCTTTCCTCAAAACAGTAAGCTCCAGCAGTGATGGAGAAGGCACTCAATTGAAAAGATCCAAATAAGAAAGTATCGTCATGTGAAATAAGGATAGATTATGTACTATAGTCAGGCTGCTTATTTCAGGAGTGAAGCTTACATAAGAAATGCACCTTTATAATGGTACAGACAAAAAACGGTCAAAGAAATAGTAATATAATCTAAAATTAAATCTAATGTAATCTAAAAAGTCAACCTAAAATTACATTAGTAATTGTAACTGGGATTTATAAACAAAGCATTTTTGAAGAGGATGTATTTTGTATAAGTTTTTCTTTGAAGTCCCTGGGCAGCACCTCAAAGAAGGGAATATAGCATACTTATTCTCTAGGGATGAGTCTTAAAAAATCATCCTGCCACAGAACAGGGACCCATAAAAACCGTATTGGGGACACATCTTGTCACTCCTCTCAGCAGAACAAACGCGCGTAGGCAGGTTCTGTCTATTGCCTTCAAAGGAGATTTTATCAAATCACAGCTGTCTGATAATTACCTTTTGGTACAAAGAACAGCATACATGATACTGAGCTGGGGAATTAGTCATCTCTCTTCAAAAACACACACAGGAGCATGGTATGTTGCTCAGAGAATTACCCACTGAGCCATCTTACTGGGACCATTTGGAGTAGGCAGAGATTATCAAATGACCGCATCCGGATTTTTAGCGGAAAGCAGGCTTGAGCTGTAAGGTATGAAGGCAAAACAGAGGACAAAACGTGCATTTCATGTAACTTCTTTCAGCAGCACCAAGCTTTTCTTTTTTATTTTCAAACAAGTATTTCAACAGTACTTGAAGGATCAACCTGAATGCTTTTGCAGCCTGGATACTAGATAGAGGAGCAGAAGGAAATCTGTTAAATTAAAAAAAAAAAAAAAAAAGAAAAAAAAAAGGAATCTAGATTGGTGCACTGCAAAATTCTGTGCAAGCCACTGATGCTGCAGAAAATTGATTTTCCCACAGGTTCTTCAGCTTTGCACTGCCTTTTGAAGTACAGAAGTTAGATATATTTTGCTACATATATTTCTCTGAACTAGAGCCCTTAACGGTTTTATATTTTGCTGAACATTTTCCAGCTGATTAATGTTATGTTTACCAAACTATAAATATAGGATGATGCCTCCTTGAAGAAGTAATTTAACTTTTCTCCTCTATTTTTGTAAATTGTTTTTGCTGTTTGTTTTTAAATAAATGGTGTAAACATAAAACTAAAAATAGATCCCTACATTACATTTTAGATATAGATTTTCTTTTTAATAATAAGCAGTATCAAAATAACTGTAACCATCCTATGTACAAACATGACTTGGATATTAACCATACGACATGTGCTGAAGTTTAATAAAACATTAAGTAGTTATCCAATAAAACAAAATTATTGTGTCATTTAATCGGATGACATTATAAGAGGATTTTTAAGTAGAGTCTGAAGTTTAGCTTCTCCATGTCCTTTCTAGGAAACCTTTTCTTTGCTGTCATAAACACAGCCTGGCTTTTTTGTTTAGTTGCTTGCTTCAGAGAGGAGATTCAGGGCATATGGTTCTTTGTTTGGCTTTACCTGTTAACCTGAATATTTCTGCCTTTACTTCCTCATATGAAGAGGATACTAATTCTTGCCTGCTGTAAGTTCTTTCATATCCACTGACAGAACCGATTAACAGACTTGAGCTCAGATCTCTAATGTCAAAGGGATTTCTGCATTAGTCTCAGGAGGTTTTGATTAGGTTGTAATTAGAAAATATTCGGTTGTATTGATTATGTAACTGTAACCAACATACAGAAATATTTTTCCTTCTCACCTTTCTTCATTTTCACAATTATACATTGGTAGTGCCCAGAGGTGCTGGAGAAAATGGAGAGCTTTTCAGTGGCAGGCGAGAGACACACATATAGTAGACAATATTTCCCCCTTGGCCACAATGTCACATACATCCTTCAGAGCTTTGTGAAGCAGTGGAAATACCATTCTTCAAACTTAGACTACATCATCCCGGTGTAAAGAAATGTCTTTGCTAATGATTTTACTGATTCAAACCAAGGCTTCTTTCCAAAACTCATTACATAACAACTGATTTCTCATATCTCATTTTGACATTTTTACATAGCTTGGTACTTTTCCCGTGCTAAGCATTCCATATTCTGTGTAGTGCACAGATTATAAACAATGCTAAAATTAATTTGTATCTCATGCATTCAACTTCACCCCAACTTAATCATTCTGCTGTGTGTTTACGTAGATAAATGCCTGACAATGTTATTGACACTTCAAAGAAAATAAGCCATTTTCTTTATGCACATACATCAGCACTGCTCACATTCACGAAAAAAATAAAAGCAGAGAGGGATAAGATCAAAAATAATCCTGGCTTAATCCAAATTCCATTTCCCCAATTTTGCAAGCATTGTAGTACGAATATTTCACTAAATTATACTATTCTGTCCTCCAAACAGCAAGGAGCCATGAACAACACACTGATTAGTCAGGCCCTGTTCTGAATGGCATTAAAATGACTTGTTTTTCTCACATCTCTCAACTGTCTCTCATTTGAGAGCACTGTTCATTTTAGTCCTAGAATAAACTCCATTCCAAATACACTGATGACTCCTGACACTTATTGGGGAAAACAAATTATTTCCATCAGAAATAAAGAATCTAGCAAGCTAATAGAAAATAATACTTTTTTTCACTAAATGAATTGATTTTCCTGCATCAACATGTTTAGATCTTACATTTGGACTCAACAGGGTAAAGAAAATATTCGTGTTTCTGCAAAACTAATAAGGCAATGCTTCCTGACCTGCCTTACCTAAAGCTCTGTAATATAATTGAAAAAAACCCTAAAATAAAATCCAGGAATTTTATTTTCCTTCAATATCAAACTACAAACATTTTACAGATGCGTGTTTTTTACTTTGAAAATTCGGAATAAAAGTGTTCTGTTTCCCTCTTTTTTGATTGAACAGCTTCATTTCAATCTCCTCTTCACTCCAATTCATTTCAACAAGCTCTTGGGGTCCTAGATACAGCTTTCATAAACTTATCCAATACTGATGTTATTCAGAATCTGGTAAATATGCAGAGAAAGTGTTTTGTCATTAGAACTATTAAATGTTTTGCTATATTTACAGTAATGTTTCTACTTCAACATTATTCCATTATTATTTCACAGCTTTGAATTTTTGTCTGGATGTAAAAGAAATTGGTTTGTTGTTGGTTTTTGTGTGGTTTTTTGTTTGTTTGGTTGGTTGGGGTTTTTTTGTTTTTACAAAATGTGCAAATTTCTCTTGGACAAAGATTTTTCCAAGACCAGATTCAGCTTGTATTGTGGCTTCTTAGAGCACTGCAAGGCTATAACAGGGTGCAATATGAAGAATAAGCACCAATGTGTGCAGAAAAAGCGACAAAAATGAATGTTACACAACAAAGCAGTTTCTTAGCCTTTCAGTCTGACATCCATAATACCACCGACAACATTATAAAAGCTAACTTAGTGATACAACTTAGGCTGACATCTTAGGTAAAGAAAACAAATGGTTATTTTGCTAATGCTGAGGTATAGACATACATTCTTCGGGCCATTAACAAATTTATTCACTAAATAGTATAACTACTGGATTCCCTAAAAAAAAAAAAAATGAGGGGCACTTCAGCTGCGTCCATTTAAGTATTTGTTGTGATATAAAAGGCATTAGCAATAAAAATGGGGAAGCTCAAAATCAGAGTTTATCATATTTGGTTTTGCAGTTTCACACATTCGGTTTAATGGGAACTGATCTACTGTTTCTAAATTATGTATTACACTTTCTGCAATATTACAGGGAGTATTATACGAATTAGTGAAAGTAAAATCCCAGGAACTGTAGCCAGGTTCACAAGAACATCTACAAAGACGTTAGATCCAGGTTTAACATCTAACCTTTCATGCAGAGACTACAGGGAAGCTACCTCATTCCAGATTTTCAATATCACTCACTAGTTCTGGAGACCCAGATTATGGCATCAGAAATGAAATTCTCTCAGATTAATCTAGTGAATTACTGAAACTGGGATTTCTCCCCCATTATTGCAGCTTGCTCATTCGAAACAAGTGGCTGCTATCGAAGCAGTTGCAGTCCTACCTCCAGTAAGCATATTTTTCCCATTAACAGGTGCTTACAATTACACATGAATACTTCCTTCACATGAAGGAACTCCATTTGGTGTTTGCTTAAAAATGCTTTGTGATTTAAAGATGAAAAATTGATACAAACACAGAGCTGTCAGCAGCCATCCCAACTTGACAATACAACCCACCTACATGGCACATTTGATCGCAGCAAGGCTTTGTATAACGTCAGGATCTGCATCTATGGAGAACGCTTAAGGAACATGTTATTAATATGTGCTTTTCAGGTCAGATTCTGCTCACTTTATTTAGCTGAGTAGTCTTTTTGAAAAGACTTTGTCAATATTAAAAGAGTATGATTTTGAGCTACACTTTTATAAAAGTTTGTTGGAAATTGTAGGTTGAGCTCCCATTGGTGGAGCATTAAGCATTCTAAAATAATGCGTAAACCACTTAACAAATTATGAATATCAATAATCACAAGAAGTTTCTGAAACATTTTTCCATCTTCCTGTGTTTGGATCACTTTGAAATCTCTTCTGCATAAACATTCAGATGTACAATTTTTAAAGCTAGCTTACACTAGTTATTCTATGTTCTGCCACTAAATAGTTACGTGATCTCATATAATTTTGCAGAAAAAAATATTCAACAGAGATGATGCCAAATGTGGAGCATTTCTGTAAATATCTCCTTTATAATAAATATTAACAATGTAGGGTCCACTTGAAACTTTTCCCCGTGCTTATTAAATATTTAATAAGTTTTGAGTGAAGAGTTTGTGATGTTCCCATGAATCTGTGCTCAGAAAGACTGGCAGTCGCGTCTTTCTTGCGTAGTCCTCCATGATTCTAACCCAGTGACCACTGTCTGCATGCATAAACATTAGTCATGTTATGCACTCTGATTACCAACTGCAAAAAGTTATAGCTATCTTTCCCCAGCCTGAACACTTTTACAAAATGCATCCTCCACGTTTCCTCTGGCACTCACTGGAAAAACTTGAGCCAACTGATAAGATCTTGTGTAAAGTCCTAATATATTCAAGTAACACTGAAACAGTTCTGCATGCAATCCCCTCAGTCACGGGTACAGATGTATATTTGCGTACCTAATAGATCATCTGTGTATTTACTTACCATAATTACTTGTGTACTTTTGAGAATTGCGTGCACTTGGGAGTGTGTGTAGTTCTGAAAACCTGGGCCTTTTTGTTTTTAACAAAAAGAGACTTCTTTTCCTTAGTTTAATGGTAGTGTTGCATGCAAGCAACTAGGACTTCAGGTAAGGCTAAAAGATATTTATTTTCCAAGAATGCTGCTGTAAGTGTTAATTTGGGGAGTTAAAACACACCAGCTTGCTATATTTATGTAAACTTTCAGCAGTTGATCAAGTGTCATTAAAACCTAGGAAACAGATCCAATTTGGATGTTAAGGACCAGGTAAAGATATTCATACAAATCCACCTAATCAATAACTAAAGAAACAAATACCTTGTGTTAATTTCTATCTCAGATCACAAAAGAAAAAGTGAACACTTATGGACTATTATCACGGATTCTGCAAAACTGAAGCAAAACAAAAAATCCCAACCTCTGAGCTGTCGATTAGTTACTGTGCTCTTCCATGTGAGCTTTTCTGTAAGTTATGCATTAAGAAAGTGTAAATGATAGCTTCATGACTATATTTTCTATAAACTTAACAGCTGCTTTCAATACAGTGTTGTTAACTTGAACTTGCATTTAATAAAGTCTCCTTTCTATATTATTGTGAGCAGCACATTATAATCCATCTTTGTTTAACACCTTTCTTTCCTTGGTGACTGTTTTTCACTGGTAGTTAGGCTTTACCAGCTAATACTTGCCTTGCTGAGTGTTCCTGATACCCAGTAAGCTGGCTGAAGAATCATGGTTTGTGGCTGTAGAAAATACTCCCCAAAAGCAAAGTGATTTTGGTCTCAGCAGTGGAAATGTGCATTATTACAGCAGAATTCAAAACCAGCTTGCCACACATGGAATAGAGATAAGTATCTCAATGTCCTGATTTTGGCTGGGATAGAGTTAATTTTCTTCCTAGTAGCTACTATAGCGCTGTGTTTGGATTAATATGAGAATAATGCGATAACACACTGATGCTTTAATTGTTGCTGAGCAGTGCTTACACCAGTCAAGGACTTTTCAGTTTCTCATGCTCTGCCAGGTGCCCAAGAAGCTGGGAGGGGGCACAGCCAGGACAGCTGACCCAGCCTGGCCAAAGGGCTACTCCATACCATATGGCATCATGCCCAGTATATTAACTGGGGGAGTTGGCCAGGGGACAGCGATGGCTGCTCAGGGATGGGATGGGCATTGTCAGCAGCTGGTGAGCAACTGCATTGTGCATCACTTGTTTTGTATATTCTTTTATCATCATTATTTTCTCTTCCTCTGCTGTCCTATTTAAACTGTCTTTATCTCAACCCATGGGTTCTACTTTTTTTTCTGATTCTGTCCCCCATCCCACTGGGCGGGGAGGGTGAACAAGCAGCTGTGTGGTGATGCCGACTGGGGTTAAACCACAACACTCAATAACTGTGCTCAAAAGTGTGAGATTTGTCACAGAGCATTCAACAAAACACTCCTAAACCTCCATGCAGTCAGCAACTCACCCATCCACAGCATCATTCTTCCAGAAAGAGGCAATCCTTGCAAAGAAGGAGAGAAAAGGAACGCCCTCATCAAAATACCTCCAGTGGGACTGAGGCAGCAGCACTTCAATACATACAAAAATGGATCAGCCTGCTCAGCAAGCTTTTCCACTGACTGTCCTTCAGGGAATGGCTGCAAGTGAGTTCACGGGCTCTTCCACTCCTCCAGCCCTCTGAGACATGACAGGAAGGCTACCGAAGGCTGCCTTGGTAACTGCTATCTGCCATGCTTGTTTTTATTCTGATGGAAAATTTTTGTGTAAAGGAGAGAGATGTCTTGGCAAATACCAATGAATGGAAAACAAAGGAGACTTCTGAGGTATAATTATTACCCAGCGAGGCACAGGGCACACAAAGTTTCATACAGCATTGCACACTATATCCCGAGTTCATCACAAACAAAGAGAAAAAGTACAAGCTCAGAAACAAGACATTTTGTGTGTTAACAACACATTATGTATGTTACAGCATCATTTCAATGATTCTGCTACTATCAAGGTCACACGTATGTGAAATTTCTAAGTAACACCAAGGCCACTTTTCCCTTGAAGTATTATCACAACTGAACAATAAATTATTCAATGTAGAGTTTTCAAAAATGTCTAAAAAGGCATCATAACTTTCCTTCTGTTCCTTATACACTGTGAAAAATGGTTTAAAGACACAGGAGAACAAAACAACTTTGGGAGTCACTTTAGGCAAAACAGAGGGAGAAGAGAGAAACTTAAGGATTATGAAGACATAGGAATAAGGAATAAGACCAGAAGCTCATAATGAATCATAATATCAGGCTTGAGCACTCACAAACCCTCCTCAGTACCAAGAGCCAGCTAGGGACCCTAAACAGTTTTTGGCACGGTCTCTCAAGGTTTAATTCCCTTAGGTCTCAATGCATATTCAAGACTTCACACTCCTGTTTCTCCACTTTCAACTTTAACTGCAAACCGTTCACCTAGTGGCACTGTTAGCTTCTCTCTCAGGCTTGGACAGCTCCAGCAAGGGACAGAAATCTCTGAAAATACATGCCTAGTACTGCACCACACCCACAGAGACAGGAGTTGGCCAGAGATGAAGACAGGAGGGGACCTCTAGCTTTCACAATATCCTATATCATTCCATTGTTTTATTAACTCGGCCACTTTGCAAACATAGTGGGAAAAAAAAATTTAAGCCTCGCTTTACAAAGCGTGGCAATGGTTTCAAGGCTCTCCTCGCATTTTGAGGGGCTGCCTCTGGCTCTTATTTGCATGTATTTGTGTGAATCACTACCACACTGTGGGAACAGAGAGTTTTGAGAACTTCTGTTTCCCTGCTAGATTCAAATTAACACAAATTGCAGAAAAGGGGCCTTTTTGCGCTTTTTTTATAGACTACAAAATAGCAGGATAGTTTTGAAGTAATAGCAGCTATTAGGAGAAAGAATAGGAAATAAAATAAACTTTTATCCCTTGAGAAATAACCTTAGGGTCAAACCCTCCTACCCTTTGTATTGGCAAATCCTTCTCTTAACATCAAGGACATGAAGGTTAGGATTCTCAGCTCCTCTCTTCCTCTAGCCTACAAAATGGTACAACTAGGAAAATAAATCCCTCCATCCAACTTTTATAATCTTGGAGGAAGAACAATTCTGTCTTTTAGGAATTCTCGATGGGAAATAATGCAAGGCTGTGCATTACAAAGTAGAGCAAGAAAACAAAGTCTAATATTTGAATTTGAATTTAATATTTGAATTTGAATTTAATATTTGAATTTGAATTTAATATTTGAATTTGAATTTAATATTTGAATTTGAATTTAATATTTGAATTTGAATTTAATATTTGAATTTGAATTTAATATTTGAATTTGAATTTAATATTTGAATTTGAATTTAATATTTGAATTTGAATTTAATATTTGAATTTGAATTTAATATTTGAATTTGAATTTAATATTTGAATTTGAATTTAATATTTGAATTTGAATTTAATATTTGAATTTGAATTTAATATTTGAATTTGAATTTAATATTTGAATTTGAATTTAATATTTGAATTTGAATTTAATATTTGAATTTGAATTTAATATTTGAATTTGAATTTAATATTTGAATTTGAATTTAATATTTGAATTTGAATTCCACCCCAAGCAATTATTCCATAAAATATATTGCTACAGAACAGCATAAAATGTCCATGTTGTTCTGCAAAACAGCAGTAAAAAATGTCCATAAATAAGCACGTAACTACTAACAGGTCCCTTTATTAGCATTATTACTTTTGCTGTAGATATTTAAGTTTAAAGCGTACTGATTAGAAGATGCTGCCAAATGAAGGGAG
Source organism: Nipponia nippon (assembly GCF_047370975.1). Classification (NCBI taxonomy): domain Eukaryota; kingdom Metazoa; phylum Chordata; class Aves; order Pelecaniformes; family Threskiornithidae; genus Nipponia; species Nipponia nippon. The sequence goes on along the minus strand of NW_028262391.1, from coordinate 49,458,623 downwards.
CAGGTAGTGAGGAAGATCATAAACGTACTGGTTTGTGCATTTTTGGTAGGGAAAAGCTGCTTATTAGGTTTAGAAAACAGTCGCCTTGGTGACTAACTCATCTTTGAAAGAGAACTATAAACGTATAATGGCCTGTTTCTGTGCCATTTCATCAGTTGGACTCTTCCCATTGGCTTTGTTATCAGGCTCCACATTGGATTCGCTAACAAAAGCGTATCCCTTTAGTACAGTAATCAGCATATCCGTGCAGGAAGAGCTCAAAACCTTAATCAACTGTAGCATCGGATAATTTAAGTGATTTAATTTGCCAGTTCCTGGTATATTCACTTCTACACACAACTACCTAGTTGTACCTGCACATGCAGATCAAAGACTTTTCACCATCCCGTGCTTTCATCTGCTAGATACACTTGACCAAATGAACTTTTGCTTGGTAGCTTTTTAACTATCTGTTAACATATTAGTGTAAGGCTATCTTGTACTTGGGTGAGTCCCCTAAAAGTTTGCCAAGAGTCAGTATTTCCCTAGACCTGAACAAGAAAAGGTGAGAGAGCCTCTAACTGTGCATCTTGAAGGTACTGTAACATGGGGCTGAAAGCATGGTTTTCTCTCTGAAAATGTCATTGTCAGCTTTGACCAAGTTAGTCACTATCACACACAATAAGACATACTTCTTTTGTGAAACAGACAGCAAGACACACATTTAAAAGATTCCTCCCCATCCCTCCCCCATCATTTATATTACCTCATAATTCTACTACCTTCTACCAAGGCCCTCATCATTCACAGTAAATATATAGAGTGACTTGAAATAGAAGAGAGTGGGGGTTCGTTTGTTTAAGTCTATGGGACAACACAGTTGAACCATCTTAACAGAAGGACTGAAAGCAAGGATATGGTGGGTCTTCTTGATTCATCCTGGAGACAGAGGTGCAACAGCAAGAGAACAGCTGGAGGAACTGTACTCCCCCCAGCTTCCTACCTAGCATTTCCCATTAACTTAAGGTCTTTATACATATGTCAGATTAAAAACAGAAACAAACAAACACACACCCCACACAAAATCCCAAAAACCCCCTGTGACACCCATCACTGTTTCTCTCCATGAATGCTTCATTGTATCAAGAAAAATTGACTCTATCAGCCCAGACTTTCTTTTTCAAGCCTTGGAATTATTTTACATCACAATATAAAAAAAAATAGGTCATTTTCTCAGTGCAAGAAACTGTAACAATAAAAAGGCCAGTCTGCTTGTATGATCAACCACAAGGTTTACAGTAACAGAAAATCTTATCTTATTTCTCTAGCTTAGTCTGAAGAACTGATACAAGGCTGTATCTGTTCATGAAGGAATATCTTCTCAACTTTTACTTCTTATTTAAGAAACCGTTTACGCAAACAACTCAATTTAATTCCAAGGTAGATTTCCTTTCAAAATACTTTGGTTTGGTTTTTGTTGGTTGTTTTGGGTTTGTTTTTTTTTTTAATTTCAAGAACAACTTTAATATAAATAAGTTAGAAAGCAGATTTATAAACATATGAACATCCAGAAGGGGAAAAAAGCACCATTTACAGTAAGTCTTGGTGTTAAGGAATTTAAGAACAATTAGTGTTTTAAGGAGTTACATGTAGTATTGTGACGGTCTTCTACTCTTGGCTACTAGACAGTGCCAAGGACAAAGTTTTGAGGTACTTCTTAGCCTTGAACCATCTTTCATTTTGGATTCCAGAACAACTATTCCAAACAAACTCATTAAAACTCCTTAGATTCTGGCACAGAAAGTGTAAGCACATGCCATTCAGGTCTATAAAATCTCTGGAGTAGAACCAAATTAAAAGAAAACAATTCAAGTAATTTAAAAGAAAAAGACTGATTTAACCCTCTCTCTTTCATATAGAAGCCCAGCAGCTTCAAGTTAGGCATAACTGTAGCATCTGTAGCCTTCTGAAGAAAGATCTCCAATAACCAGGATTTAGAAGTACAGGACTAGATCCCATAAGAATAGTTACACAGGTAGCACAGCTACATTGAGGTACAGCATCAGCTCTGCAACCTAGTCCACAAATCAGGAAAATATCTGCAAAAGTTAACATGTAAGTGACTTGAAATGCTTGAGAACCCCACACAAATCCCACTCCGTAGCTCAAAAAAAAAAAAAAAAAAATGCTGGAATTGATATGGTAGTACTTGAAAGCAGCCATTACCCCATTCAATACTTTGCTAAGTACAGTTCCCAGGGCTACAATCCTAAAACAGACAGTACTGAGCAGAAAAAGAACTGAAGGTATTCTATTAAAATGAGATTGCTCCAGTGGGCAGTCTTTAGAGCCTCCCACTTTTGTATTAGACAAAATACAGCTAAGTCAATGTTTTAGAGATATTTAAATTTAAACCAGGACATGGCTGAATTACAACACTTGCTGAGGCAAAATATTTCTTCTACAAGTCAGTGTATCAAGGCAGTTAATCTTTGAAATCCTGGTAATTGCTTATACATTTGCCAGATACTTGAGGACCTTTTAAAACTGAAGGCAAAATATAAGTACAAGAAATTCTGTACAGACCCACCCTCCAAGATGACAACAAAATGATTCACAAAGATCCATTAAGCATGTTCTCTGCCCTGCTCTACCCTATAAGGTCCTAAATAATGGACATAGTATAAAACAGCCTAAATTAATAGCTTTTTCAGTGAAGAAACAATTTTACATCCACAGTTAGGTTAGGAATCAAATGACAAAAGGTACGCTATATGTCAGGAAACATTATTACTTCTTGCTTTAAGGCTGACTAACACCTGATCTACCCAGTGATACGAGTGTTGTCGTTGACAGGGATTCCCTTAAAAAGCAGTCTACTAGCATGGATTCTATGATGCCTGACATACTTTTCCCATAAATTTTACATAGCAGCTGTACTATTTAACCATACAGGTTTGAAACAAGGAAAGCAAAAGCAATACAAAAGCTTCAAAGGCTTTGCTCATTTTCTGGTCATACTTTCAAAACTGTTTGATGTTACCAGGGCCTTTATTTGTACCTTCCCACAAAAAGAGGTATACCTCAGGTATAGCTTCCAAGGTAACTGTGGAATATCCTTGCTAACCTTCCATCGAGGAGCATTCACCAAGGAGCAGCTCTTACTTTACTCTCACTGCTATTCTTTGGGGACTCGTGTTACCTATCCAAAGTCAGAAAGTTCCTCGGCGAGGGTAGCAGGGTACAGGATGACCCACAAGCTGGGAGCAGAGCACTGCGAGGCCGTGTTCTTTGGAGCTCCATAGGGCTAATGGGAGCTGGGGCAAGAGGACACCTTCTGGTGGGACAAGTGGAATGACTACTGCTTTCACTAGCCAAACCTCTTCTGACAGCCAGCATGGAACAGAGTGCTAGGTTTCACCACTACTGGTCAGTTGGCTGAGTTACAGATTTCATCAAGAATTTCAATTTCCTTAATGCTTTGTACGACCAAACAGGGCTTTCCCCGATCTGCATAAATGCAGAAGAAAACAAACAAAAAGCATGGAAGTGGTTACAACATCAAAAGATGAGCAAGAGGAACACATTACTGCAATCCAATCAAGAACAAACATATAAGGAAAATTGTTGCCTATAGTAATGTTGTATCTTCAGCACGCATAACCTATGTCTAACATAGCCTCTCCATAGCTGAGAGCCCATCATAACTTCCAGACCTTCCTGAAACCCTGAAGGAAGACCCAGACACAGCAACAACTTGCTGCAACTCCATCACAGCAAGCTGAAGCAGCATTAATAAGGAGCAATGGTTGATGCAGCTGTTCAGCAGTTGGCCCTTTTATCACTAGCCAGGGAACACTAAAACCACCACAGCTGAGACCAGAGCATGAAGATCTTTACTATAACACAACCAACCTGTCCTGGTAGGCATTAATCAGACTATACAAGCATAGAGAGCTGATTAGACTAACAATTCCTCTCTCAGGCTCCATGACTAAAGCACAATGAAAATACATATACAAAGACACACAAGAGGATACTGAGTACAGTGTAGGTGTCAGCTCTGTTAAGGCTGTATTTTGTAGCAGCCATAACAGCCAGTTACTGAGCTGCTTTTTAACACTGGTCAGTTGTGTGATACAAACATAAGGCTTTGAAGCCTTGTTCTGAGACTATAATAAATACTATTTTCTGAAAGTAAAGCAATATCTTCAGGCATTCACCACTAGTAAATGGAGCTTCAACCAGCACTTGATCCTTTTTCACCCAATTGTCCCAGCTGAATTTCCCAAGAGAGCTCCCTCATCTAGGAACTATTAATTTGTGATTCTGAGAATTAATAAGTAGCAAAGCAAACATCAGCTCACAAGGTGCTTTCAATCACTGTCTCCTATTTGGCAGATGTTAAAAATGCATCTCAAATACTGAAAACCTCACAAAACTGTTGGCTTCGGTAGCTTCAATTTTGTGTTACTATTTTTTTGTTGTATCTCCCATAACTAGTAACATAACCATAATCGTAGGGCATTCTGTGTAGAGGGAAAATATTACTTTGGTATTATTTAGCACAATATATTGTTCTGGTTTATTTTGAAGTGGGGAGGGGGGGGGGGAAATACACTCTAGTCTATTGTTTCTTCTGGTTGATCCCATTTTCCTAATTCGTTCTTGTGCTCTAGCAAAAACTGTCCAGATGACAGAGCAGCCAGGAGAAGGTGAAAAACCACAGTAGTCTTTAAAGTCCGTAAGTACCTTTGGACATAACGCGATGATATTCTCGCCTCATCAAATTCAGGATTCATGCAGATTTTTTCTTGTGCCTCTACATGTTGTAATGGATATAAATCTCATCCTGTGGACATAGCTTTTGTTCTTTTCTAGCTTTCTCCTGGCAGTCTCCTGTTATATGTCTCTGACCTCTTCCAAAGATGGTTGTTCCAAAGCCTTCTTTTCCCACAGCTGGAGCCACTCTCATCCTGTACCACTTTTCCTCTCTCTTGCATTAGGCACCCTTTCCCTCTGCCCCAAATCTTTAAAAAAAATTTCCTTTTCTCGGCTCCTTTTAAAAGTTTTCTCTCCTGCTGTTACTGGCCAAATGACAGACTTTTAAAATGCATTCACCACTGAATATCTTTAAATTACAATAACCTGTAATTTCTATTGTACTGCGTTTCCCTTGCACTGCTTAATTCCAGAAGGCATTCTGGGATACGGACAGTGCATTAGGTAAGTGAAACTAGGAACAGCAAATAGCAAATACATCGTTTGGAATTCTGTGTTTACACTGTAATATGTATACATGAGATATAGTTAATGGATATTGCAGTATTGCCTTCTTCAACTAATAGGATACTAGTCAAAAGGTAAGTACATGAACATGATCTTTTTAAATATACATAAGCCAATGAAATATTATCACTGCATAAATGTCATTTTAGGTATTTTAGAAACTAGAATAAGTTTGCAAAACATGACATCTTTTCCTGATTTTGTTATGATACTGGAAATCCACCATTTCACAGGGAGTGGAAATTAAATTAGCCTTAATATCATGTACAAGTTCTGCCTATTAAGTGTTTTTCTCTCACTGGCTTCATATAACCCTAGCAAAAAAAAATTTTTTTTTTTTAAATGCCTGTTTTGTGCTTTAAACTATTGTAGGGCTCATTTTTAAATGGGGAAAAGACAGGTTCCGAAACTGAATTATCTGTTTAAAAGTCTCCTAATTGGTCTACGATTTACAAAAAGCCCTGGTTCTTCTTATGCTCTTAAAAACAATTTCTTCTCAATTCAAAAGAAATGAATTATCAGAACGCGAGAGAACTGATGACATCAACTTGTAATATATTAACTTTCTTGTAAGTGTAACCTGACTGAAAATGAAAAATTGGCAGGTTTTGTGTGGAACTCTGCTCTGCAGTCTTTATTTGCAGATTTTATTTGTCAAAATCTGCGCAGCAGGGGAAGCTCAAAGAATCGAAGTCAAAATCACCTAGGATTTGCAGCAGATGAAACAAACAGATGATATATCTTTCTAGAGAAATACACGTTTTCAAGAAGAAATTAAATTGTTCATGTTTGTGCTGTTCTCATATGCCTGAGTATTTCTTCAGAAGCCCTCAGAAGTTCGATGCAAGCCTCAAGTACATTCAAGGGGAAACTGTATTTGACCAGGAAGAAACTCAGTCTTACTGGACCTCAGCTAATATTCAACGCTGAGGATCAAGGTCTTAATTCTATTAAATTATTGAAATCTGTGTGTTTCTGCATGGTATTAAGTACAAGAAACTCCCATTGAAAAGTCTGGAAGATCCTTTAGAGTATACAGCTCGAATAAATCGGTATAAATTTACCTGAATTCACCTTATTGGCATATGAGGAAGTTTACACAGGATTTCAGAACTGTCCTTGAAAGATGAAATCCTACCTGTTTTTTCCTAATAAATAGCATATAATATTAGTTGATCCTGTTTATTTTAAATTAACTTAATCAAACCAATCCATGCAAAAAAACCATCACCAGCTGCGATATTTCATCTAATTCAATACCTGGAACAGGTTCTGAGCTGTAAATTCAATGGGCTCAATGCAGTTCCACATGCGAAGAATTATGTCCATGGACATTTTCCAAAATGTTTTTCTTAAGAGGGACACAGTGATCACCTCTAAAAGGCTAGGATTTTATCAGTGGTCCACTGAATACCATATTTAAAGCCAATTAACTGAAAAAATTTGGTTCTTAATTTACATTTTTATTTTATCTAAAACTATTTTGCAAAGGATAAATCATCTTCTGTCCCATACAGACATCACAGCTGCATGAATTTTGAATTTTCAAAATAAGTGCAGTGTATGTAGATACACAACTTGTATTTGAATATATGTTAATACATTGCAGCATACCTAAAAAACCTTTAACAATTCTAATCAAAACTGTGTTTTTACCATGTCCTTCTATTAAGCAACCAAAAAGCAACAAAAACATACTACAAAACCTCAAGTTTAATGAAGCAAATGAAGCTAGAGATGCACTCCAATACATTTCTGTAAATACAGCATCACTAATTCTATGAGAAAGTGGGAAAAAATGCAAAAGAAATCTATTTTGGTGTACAGATTTAGAACTAAAAATCATTTGTGCTTTAAAATACTGTCTGAGTTCTGCTGTGCCATTAATTTTTTTAGCAGAAGTCTCCATTTAATTCAAGAGAGGAGTTCTACTTGAAAATAAAAGGCTACAGCATGCCTGCTATATTTAGGGCCAGCTGATGTAAATCAGAACAACACTGATTATAATAGACATATCCTGATTTACTTCAGCTGAAAATTTGGCTTTTAAAAGCTGATGGAAGTCATTTGTATGTGCTACAGGAGTATGATGTAGAACAGAAACAAAGTCTGAGGTTGCATTATTCAAATGTCAGCAGGTAAGCCACTGCTGTAGAAGAGAATTTCCTTCTAAGCTAAATTAACAACAAATGAAAGTTGCCTTTTCAAAAAACTTTACATAAAGCTGTCACTGTGATTGCTTGCTTACATGTTGATTTTATCTGACATGATTTTACAAGTCTGTCTGTGATCAGAACAGCAGAGGAACATATGCTCAGTGTCCCAGGTTTCAACTTTATCTGTTGCTAATACAGTGATAAAAAAATATGATTCAAGTGCCTTTAACAGAATTTAACTGCAGCAGAATAAACTAGGCTTAATTTATATCTCCTTCAGTAAGAAAAATATTTATTATCAGAATATATCTGCATGTTACTCAAGTGCTTTATTTGCTCTCAATGCACAAGAAAATGCGCATTGAAGGAAAATAATGGAAAAAACAAACAATCAAGGATGTGACTATGCCGCATGTGTCACACCTTGTCATTAAATCCTGCAGTGGATATCTTCCCATTACGTTCAGTTCATTCTGAAGAGGTTCTGTCCCACACAGACTCCACTTTAGCTTTATGCTTCTATGACCATTTTAACTTCCAGGAGGATACTGACAAAATGAGGTAGTCAGTGAGGAGCAAAAGAATGACTAAAGGTTTGCAAGGCATGCCTTGTAGCGACAGGCTCAAGAAGAGCAATCAGTTTAGCTTATAGAGTGTGCCAAAGAAATGTTTACAGGTTAACTTGATCACAAGCTGTAAGCAAGCAATACAGGGAGTACGACAGACATTCCACTTTGCTTTAGAAGACAAAATAGAGTAAGACACTCTGTGCAAAGGTTGAAGTCGAATTGTTTCGCAGGTCTCCAATACTGGTAATTTTTTTTTTTTTTTCTTTCCCCTCTCCTAACAGTAATGCTCAGGGTCAAACAAGGACCAGTTCAGGGAAATCACCCGGTCTGCGAATACTGGTGGTAAAATTAAGTGATCTTAGGGGTCCTCTATGGTTATATAATTCTTGAGTTTCCTCCAAAGTAAGATGTTAATTAGTGAAAACAAACATGTTTGTTGACCTCACAATATAATGAAAGACATTAATTTTTAATTACAAATTAGAAATACAAATCTCATTAAAACATAAAAGAGAGGTAAGCAGAATTCCAAACAAATCTATTTCCTCCAACTTAACACTTATTTAAACAAAGGCAAAAGTGTTATTATTAATATACATCTTATTTTAAAACACAATTGAGAACAAAACCTGAAGTTTAAGATTAACCCAAACCTGAAATTTCTAGTTTAATATAACTTTATCCTACTTTCCAAGGAGTATGTTGATGTAACAAGAGAATGTGCCCTCCCCAAGCAAAATGTAAAATAGGAATTAAATGGTTCATCAAGAGCTGTAACAGTAACATTGGTCCATTTGACATAAGTTTGGTAAGAACTCTCTCATGTGAAAAAGCACTTTAAAATGAACTTTCACAAAAATTTCCTAGCATCATGTTCCACAGTTCATGGCAATCCTCCCCCTTTCCCCCAATAATATTTCACCGAGTCTTCACTGAAATTTCAAATATAATAGCCAGATACTTATTCTCTGCTCACCGTTCAAACTCTCCATAACTCCCTACCACTTCACTGCAACAAGAATGAACATTATTTCTTAGCAGGGTTTGATAAACTGAACAGATGTGTACCAAGGTCTTGGAAAATGGGTGGGTTTTGCTTCATGAAGTGAAGAAGGCTTTGAGAGATTGATCAAGACAAAAGCTTTAATCTCTAATCAGGAATCTAATTCCTTGCACAATTCTGGTAGTCAAGCTCACCTGTTTTTATGACCTTCAGCAATAGCTGTCTTTTTTTTTGTTATTTTACATTTCAGGGGAAGTACAACAGACACCCATCTTCAGCAACTCACAGAAGTTCAGGGCATCTCAAAAGACAGAAGGTGAAGCACAAGACCAGTTGTAAGTTTACTGCCAGAGCGAAGACGTGAATCTCACTGGAATTAAATACCTGCTATTAAACTACCTAGTGAGTGTTCTGATTTCACAGTTTAATGGAATTTTCAGGTCGGTTGTAAGAGAGGGTAAGCTTCTTGTCAAGGGCTCACCTTTGCTTTGGAGTGAAGGCAGTGGCAGAAACAGCTCATTTCAATAAGGGTAAAACAACGTGATGGTATTTTCAAAATCATAACAACACTCTTAGTAAAAGCTTGTATCATAATTCACTTTAAGTCAGAAGATTCCGTATATTAAAGCTAAGATACAGAGAAAATAAAATAAATGTTTATTATCTATAGCAGTTTTGAAATACTTGATATACTTACATTCATCTTCTAAAAGTGCATTTTCCAAATGTATTAAGTTATGCTACACTTTGACTTAGCAATAACTGTCTCAATAAGTAAAATAAGGGTACATATTTAGTTAACACAATTGATGCTGTCCAGAAACATGTAAGATACCTTCTCATATACTGTTGAATTAGACAAGGACAATAACAGTTCTGCCACAGACTGATTAGTCTTCAGGAAAATTTCCAGATTGAAGAGATCGACATCTTACAGAAAATGAGATATAACCAAAGTAAGTGCCTAACCCACGTTAGTTTTTAATGTCACAACCAACTCAATTCCAGCAGATGACTTCATACCCACATGAGAAAGGAACTTGGGTTCAAATGGAAAACCAAGTTACTGAAGTAAATGAGCAGGGGTTTTTTCTTTTGTTTTTAAAGGTGGTCAATATATGTGAAAGGAAAATTGAATTTAGAATTAACCTTACAATTAATTTTCTAAATAATTATATTAGAAAATATTAGAATTGATTTTCTACTTCTCCAGAAAAAAACTCACGTATGTCCCAGCAGCTTTTTAGACCATTTTTTAAATGCATTCTGTGATATTACAAGTCACAGTTTGAAAGTGATAGTAGAGTCTTTTCTAGGCTAAAAGGTTTTACAACTATTAGAACTGATTGGCACTTAATTAGTGAGTGTTACTGATTGAGTATTGATTCACCATTGGGAGATTTCACATCTCTGTTTCTTATTTTAATGTTAAATTTCACCCTTGAACAAGGTTATCAGCACTACATAATCTCATATCTCAGATGCAAAAATAGATTTTAATTAAAAATAACTAGTCAATATAATGTTCTGTTAAAAGTATTCAACAGCGGCATATCCCTGCTTTTTTTATATTCTTATTCAAAGAGAGGATTCAGATCTCTATTGAGATAACAGATTTTTCTGAGCTTCTGAATCAGAGAGAAAAATCAAAAGGAAAAATGCAATTAACCAGATTCATGGTTTTGCTATTTTATTTGATATTTTCAGTCTGTTACCATGACTTTGCTGCATCCAGCATCTAGACCACTTTAACAGAGTATTTACCCATATGCATAATTTAAAACATATTGACAAAAAGTCCCAGCAATTGGTGAGTGGAGACTTTGACTTTAAATTAATCTGGGACCGGATCAGATCTGCTTCTACTTTTATTTGGAACATAAACAAAGGGTGGTCTTTGCTTGGGTATGTCTACATTATTGTCATGTAAATAATAAGCATTGATTGTCTGAAGAGAGGCCCCAGAAACACAAATGCATACACAGTTAAATGAAAATGATAATGTTGTTCTTGAACCCATCCACTAAAACTATGATCCCTTGCCATTCATCTAGCTAAATAGATAAAGGATAACACAATTTAAGATGAGCTAATTATCTTCTGCACATTCATGGCATATCTGATGCCCAGCATGCCTCCCTTAGACACCCTAAAATTATTTATTGAGGACAACAATTATAGCACCAAACCCAATCACATGCAAGTGTTTTCCACTAGAGCGAAGTACAAGTGATGCTGGTAGCTAGATGCCCCCTCTCATTCCTTCTGTGCTATGTATAACAAAACCCAATTTCCAGAGCTGAGCACAAGGACCAAAAGCCACCTGGTTTTGAGGTGGTGTTGTGGAGGAGACGCAGGCAAAAGCTACAAATAGCAGTACCCTTCCCTTAGGAAAAGGCTATGCAATTTTAAACCTATCTTCAAATTTGCATTTTTTTTTTTTTTTTAAAAGAGGAAAAGGAACATGTCATCCTAAACTAAAATGCTGATTTCCTCTCTCAGACCATGGTCCCCTCATAATAGCCAATTTGTTCAGTACTTTCCTACTGTCTGAGAATACTGCAAGTAAATACTAAACTATTGCACCTTATTTCTGCCTAGGTAACAAATGTAATCATCAAATATTCATTTAACCAAATTAGAAAACAAAAAGCCCTCTTTGTTATTAGAAAATTCCTCATAAATGGAGCTGGGAAAAATTATAACAAAGCATTTCAACCCAATTGTCCTCCAGCATAAAGTGAACTAGCTCTATTGGTGCAACTAAAAAGTTGTCAGAATATAAACCTGTCCAGAAAGCAATGAGGGAAACATCTTACGGTCTCTGAAGTATCATGTGCTACTTGCAAAAATGACATTTAGCAAGTGAAGTGCTGATTTGGACCTGATCCTCTCAGAGGCTATCAAGCATTATTTGCCCAATTTAATAGAATGCTCAACTCCATGTGTTATATAACTAACAATCTTAACTGACATTAACAATCCTTCTGAAGTCAAAGCATCTATCCATGCACTGAATATTTAACACATACCACATATGTTAAATGCATCAGTCCTTACAGAATCTAAAAAGGACTACTCATTAGCATGGTTATTTGGGTAAATTGAACGATGGGTTAATCACTTGTGTTAAGCCAAGTGTCCGGCCGTCCGATGTTATTGTCCCAATCTTTTACAGACACTAATTTATGAAAACAGAGTAAATTTATGCTTAGTTTGGCTTGTTGGGCATACTGTCATCATTAGTTGACTTTCCAAACAATATTATGTTTTCTCTTACTTAAAAAGTAGTACTTCTGGCACATGATGATTCCACATTGGAGATATTGCTCAGTTTTACTTATTCAATTACAAGCCCTACTTTGCAATTTTCTATTGGATTTCATCATCTATTCACAATAATAAATAATATTAACTAGGTCATCATTATATACTGCTTTAATTAAAATCCTGCATTCTTTAGGATCACTACAGTTGGCTACCAAATTATTTCAAGAAAGACTTCAGCAAAAACAGGTGAATGCTATATCAAACAAACATCTGACACAAGTCAAAATAATACCAATCCTATGTGTGGAGGTCACTGATGAACTGTCTCTTAATGATATATCCTAAGATCAGCTTTTAGAAATTCTTTTTCCCTCTCTTGTCTTTGAAATTAAAATCTACATTTTGATAAAAAAATCTTGCCTTCACTCTTCCTCAAAGTTTTCCATGCCTTTAATCTTTGAAGAGCCCTGAAATAATTGTTTTGTCTAAAAATACTTCTTCTCCAAGGATAAAGTGTAAATTTATTTTTCTGACTATATTATATTCAATAACACAAATAAAAGTCAAAAATAGATGTAACGTCTGTACATGTCATTTTTGAAAGTTTAACATGCAAGACCCAAAATATGCATCTTAATCCAAGATGAAAGACCAATCGCTACCAAGAGAAAGACAACAATTTACAAAACAATTACTTGACAATAGTATCTGAAATGTTACAGTAAGCGCCTGACTGAAAAAACCTCTGAAGTCAAAGGGAATTTCCTCCATTATTCCAAGCAGAATTTGGGCTAGTCTTTGTTTTGTTTTCCAAAGAATCCTGTTTAGGCATCACTTGTAAGGATGAACAACAAATACAAATAAAATACTCTCCTAGTACAGCTGCTCAGTGTGTTCAGGGGCACAGGGAATAGCGTCCTGAATTCAGCCAACACACGGCCAAAACACACATCAGGACACAGCAAAGGGAGAGATTATACGTATCTAGGCAATAGTTACAGCAGTATCTCACTCTTGACGCAGGAAGGCAGCAATCATGCTTTTTATAGCTCTGATGCGATTGCATCTGGAATATTGCACTCCCCTGCACAAAAATATTGGCAAGTCACTGAAGAGAAATACAAATAATCAAGGGGCTAGAAATATTGATCTAAGGTAATGATTGAGAGCGCCAAACATATCAAGCTCGACTAAAGAGAAAACAAAAGGTGGGATCTGATAACTCTGCACAAACACGTGAAAAGGGCAGCTTTCAGAAAGAGAAAGGAATTCTTTAGTGTCTTTCATAGAAGAATCAGCAGCAGTGAGAAAAAAAGGGAGGGTGGCACCCTCACCTCATTCCTTTCAAAACCAAATCTACTCCTCTTTGATTAGCAGAAGTTTGTGCACAGAGGAGGCAGGGGGAACCTCGGTGGTAGCTAACAAATAACTGGCTCAGAACCAACTCGGCCATGCACAGAGCTGCCCTATGGCTTTTTCCTTGTTTGCAAAAACAACTTGACTTTGTAATTAGGCTGAAAACTCTTCTAGGCAGGGCACAGCATAGTGGAGTCATCTTAACTGATGTTCTGATTATAAATAATGCACTAAGCAAGTTAACAACAGACTTGTTAGAAAGCTTTAGGCTGGAAGAGTGTAACTGCAGTGGAGTTTTGGCTGTATATAACTGCAAACTCCAACACAGCAGAGCTGTAACATTAGGGATCTAGAATTGAGAAAGTCTAATTTGGAGACTTCTTGAAATCTATATGAGCATCTGTTTTATTACTGTACCAGCAATCTATAAACCCTCCAATTGTGCAAATTCCCTTGCAGCAAGAATATTAGTGGAAGAAAAGCAACAACAAAAAGTTCACCAAATAGCCTCCTTCAAGAAAACTAACATGTTTCTTTGTATTTTGAAACTGAGTGGAATTTAAGGTATGAAATCATGGCAATATTAAATAGTATGAAGTAAATTTTCCAGTGTTCATTCATATCACTTCATACAATATCTAAAGTATATTTGAAGTTACTACAAAAAGGTTATATGAACTGAATATGAGCAATGCTAGTACAATAAATAACACCAGAATTACAACACAGAAAACTGCTGCTTTCCCATTGCACTCCAAAACTTCATTATGGTGCTGTGAATATCCACTTATTTCTAAGCTTGTTTTTAGCTATATATGGTGACAGATGGGCTTTAGACCTGAGTTCTGGGACTTACATTAGGCAAAGAATTTGTCAGATGAAATATTTATACTTTTTCTAGTTTCTGAAATATTTCAGGTCTTGTTTATTTTCAAATCATAAGAAGAAATAAAGTATGATCAAAGAGCTCCTGTGGCTTAGGGCAGAAAAAAGTATTTAAAAAATGTATTTACAAAAATTCAAATTCCTTGAATTTTACAAAAATTTGGTGCTCTGGATGTAACAGGACCAAGTCATAGATCCACTAAAAAAAAAACCCCAAAAAACAAAAACAAAAAAACCCCAAACTATTAAGATTGCAAATTTCACATGGACAAGAAAACATCATCCATGTATACTGCCCATTGTCCATAGAGAATAATTTCAAATAGATCAAAAAAGGAATCGTGAGTTTTCAGTCTGAGTTGAGTTTGAGTGACTGAGAACAAAGAAAACCAAACGTTCCAGCTCCGGGTGAGACATAGACCATTCCTGTTTGAGATTCATCCTCTTGCTTAATTCTGCTGATGTAAAAAAAAAAAAAAAAAAAAAAAAATCAGACCAAAGCAGAAACTTCAGTGAATATACAGATTTTGCCTTTGAGGTGACTAATCCTGATTTAAACCAATACAAATAATAATCCTATATCTCCTTCATACACTACCTAAATCTTTGCAGGCCTCCTGGGACACATGACCTTACTCAAAAGCCCTCCAGGCATATACCATGTTTATTTGTCCCCTCAATAAGGAAAAGAGAAAAATAGAAAACACTAAGACCTATAAATCCTCTGTATCCCCTCAAAATTAGCCGTATATTTCCACAAGGCCTAAGTAAATAGCTTGAGTACACTGGCATAATTCACCTCACTTATTTACATCATAAAATCCAGCTCATGTTATGTTTTTAGTGTGATGATTAAATACAGAAAGAGGGGAAAAAAAAAATCCTTCCAATCCAGACAGTCAATGTGCTTTCTGCAACCTGAACGTGGTCTTCAGCCAAGGCAAAGAATAAAGGGCCCAAATGAACAGAAATTGTGTCCAACCTTGACACCTCAGCCATGTCCTATTCTCATAGGCTCGGTGCATTTCATAGTATGAGCTCAGTATATAACCTGTAATACATCAACCCTATGTACTTCATCTTGAAAGCTTATTTTCTTGAGGTATAAGGTTTAGTACTAAAAAAGGACTGTGTTTAATTGTACAACAATGGAAGGATTTGAAGCAAAGCTCTGAATAATGGAACTTTATCCTCCTGCAAACAAGAAAGCTGACACAATGTATTCAATATTATAAATCCTGCTGTGCTGACAAAGTTATAATAAGGCATTTTTAGAGGAGAGCCTAATGATGGGGGAAAATACTGGGTTTTTTTTTTCTCCTTACATGAATTCATAAATTTTCTCAGAATCACATCTAAACAGTGAGGTACTACCTGCAGGAAAATAAGTTACCATACAGCTGTTATGTTGGGTTTGGGTTTTTTTGTTGTTGTTTTGTTTTTTGTTTTGTTTTTTGTTGTTGTTGTTGGGTTTTTTGTAATCTGTTACAGATTTTTCCTGAATATTGCATTAAATGTAGGTATTATAGCAGAGGCTTTTAAAACACAAGCAGTTTGAAATATACGGAAAACAGCTTTGGTGAAAGAGATTTTCCTCAGCCTCCTGTTGTATTTGTTTAAATGCCTCAAATTCATATCTGATTAACTCTGAAGTCTACAAATAGATAGTGTTACTTTTGTTGTACAGTTGTGAGGGTTAAACTGTATCTGCCAGGAATAACCCCAGAGCATTAAGAAAACACGTTCAAGAAATTCACAGAAATGTTCCTACCTCCCTTTCTAGATGTAAGAAAGTTTTGGGGGGTTGTTGGTTTGTTTTGGGTTTTGTTTGTTTGGGGTTTTTTTTTGTTTTTGTTTGGGGGGGGTGAGGGGGCAGAATTATTTTCTTTTCTTAAGTATAACAGTCTTTGGAGACCAATCTCATTCATAGCAGTGGAACAACTGAGCAAGAAGCAAGTACTCCAGAGCAACAGAAAAGGAGCTTTTCCCCATTATTTTTACCTTGTGGTACACAGAATATCCCCTTTTTTTTTTGTCATCCAGTAGGAAAGAAACACAATGATTTGCAATATATTCACAAATATTCCTATATCTAGGGATTATTAAGTTCCTCAACTTCATTTTACAGTTTAATTACCCACAAAAGATGTTTATTGACTAATATACTTCTCTGTTATGAGCAATTAATTAAGGTGACTATTCCAGCTAGGGCTCAGCATGCACAAAACCATAACTCTGCATTGAGACACAAAGACAGTAAGTATTTCAGGTAGCTCCATGTGGAAGCTAACCTAACTTTGGCTTTATCTTATATTATTATTGTTAAGCCATATAATTGAATGACTGACACTTTGTTTCCGGATAAAACAAAATTCATGAGCGCATGAGGATTTCAAAACCATGTGTGAAAAAGAGCCCTGGTCTGCATGTTGTACAGAAATCCTCCATTCATCACTGAAAGCTACAGAGAAAGATATCTTACGTAGCAGCAGGAGTTAGATACTGTATACTAAGATAAAGAGTAATACTTTAACAGGCTCACCACTCATATTGGGAAAAAAGGTGAGGACTGTCAGTACTTCTGTGAGATCTAATAAGCATATTGTCCTCTGGTCTAACGATAGTAATGAATTAAATCATGGTTAGGTAATGAATTGCTCCCTTCTAGGCCTAAGGGATAAGTCACACTTCATCACGATTCCAACGCCCTAGATATTTACATCCAAGTTTCCAGAGGTCGGAAGACTGCAGGCTGCAGAACTGCACATAGCTGGGGTACTTGTTTCATGGTGTGGAATTTGCTCTTTCTTCATGCCTTCATTTAAAAACACCTGCTTCATCCCATAATAGAGATTTTGAGTGGTTAATTCTGCTTAAGAAGAGCTAAACCTTTCACACTCAACCAAAGCTAAGAATAGATCCCTCACAAGCCAGGTTTATTGGAAGTTAATTCTGAGCTCAGCGCGCATGGGAATGCTCTCTCCAAAAGGCCAGCTGTTCCCTCTGGCTTCGTGAGGGCCGCTCAGACAATGAGCCATGTGGGGCACGGCCCGCAGTCAGCGAGGTTAGACTTGCCACCAAATTACAGTAAGAAGTTTCTACCAAATTCTAACACTGACAGTTCCAGGAAATCCCTTTTCATTTAGTGATCTTCCAAACAAGTTTTGGGACAGATCAAATTTGAAGTAGTAACTATGAAAACAATAACTTGCACTTTTTTAGTCCATCTTTTCAGAAATGACTGTGTGCAAGACATCACGTTAAGGGAATCATGACACAAAGAACCAGCAGATTCTTGTTACCCAATTCTGAGCTGTCACCTTATTCTTGACTTTAGAGAAATTAACTGAACTTTTGCCATTTTTTCCAGGGGAAAAGGATTAGAGTCTTAGAAACACAATTACTAAGGAAAGCCTGCGTAAGAATTATCCAAGACCTCTAAAATGCGAGGACAAGCATCCCAGTTGTTATAAGTCAGTGCAACGCCCCCGCTTCGTAACAGCTAGGGCTATGCCTTACAAAACACGTGTTTTGGTAGGTGTTCAGAAAGGGGGGGCCATGAAACGAGTTCATCACTATAAAAAGGAAACAATCATTAAAGCAGTGACTAATTCTGTCCTGAACCTTTGTATGGGCAGAAACAAAAGTACTCCATAAAAAGCAAAAAATATTATAAGAAAACATTCTAATCCCAATTCTATTGAGACATATAGCCTCAAACCAGTATTTTTGCAGCAACAACAAAAAAATTTTCAATAATTATATAACATCATGATTCTGAATAACTTGTTAGGGCAAATTAACATAAGAGTGTAACTTCATAAATACTGGTAGAGTTTGCATTCCAGAGCAATATATTTCACTTATCTGAACAAGACGAGGAGTTTTTTGTTGTTTGGGGGTTTTTTTGTTTGTTTTTTTGGTTCATGGGGGTTTTTTTGTTTGTTTGGGTTTTTTTTTTTTCCTTACCAACTGGAGTGTACAGCTTCTCTATAAACAAATGGACTGGAATAGGGTGGTAAATATCACAAGTTTGTGGTATTTTGCAATAGTCAAGCTAACAATGCATTAGTGCCATGACATGTTGGACTATTAACTTAATTCTGTAATTATATAGTTTAAAACACATGGGTAACCAAAAGCTATAATTATGAAACAAATATATGCCATGTTATTATTCCAAAACACCAAGTCTAACATACATTTGACTCCTAAATGAAAAAAAAAAAAACCTTTGTATCAATGATATTAGGTATTAAACTAAGCAACAGCATCAGAAGTATCAAAGGATTTAATGAAATCATAACCAGATTGATAAACTGTTTGTTACGCTACCGAAAACATTCCTGTCTGATAAATTTAACTTTAACATTTTAGATAAATGCAGAGACAAAAAATGGAGACCCTATTTTGTATAAAAACACTTTTTACCTAATCCAACTTCATGAACTGATACAGGAGACAAAAAAGCACCAGTCTATCATGTATTTCTTTAGAACAGTTTTTAATTTGGAGATCTGGAATTGACTGTCTGTGGACAGACACTTGCGAAGCGTTATCAGCAAGAGATAAGGAAATAGGGTATACTTTACAAATGAGCTCGTGAGAAGCTGTTGGGGGAACTTCGGAGGCACTGGTGTGATGAAGGTGAAGGCCCCAGTGGAGTACATATCAAACAGCCACATTCCATATACTAATCTTATTATAAAGAATTGTTCTAATAAAAAATAAAAAAAAGCCAGACTGACAAAACCCAGCATTCTAATATTCAAAACATGCTTCCTTGTCATTACATAAGGTCCAATGAGAAATACTGAATGCTTCTGCAGCGTATTCAAGAAGAAAGCCCTCAATAATGAAAAGGTGCTGTGAAGAAGCGTTGCAAGCATGTCTATCTCAGAGATCAGTCCCACAAAATCTACTGCTTTATGAACCTGAAGTAGAATGGTCTTCTAACGTCAAAAGCTTTTCTTCCTGGAGCTTTCCAGGTTTGCCTGCTTTCTTGTTTCTAGTGGACAAGAGAAGTTGATAGAGTGTAGGGAGCAGCATAAGAAAAATAACACATTGTCTGGCAGCTGTAAACAGTTGAATCAGGAGCTGCCTTTATATTTATCCTTGCATTGCATATCCAGCACACAGAAGCTTTAGCCTATTTCTGTGTGTTACCATATACCACACCAAATCATAATCTAGGTCACTAGGCTGTTATAAATACAGATGGTATAAGAGATGGATAAAAACTTTTGTGCTTAGTCAGCCCTTCACATAGGTAACGGAGCTAAACTGAACTGAAAACAGCTGTTCCTAGATCTACTTGAGCAGGAATCTTTCTCCCTCTGTTTCAGAGCTGAAGACTATCTTGTGAAGCCAGAAGTTTATCTGTTTATATCAACTATTATAATATGCTTCCACCTGAAAATTTCATCCTACTAATAATGCAAGAGCACCATGGCTATAAAATAATATTTACCATAAAACTTCTGAAAGATATGTGGACAATATGACTTAACTGAAGAAGGACTTGGATTAAATTAGGACATTTGTACGTAAAAGCAACTATTTCTGTGAGATCTGGTTTAAGTATCCACATACCTTTCAGAACTATTTTGAACTGACAACAGTCACAGCTTTTGTGACCAGAAAGTGGCCAAAAGTGCTCTGTACTTTGAGAATACTCTCCGCTAATGGAGATGGTTGCACAAACCAGATTTGTTTACATGGATTAATAAAACGTTTCAAATTTAACACAGAAACCTGGCTTCACAGCATGATGCTGTGCCTCATTACACCAAAGCTCACTTTGTCCCAGCATCTATCATTAGAATTCTGGATACCGACGTATTAACACTGATGCTGCATCAAAAATAAAATCAAACCCCACCAAATCTGGCTTCTTTCACACTAACCACTTCCAAAAAAATACCAGATTACATTAAAAAAAAATAAAAATCCCACATTTTAAAATTCTGCTGTTCCATCATAGCACTTTTGAAACATTTATAAACTCAGCCTGTGTGTGTTCTAATCCCAGTGGCTGGCATAACAACGGCCTGAGGATCCTAGGCTGTCAGGAACAACAAATTGCCAACAAGAAACACATCCTGTAAAACACTGCCTGGGTAGTTTATTTAAATTTGAATCTGTATCTCTGTTGTTGGCACATAGCATTAGTCATGACTTAAACCATTAGTAACAGAACACTCTCCTCCACCTAACACACAATGCAATAACAAATGGGACTACTGTATCAGCAAGGAGCAGGCTTTTTATCAGTTTATTTTAAAATGTTAGTTATTTGTAAAAATAAAATAAAAATCACAAAAACTAAATAGAGTGTGCAGCCATTTTCAACTGGTTATCTAGCTCACAGAGCAACTACAGAAACCAGAGTATTAAAGGTTGAGGTGCGCCTGTTGCATTGATTTTCATGCCAGCATACTTGGCATGGTGCAAAAGCATCAGTACATGATAAACTACAATGTATTTCATAATGGGATGGTTTGCATTAAAAAGGGAAAACAACAGAGGCTTGCTGGGTGTAGGCCGTGGCATGCAATTTTTACTGTCTTGGGGGCAGCATGATTTATGGTACACTAGCAGACACCGGTTTATATCTAGCTCTACCAGCTGTGTTTAATAACCTTAACTGTCCCTTTTGCCAAGAAGAAAGCACCTACAAGCCAGCGGTGCAGTCAGCAGGGGATTACTGTGTTCATACCCATAAGAAACTGATGCAATCCAGCTTGAAACACTGAGGGAATCCAGCCTCCTAATGAGACTCAAGTAAGCAACCCAAGTAAACGCACAGAAACGTAGACTTCTTCCACTTAATTCAGGCTTATAAAACACCTCCAACAGGGGCTGAGTCAGCTTAAGGTCCCTCCACAGTCACTGAATGGATGGGTCACCTCCAGAGATAATAACTATGTGGATCTCGGGAAGGTTAAAATCGCTCTCTGATGGTACCCGTTTTCTCTCCACTGATAATAGAATCACTTACTAGAGTCCTGGTACATCTCGCTTTGGTATCTCAAATAAGTGCTAGAGAAAGGTGGGATAAATCTATGCATCTGTACACTTATTTTATTTGCTCATTATTTCCCCAGTACCAATGGCTAAAGTCTAGCCATGCTTTCAGGTGCAGAAGTTAAGCAGATAGGACTAGCATCACCTGGGAAGCTTATATCTCAACTAGAAGACATTTAACATCCTTCCAAACAATATAACCTCTCATGATTTATCACAATTTTAGTGACTGTGTTGTAATATCTTACAAAAGGATACAATATAGACAGTCTCTGGCAAGGTAGCCTACCACAAACAGTGAGGCCGATCATAAAAGCATTAATATGAAACTACGGCAAGCTGCAACATGAAGGAGTTGGATTTAAATGACAAAAACACAACACATTTCTAATGACAAAACCACAACTCTCAGTTTCATCAGAGGCTGAATGTAAACTGCATTTTTAATGTCTTTTGCTACTTTTAAGCAAGTACTCCAGAGTTTGGTAGTTGGGCAGTAACGAGATGACCAACTGATCTGAGGATTCGTAACAATTTTCTATTCAGAAAGTCATGACAGCATACGTTCGTCATGAACAGATGTCACAGAAATAAATTCTTCAAAGCAAACTTGCTACTCTTCCACCCAAACAGAAAGCTAAAATTTACAGAAGTTTGAGTTTATATTTTTCCTCCTTTCACTCAGTCTTTTCCTGCATTTGGAATGCATTTCTCCTAATCCAATTACCTCCATCTCTGGTTTACAAGACTGCTAGCCACAGTATACATGCTCCTTTGACGTTGTAACCTTGCATGCTTGTCACGTTGTTTCTACTGCTCCTGAACAGAACTCCTTCACTCACGTAAACTCCCTCTCCTTTTTTTACCCCTCAGGGTCCGGTTTTGGTTTACTGTTCTCTTTTAAACCAGGCCTTAGCCTTGCAAAAAGCAAACCACTTGTAGTCTGAGTGCAGCCATGAATATGGCTCTTCTACAATAAATAGTTTCTCTGCTCTTTTCTCAAGGATTCCAGCTGTCATGCTTTTCTCTCTTCTGCTTGCATCTTTCAATAAACACCTTTGATTTAGCAAAATGCATTCAGAGAAGATAATAACATACCAGAAAAACTAAGAGGCATAATGCTATACAAATCATTCATAAGGACAGAATTTTGGCCAGTTGTTTGTGAACAGTTTGGTTATGCATGAAGATTCATTAAGTTTTACATATGCTCAAATGTTTACAAGCAAAACAAATTAAAATAAAAAGAGAGAGAATTAAGATATTAAAACTTTAATTATCTGGAATTGAGAAAAAGCAGATACTTGAAGCTTAAAGTATTTTATAAATGAAATTAAGAGTTGATAAAGAACAACAATTTTCCCCTAAAGTGCAAGTCTGTTGAAAGATAACAAGCAAAGGAGAGTTAGTAAACAAATAGCAAATTTGATCACAACAGACCTGTTCATTTGGAATGGACTCAAATACATAGATAAATACACATTTATTTTCAGGCTGAATTTTCTTTTAAGCATTCTGATATTTTTATTAATCGCTCTGCAGGCAATATATGTGTCCCCTAAGGTTTTTCATGTACTTCCTACTCTGTTTATTAGAGAATAATTACCAGCTGCCTTTTACTGGCTTACATTTGCAGCTTTGAAGAAACCTACACTTTCATATAGTATCGAAATGAAAACTGCAACTCAACTGTGTCTTCCAAAAGGAGTTGTTCTAATTTCTTCAGAAACCTTGATCAATTTAAAATATGTAGCTTTGCTTTGAACTAATAAGAGTCAGTATAAGCAGAAATATTAAATGTGTGGTTCAGATACCCAGTAAAGGTGGGCAAACCAGAAAAAGCTGCAAAAAAAAAAATCTTTAACTCCATGAAAATGGGATTAAAGAATGAATCTTAAAATAAACATAAAGAGAAAAAATATTAAGCTCCTAATCCAACACAAGTGAGCTGAAAAACATGTTGTACTGTGTTCATAATCATCTGTTTTGACAAAAAACACACTGTGGTGACTGCTTAATATGCACAGTGTATATCCAAAACCTTTTTGCAAATAAAAAGTAAACCCGTGAATATAATTGCCTTAAGTATACACAGGAAACAATGATTAAGGATAAAAACAACAAGGTAGGAATCACTGTTAAAACAAAGATACACCAGTCAAAGTTATGAGCCTGGTTTGCAGTTTTACAATTTCTCCAGACCAGTTCTGCTGCTCCCCCCTCCCTCCACTAAATGTTTTATAAATAACCTGTCTTGCAAAGGTCTGTATGCACCACGTACTGTCTAATGAGCCTTCAGATTCTTTCTGTATCATTGCAGGCTCTTTGCTCCAGAAAGCTGACTACGACTCCCCTCTGTTACTCTGAAATAGAGGACATTTCCCATTTAAGTCTCAGAAGTTTTCCAACTTTGCTTACCCTGGAGAATTACTTGGGCTTTCTTAGTAACTATGCTTTATCTATGCACTGGGCTTGGAATGATTTTGCCATGCATTCCTAAGAGATCATGTTTCTCAAGCCTAATAATTCTGCATATAAGTGCTGCTGGGCTGCCTCTGCAATCGCAGCCCAGAGGCCAGCTGGCAGCGGGTCGGTATTTGAACCAGTGGCCTGGTTGCAGATATGACAGCTAGAACTTTGGCATCCTCTTGCGGTACATGGTTATTGAATGTTCGGGATATGACAAAACATTTACCCTCTTCCTCCTCTTCCACCAGAAACCTCTTTCAATTACTGCATGTTACAGCTGCTTTTCTTCCTTCTATGGCAAAATAGGATTCTGACCCCTAGCAAGGTCACTCAGAACTGGGCGTTTCAATTTGTCCTGTGCTGTGATGCCTGGATTCCCATGTCTTTATCATGTTTGTCTTTTTAGCATCATCCTAGAGTTCCTCTATAATAAATTAGCCATCACTGTTTTATCTGTTCCCCAAATTGCTGAGACAATACCTCAGAATCTGTTAGCTATTCTAATGATTTGAGATATCCAGGCAATATTGTTTCTTTGACAACTCCTTTCACTTCAGAGACAAAGGGAAAGAGCGTGTTATTTGCATCACCCTCTTTCCTTTCCAGGTCTAGATGAGTGCATGATCCAGCAGTAGTTCCACTGCTTTTGCCATTTGTCAGTTATCTTGCAATCCAATAACCTCAAAGATCCGTAAGTCAGTACACAGCTTGTTTTGCTTCTAGATATTGTTTTATTTGCACGTTCAACCCATCCCTTCTTGGCAGTGGATTGTGCTGGACTGATTTCTGCCACTATGCTTGACATGCTGCATGGGCAGAAGGCTCCATGTTTCTAACGCAGAATGATTTGTCAAGAAAATTAGTCAAAGAGGCATCGCATTGCAGCCTGATTTCTTGGTGCTTTCATAGTCTTGTATTGCCTGTTCTCCTTCTGTAGTCCCATACAGGTTGCTCCACTGGTATGCATACACCTTTCCCAGTAACGCAGGTGAAAGTCTAAACCACTCATCACAACAAATTTCAACATGTGCTGGAAAAAGCACAAATAGAGAAATGATGCTCCAAGAAAGCTTAACTGTATGAGAGCAGTAAGCATCTTACTGGTCCAGTCAGGAGCAAATCATTCAGCATCTGTTTCAAAAGCAATTTCATAGATACACTACATCTCTCAATTAGTACATATTGCAGTGTTTCCTTTTATTATTTTCCGCTCCACTCTCCAAGTAAATCAGGAGAAGGAGGGACAGACCGCCTCTCTAGACAAACTACCATTCGAAGCATGACTTGGAATAAGCAGTCAAAACGATGTTGTTCACCCTCCAACTATTCCGTTGCAAAAGATGCCTTTCAGTAGACTGTGCAATGTCAAATTGCCTCACTTGAATTGCAGAGGAGAAATTATATGTGACCTTTATCCCTATGCTCAGTCTTCTCTATCCTGGAGCTTTTTAATACAGTTTAGCACAATTATTTAGAATGATTTCACAGCAATATGAAGGCAACATTTTTTCTACAACCTTCTAAAAGGCATCTAAGATATAAATTAATTTCATGGACACTAATTTCACTGTGCTCTCAATATAAAACATAACTAAGTTCCACTGACAACTAGGATGTAACTATGCAATTATAGAATATTTTTACAGGCTAAAAAACCCCTGAGTTTTCATTTAAACTTACCTTTGGCATTTTGTACCTTTGTTGGAAGAATTTACTCTACATTTAATATACAGAATTTTCTAGCATTTTGGAATCATGCTTTATTGAAAGAGAAGAATTTAACAACCCTCACTTTTAGAGCAGGCATGACATAAGCTGTTTTTACCTGAGCCTGGATCTTATAAAATACGGAAGCCTCTAGAAGGCTACATCCACGTTCCCCAATAAAGCAAGTCACAAATACACACTATATACTATTTTACTTGTTTAAACAAAGTCCTCTACCCCTGCCAAATCAAAACCAGCTTTCACCCAAATAAAACAGTTTCTTAACAATGAGTAATACTGCGTTACTGAATTTCAGCTGTCCTCCTACACTAGTTGAACGGTATGTTGCAGAAGATTTGTTTTTACAGAAAGGGCATTTTTGTTTCTGCTGCATATAAAAATACCTGTTTTCCTTTCTGAGTTAAAGAGTGTTCTGCTCTTTTTGTTTTGGGGTTTATTTTTTAAGATAAAACACAAACTCAAAAATAAAATAAACTCAATAAAAACACAGACAACTGAGGAAAAATGTCTCAGTTGTGAGAAGTTAAGAAAACTAGTAAGTTGAGCACAAATGCTTAGGCAACCTTAACTGTACCTACACTTATTTTTCCACCTATACCAAGTCCATTAAGGTACATTAACTTTAATAATTACAGGCTATAATCATAAATAGTTTAGGAATACTTTACAGAATTGTTTGCCAACAAAACTTCAAATGTTGATGTTTGGTTTGGGTTTTTTTGGGGGGTTCTTATTTTTTTGTTTGTTTTTTAACCCAATACTATTCACAAACTCCAGAGGAGTAGGGAGGGGTGGGGAAGGTATCGCGATCTGACATTTAGAAATGTACAATTCAGGATTCTCATAAGAGTAATCAACATCCCGGTACATGAGGAAGACAGAGGAAAGTAATTTACTCTTCTAGAGAGGAAAATAATTCTTGAAAGGTTTACAGTATACATAACAATAAAATTTCCTAATATACAGTAATAACTTCTGTAACCAAATGAGTATTTTGAATGAGAATAAATGATTAAATAATTAAGTAGGTGCTCAAGTGAGACAGTATTGATAAAAAAACTGGACTAAGAACACATCTATGAGCTAACTGCTTAGGCTAATATTTCTCCCTTGAAATGGTCAGCACTCTCAACATTAGGCTTTAGAAGAGAACTCAGCTTTCGCCTGACAGATAACGATGATTCTTTCTTCAAAATAAAAGAAAAATGGATAAAAACATTCTTGGAGACTTTGAAATGTTATAACATGTTCCCTGACTTCCAACAGCGTCAGTAGTTCTTCCCTATGTATTTGGAAAAAAAGTGCCAATTTAGACAGAAAAGTCTTACAAAAATTTCATCTTCAGTTTTGCTGACCTCGAGTCTGTATCTTCACATTCACAGATGCCCAGCATTACCACTGATGGCAAACCTCTAGCAGAAGTCATAAAACAAATGGACATTTTGAAACTTGATTTAGTTCTTCTAAGCTTCAAATGAATATTAAAAAGAAATAGTGAACGTTTCACTAGTCAATTTGCAAATGTGTACCAAACAGGCTTTTTGATAAAAAGCAAAACCAACAACAAACACCACCAACAAAAAAACCCCACAGTTAAAACAGCAATAGTGGTTTACTTTGTATTAAGATTTCTAAAAGTAAGTTATCAGAAGACCATTGTACACTCTGAAATAATGAAGAATGCACAGGTACAAACATTGCAGGCATCCACGGAATATGACTTTCATTCACAAGGATTGCAAATTAAACACTAGCTTAGAGACTGATACTGCTGAATTCATACAATGTAACGATGAAGAATTCTCCAGGAAAACATTGAGTTTTGAGAACTGCAGAAGAGATTTGTGAAAGGGGAAAGAACACTTAAACTTTGTCCATTTGTAATTATTAAACAAGTAGATTTTGTCAGCAAATTCAGCTTATTGACAGACCAAGAATTACACAGTGCTTAACTGTGTTCGTTACATTGGTTCTATACTGTAGATAATTCAAATTGAGTAGCCTTAACCTTGCAAATACGGATCAGTTTAAAAACATTGCTACAAGCATTTAAACATATTCATTACACAGGTAAGGACTGCTGTGCATGCACTGTAGCCCAGGCAAGTTAAGTTAACCACTTCTTCAATAAGGCTACTCACATGTAAAAATATTCTTGCCAGGCAGCCTTGCACACCTACAGTAGCTCTGACTGTTGAGAGGGTGAGTATTGTTGATCCTCACATTAGAAACCTGCCAGATACGCCTGGCACATGCTGGCATTGCCAAACATACCCACGTTAACTGCCAGGCACGCAAACAATAGCCACGACATGAAATCTTGCTAATAGAACTGGTAAATTTGGTCCCACTACCAGCTACAATGGAGTCCACAGAACTACCAGGCTGATGAGATCTAAATGATGCTGAGATGTTTATTTTGTATTTTAAAATTAAGAGTTCACTCAGGAGTCTTGGGAGGTTTGAGGGCTGTTAATTTGAAAAGGGCTCTGGAGAACAGAGTTGTTTCAGATGAGGTCTCCTCCAGGCAAATGGAGCTGGAAGAGAGACTGGGAGCCTTTGTAAGGGAGCAGCCCGAGAAAGGGGGCCCATTCTCAAAGGAGCCAATTCAACATCTCCTGCTGACTACAGTGGCAAAGCACTGCTGTTAATTAGTGTGTGTTGGGAGGGGGGAACACATAACATTCTAAGCGTGACTTTGGTCTAAGTCTTCAAAAACGGAATGAGTTATGTTCAGCAAAATATTTCACACAACATTGTCCATTACTCATAGATTAATGTTATCCTCTGCAGAGTCTAGTGGGTTTTGTTAATAGACAGCCAACAAGAACGGCAATTAAAGTGAAACAAAACTATGCAGTGACGGGTACATGTTACAAACAAAATGCTCTCTTTGATCCTTCAGGTTGAAAGGCCTTCTGAAAAGCCTTCATCTTGCAAGGAGATAAACACAACGTTTTAGAACCTTTTGACTTCTCTGATATCAGCCTTGAAACTTTTAGTTAGTTTTTAATGATTGTCTGTGTAATTAGTAACACAAAAGTAGAAGCTGATTGACAGGCTACCAGCAAGCTGTTTATACAGTGGGAAAACCAGGAAAATTATAACAGTATGAGATGTTTATTTAACTGCCTAGGCAAACACAACAGAATCTTGCATTACCTGCACTGCCTCAGAGCCATCTTGCAAACGGCACGGCAGTGAAAGCCATGCTGCTTGCAGCTAGCAAGGCCGCCTTCTCGCATGGGAAATTACTGTCAGCCTCCACAAGTGCAAAATCATATGCATCTGCTCCTCATTGTAATCACCACACAGAGTCCAACCTGGCACTAAGATTCACTGGGATCAAACCTCATAATTAATGTTTGGAGAACCAGACATATCAAACACCTAAGGTCTTCCTCCCCACCCCCAAAGTACATTAAAATACTTCACAGTTATGTCATTGCCATGACAGGTAGCATAGCCTTCTTCTCTTAAATATAGCTTCTTAAAGCTCACAAATGTTTTTAGACCAGGTCTGTTTCTCTGCACCCACTCTAATAGGAGACAGATAGGAAAATACAAAGAAGTTTCTTCTTTTATTCTGTAGAGATAAGAAAATGAAAAAAGAAAAGAAGTCTTTTCCAAGTGAATAAACTGTAGGAAAGGGATCAGAACGATGGCCCTAGGAATTAAGTCCTACTTCTCCAGCAAGTATCTGGAACATGACTGGAATCTACTCAGCACCTGCAAATATTTAATATTCTTCTTTAGCCTTCCCATCACAGCACCCAAATAACTTGCAAATATGAGCTTAATCACATAGCACACTTGCAAAGAAAGAGAGTTCTGATTCCACTTTTACATGATGGACAGAGGGATGAATACTGAGGCACAGATCATGAAAAGTACTTTAACACCTTTTGAGGACCTTGGCTCAAATGACCTACCCATGTAAAATCTGTGGCTGCTGGGGAATAAACAGAAGTCTCCTTAGTTCTGAGCAAGTGCCTGGTCTCTAGACTGATATTTGTTCCTCATTTCCTAATGCTCTGACCATGGGGAGTCTGGGCAAGGACCCTGCTTATCTTCCTCTGCAGTTCTGCTCATTTTTGCTATTGAACAATAGCTTTTGGTCATTGGGATTTTGATCCAACTCATCAAAACTCAGTAGGATTTGACTTTCCAAAATGTTACCTTGTATTTGATCTATCTCTATATGTTTTATGATTTCAAGAAGACCATGACTCAATATGGGGAAAAAAAAAAGAGAAGAATGTACCTATCAGAACAGCAATATCAGACAAAGGCAAAACGCATTATTTTCACTCCATTTCTCCCACTGTTTAATAGCTTGACTTTTGTATACCAGCATTACACAGTTATAATATGAAGACAGCTACAGCATAATGTGTTTCTTTTAAAAGGTCATCATTATATTAGCAGTATTTGATGCATTGTGACCACAGCACACATTTTTTAGAGATAAGAGTGTATCTAACATTTCTCTCTAATTTATTGGCATCAAGAAAGTCTATTTAAATTTTGCTTTTAGAAGAACATCTGCAAATGATTGGCATAACTCAAGGAACCTTTGCAGCTGCAACTTTCTCTAAGAGCAGAGCAAAAAGCCATGTTTGTCAATATGCCTGAGTAGGATTAAAAAAGAACAAAACCCAAAACAAAAACAAAAACCCAAACTACAAAACAGTTAATTATTGGAAGTAAATGTTTCATGATCTGTGTATGGCCACCCAGAGCTGAATAGATCATTAACTAAACTTCCAGTCAGCATTCCACATAAGCATATGTTTTCCTCATAAGTGCTTGCATAAGTTTGCCAGCAGTCTCAGTGACTTAACTGAAAGTACTTATGTACATCATGCAATAAGCAAGGTCAAGGAAAAGCAGTTATTTTTCTAGGGTCTTAACTTCATAATCATATGCATTTCCAGCAGTCCTATGCCTTTTTTCCCCCGCTCTTACTTCTCTTAAGTTTTCTCTCTATATTGAATCCTCAATAGAAAACCACTACATCTGGCAAATGCTGTTAAGGGCTACACCCAAACTCACAATGCCGTTTAGTACAGCTCCTTCTATTTTCTGTTTGTTCTTCCCTGCTGCAGCCTAATTGCCTATATTCTCAGACCTAGTTTGAGAGTATGCATGGGTCAAGGTTTATGCACAGTAGACAGTTTGCATGCAGCCACCCTGCAAGAGAATTTAATGGTATGGATGCAGGCAGTTCAGTGCCAACTAGCCCTAGTGCCATTGAGCAGTCCCAAGCACATTCAATTTACTACTACAGATGTAGCTGTAGTGCATTAATGAGCAACACGGACAAGACTTTGTGAATTCCTATCTCCCATCCTCACAATGTACACACTGTGCTGCATGAGTGCTGCCCGTAAATTAGCTGACAGCTGAAGATCAATGCACAGAGAAACCAGCCAAATAAAAGCAAGTCCGAGTGGAAAACATTACAAAGATCTTGAGGGAGCCCATAAAGGAGGAAGACAATGGGTGCTGACAGCAACTCCATCCAGTTCAGGTCTTGCCCATAACTATTTTAGTATGACGGGCTCAAAGTGACCATCTGGGCATAAAGGTCCCTTCAGCATTAGGTTCCCAGCTTGACAGCAGCAGCCTGTGCACAGGACAAAGTGCCCCCAAACAACCCTAAGAAACATCCCACTTCAAAACTCCCAAGCCTCGAATGCCCAATTCATGTTTATCTTTCAAGAACATATTGAATTATTTTAATATTTTCAACATTTTATAAAGTACTGTAAAGCCTAGGAAATGTACTAATCTCCATTTATTTCCAGCAGTGATCTACTAAGATTCTCACTAACTGAAAACAGATGTAGGAAGATATTCCCTGCCTCAGAGGTCGTATTACTTCCAACTTCTAGCTGTTGGAATTACTTACCAGCTACAGGATGCTTCTGTATGTGGTGTAAATAGGATGCAATTTCAATAATGGACCTCCCCTCTCTATTCCCCCCAAACAGGCTGTTTTGAGATACGTTCTGCATCTCATTTAATTTTAGAACAAGAGGGACATGTTGTTTGCTGAACCTTCTTGTCAGATCTGTTTGTTTGCTTATTTCTGGTCTGTAGGCGGGCCGGTGCTTGGAGCGTTCGAGCTCGAGGAAGCAGGTGGGTGGTAGGGACCTCGCTCTCACTGCTGTACTAATTTCCAAAGACCAAAATAAACATAAAAGAAAGAAGTGCAGCTCACAAAAGGTGTTCAAGCACATAAAAAGAGTTCAAGAGCCTCCTGGAGGTAGAGTCTTCCTGAACAGAGAAGCTACAGTACTAAAAGGAGCAATATTAATTAAATATATCTTAATAGTATCTGCTGGAAGACACTTAACAGAAACCTGGCTTTTCCTGGAATTCTCAAAACGGATGGATCCACTCCATGGGTAAGGAGTGACAAATCCTGGAATTTCTTTCATTGGAAAGATTTAAAAAAAAAAAAAAAAAAAAAAATCGTTTTCATGGATGTGACACATAAGGCATATGTTAAAAAAGAGCTTTCCGCTGAGCTTTAGGTTACAGTGGGAGTTGTACACCTTCCAGAAAACATGACTCCTCCAGAATAAAATCAAGAGAGCTGACATAAGGTGCTGAATTTCCTCCTAAAAAGCCCAGTGTCTTCCTCGCCGATCCCATTTTTCATAAGCATCATTACAATATTAATCATTGGTATTGATCAGACATTGTATTGATAGTGATCTAAGCTCACTTCTCATTGCTATGTAGCCCATATGTAGCTGCTACATCATATTCTTATGAAAAATTTAATATCAACTAATGATTTTGGTATTTTGATTACTAGGGATCCCAGTTAAAAGTATCTTCAGATACACATAGTATTCAGAGTGTTATATAACTCTCTCTCCCCTATGCTGAAAAAAAAAAAATATATATATGTGTCTACTTAAGAAACCTACTCCAAACTACCCCAGAACTGAAGCAATCCAGCTCATTAGTTAGTCCACTTTGGGACTCAACCCCCCTGCTCCAGGCCAGCAGAGGTGCACAAGTGACCAGCCTGCACCCAGAGTCCGCTCGCAAAAGCAGCAGGTAGAAATGCAGCTATACATGAAGTTGAAACACAGCAATATGTTTTCAAATCACAGAGCAGGGTGAAAGGAACTAAATACATTGTACGTGAAATCAGTAAATAAATCCCAAGAAACAGAATTAAGATGACCATTAATCAGGAGGGTTTTGAGCATAGCACATGCATGGACCAGTTCATAGGCATCTTGCTAATTGCCTTTCAAAGGCCACTTTATCCTATTAAGATTATCCTCAGGAGGCTCAAGACTTTGGGGGCGGCAGGGAAGACTGAAAAACCTAGGCACATTTATCATGTTTAGAAACAGAGATTCATTTTTATTTATCTTATGAAGCAAAACCTCTGTTATCTTTCTCTCCTGGTGTTTAATCCTTTTTTTTTTTAGCAATATAAATAATGAGACACACCAATTAAACTGAGGGTAACCTTCTAAGCAATAAGAGATAAACACCATGACACCAACTTTAGTAAGCAGTACGTGTAATGTCTCTTGTGCACAAACGTTGATGAAGATTACATGACAGTTTTAGACTTATTGCTGTGACCAAGCAAGGTATAAATTATGACAGGTCCACATGGATTACAGATGATTTGAAGCAAATCAAAGGCATTAACTTTAATAAGGTGCTTTGTCTCTCTTAAATGCCACTCTTACTTTCTGTAACAGCAGCCACTAAAAATCAATGATCAGAGACCTCTGCATGCAACAGAGTTGTTAACCTCTGGAACTTCAGCCAAAGGAGCCTGTGCAACCAGAGCCACAAACCCATCTCCCAGATTCCTCCTCTAACACACAGCATCTGCAACAGCTCCATCAACAAAATTTACAATTTAAAAAAAAGGTAACATTTTTTAAGGTCAACTCTACAAGCATCTCCCTGAAAGTTACAGTCAGGGATTGCAGTACCCTACATATTGCTAGATGTAGCAGGACCACATGCATAGCAGAGCTAAAATATAAGACCATGAAAGAGATTGAGAATTGAATCAAAATGCTTATTATACTTTCAATAACATGGTGATAGTTCAACGCGAGTCTCAGCCAGCTCTCAGTAAAGTCAATGAGAGTTGTTTCATAGAAATCAAATGATGTATGATTAGGTCCTCACAGAATTATATGTAATAGTATATTCAAAATTGTAGAGAGTTTCAAGTTGACATCTAAAAGCCTATTTTCCTTCTGGAATTCTGCAATGAAACTACTATAAAAAAAAGAATCAATACATAATTCAGTATAGTGGAAAGATTATTACAAAAGGTTATTAAATATAGCTCAAAGATTGTGGATAAAAAGAATGAAATCCCTCATTGCTTCAATCATGCTGTACTGACTTATACCAAACACACTGTTTCAGACTACAAAATACCTGTTCCAGATTTCAAAATGGAACCTCTAACACAGTAAAAGCAATAACAGCATTATTTTGCAAAAGAGGGGTAGTGGGGGAAAAAGCTCCTAAATCTCAAGAAAAATTTTGGGTTTGTACACTGATATTAACATAAAATTTAGGTTTTCATGAAGTATGCCAGGGCAAGGCAAGAAAATATTTCTTAATTTTAGTTTGCCAATTTTACTTTCAGGCTAGCACTGCTATTGATAATATCCATCACAATCCTTTGTCTTCCCAACAGGCCGGCAGAAATATCTGAGTAAGTGCTGACTCACACACCTCAACACCTCCCTGTCAAAGTTAATCTGAAATTGATTTTACTTTCCAAAGGTAAAACAGAACTGCATGAAGTCAGCTACAAATGGCATTCACAGATCAGTGTTCAGCACTTTTTATAATTTCTGTAAGATCTCCGAGTATACCACAGGAGTTTTCTACTAAACCCTTGGAAGCTTTAGATCAAAATAGTCAATTTTATTTCTATCTTTCTTCAGGGCAAAAAATTAATATATATTTTCCCCCATTTTGTTTCAGTTCCTGTGATCCTTCTAATTAGATTTTTTTTAGCACAAAATTGGGAGGGAAATACACAGAACGGTATTTGCATTCATTACTGAACATCAGACTTTGCAGAGTTCAGTTTTGACAGTAGAACTGGCAAATACCATTGCTAGTTTCAGCATGGCATAAAAGGAGCTTTAAGATCAGGTTAATTTATTAGAAGCAAATGAGATACTGCTATGCAAAAATTCTTCTTTAAAGATAATTTGTTCATCCTTGTTTCATTCCCTTCTTTCAGGGGGAGATTTCTCCATTGTTTTCCCATCTGAAGTCTCCAAAATAAATACAGCTGAGGAAGTACATTCTTGCTAAATCCACTGATCTCATGGAAATCAACCCTGATCACTTCAAGTTGAGGTCTTAAACTTTGTTCCAGAAAACCAAGTGAAATAGCAACCATTCATGCCTCCTGCTGGCATGCAAGACAGCAGGTCCAGGTAACACAGCTACATAATGTCCTTTGCTTTTGATAACACTGCTGTTAATACAGTAAGCCAGATGGCAAATAAATCAGTGTGGCTTTCCTATAATCTATTAATGAACAAGGAGCAGATGATGTGCAAAGGAAGAGATGTTCAGGATTCTTCAAGGGCATCCATGTTGCTTTTCTCATTTCATAGCAACATCTCAGTTATTAATTTCTCTGCAAAATTTCTATTGTCATTTATCATTAATAATGATCACTTCAGGGCATTCCAGAGAGGAAATGCAGTCTTGTGTTCTATGGAAATCAATTTACTGACACCATTAAAGCTGTGCAAATAATTTATTTTTGGTTCAGCTGCCAAGCAGAAGGTGTTGAGGGAAAGGGTTCCACCAGAATCAAATTCAAAAGAAAAATTATTTTCTTGCCAAAATGAAAAAAAAATATTGTTCAATGCAACAGAAAGCAGTCCTCTTGACAAACAAAGGTTGGATTTCTGACAAATATAGGAAATATAAGTAAGGTTCCAGAATTACAAAAAATGTAAGGTAGAGGAGGAAGAGCTGTGGTGTTCTTCATGTACCCAGTAGCTCCCATATTTCACCAGAATCTGAAAGACTCCCGTTCAGCTGCTCTGTTTGCTCAAAGCTGCTGGAACCTGTACTATCCCCTCTACTTTTTAGAAAGCTCTCCTAACCAGCAAGCTGTGTCAGCCCCTTTTGTTGGGGCCATTTCAATTGAATCCAATTAATCATTGCAGGAAAAAAGAAAAAAGCAGATCACAGGAATGATACTCTAGCATGTGGCTTGAAAATCCAGAGAACACAGCACTTTTTCCTTTGCTTCCTGCTGAAATTGATGTTTAAAATGGTTCTATATACTTTGAAATCATTATATCCAAATATTCTCCTACACACATCACAAGCAGGTTCCAGTTCCCACTCCCTGAATACTTATTAAAATACCTATAAAAATACTTATTTTAAAATCACTAATGCTTCTCATGGTTTTAATTCTTTTTTTTTTTTTTTTTAAAGCATTAAAAAAGTGTAAGCACTCAGGTGAGCAGAGACTTAAACAACAACCTTCACTCATGTGGAAACAGGCAAACTACCAGGCTATGGAGTCACTTACTTAATCCATGCATAATTAATCCCTTTACAGTATAACACTTTCAACAGAAGGAAGAGGCAACAGAAGGGTAAAGCAGGGGCATATGTGCATAATTAAAAGATTTCACTCTCCTGGGTATATAGCACATGTAGATCCAAGTAAAAGCTCTGCTCAGGAAAGCCTAGGTAAGAAAACACTACATGGCACATAAGATCTCAAAGACTGCCACGGCGAGATGAGAAGACAGGAAGAAGAGCAGCAGAGGCTTGCTGTCTAGTATGCTGTATTTGCTTGAATCTTGCTTTGAGGGCTCTATTAAGTTTTTGTTGGGTTTCTTGTTTGTTTTGGTGGGGTTTGGGTTGATTTTTATTTTTTTTTTTTAACAACCCAGAAAGGCAGGAGGTGCCGTTCTTGCTTCTGCACAGCACTACCCAGCTACCCAGTCAAGTCCCACCTGCAGCTGGCTCCATGTGTGCCATCACGCTCGCTGCATCTCACTATACCCAACTCCCGTAGGCTGCTGCATGCCAGCCATGCAAAGTGTGCAATGCCTGGGTACCTTCTAATGTTCTTTTGGTCTAAATAGGCTCTTTAATTGATCTTTGTGGGCACTATGTACTTCTGTTGTCTTGATGGACACAAGCACTCAAGATTTCATCCTGGCTCTCTCCCACCATTACTAAACTGGCAATACTCTACTAAACTCATGCAGGTAATTTCACAGAGGACAAACTGAAAGCAGGGGCTGCTATTGGGTTTTCTAAACCTCCAGCTGTAGCAGGAAGACTGTATTATAGACCTGTATATTATATTAGAGACCAGTATAAATAGTAAAGCTAGACAGAGACCAATGTTATGACCTGTACCTGTAACCTACCATTTCCAATCTGGTCGCATTAAGCCTGGCCTTTAATCTTACTTAACAAATATTTATATCTTTAATAAACTTTTAAATCTGTCACTTCTCACAGGGGCAGTGCCAGCTGTTCTAGCAAGGGCTGTTCCCCCCCAGCCCAAGGCAGCTGCTGCTCATTCCCCACCGCCTTCCTCAGCAGGAGCCCTGCCAGCAGCCCGACTTCCCGAGGCTCTCGCCCACGTACCACAGGCAGCAGGAATGTGGCACCAGCCTTCTCCAACTATTTTCAGTGCTCATCCCTATATCCACAGCTTCATGATATTTAAGAGGTCATTAAGAGAACATAAAAAAGGCCAGCCTGGATTTGTTTGCTCAGTTACCTAAAATCCACCCAAGTGCCACTTGCAGCTAGGAAGAATGCGAGTTTTGGCACAGACTTATGCAAGAAAACCAAACTTCAGCAGAAACAGCACTCATCTGTGGAAGCTGAACTTCTTGCTGTATTTATGATTCCAAGCATAATCACACCAAATCATCTTTCAGCACAGAAAACACGCGTGCTAGGAAACTTGTATGCCTTTTCTTTTGCATGGCTGCATAGGCAACAGTCACCTTACAGTTCTGCCATTGTCAAGCCTTTCCCAAAGGCCAACCATTTTGAATAAGCAAAAACTTGTGCTGATGTTAATAGAATTTAGACATATGGTACACTGAAGTAAAGTCAAATTTCTATATAGAGTGTGGAGGGAACTTAAATTAAAGGTGCTGCTTAAATACCCTGCTAAATCAGGATCTAAAGCATAGCTATGGTCCCAGAAAGAGTTAAGTCAAATGTGTCCAGCACTCATTCATCATACAAGTAATTTCATTTCAATTAATTATCAGTGCTAACTGTAGTTAGTATCATACAATTCTGGGAAATGATGCTGACTTATAAAAACAGTAGTAAGTAGTCGATGCCTAATATTTCCAGAAGCACTAAGATTAATAGATTTATTATGTAAGTGTTAAAGCTTCTATATTTCAGTTTCTTCTAACTTTATTGGAGAAGCTATTAAAGACGGTGTCTCAAAGAATAAAAGTGTCAGAACTAATAATATCATTTTTAATAAAGTTTCTTATTTTGATTTACAGTCGACAAAAGCTGCTATTCTATTATGCCAAAAAGCTTCTACCTACCTGCATAAGATCTGACATTTCTCAGAAGACACACCAAATCTTACAGAAGATTTGGAGCATTGCATTTTCTTATTAATCAGAAGAGTGAACTGATCGGCTCCATTATTAAACATAATTTTAGACTATTTCCTGTGCCACAAACCTAACTTTTAAAAATTTAAATGAAGTGAGCTCTTTCATTGCAAATTACACTGTATAACTCCCACAATACTGCTTGCACTTATCTAGAAAAATATTGTAAAATCACTATTTCCTATTTTCTTCTATGTCACGCTTGAGTTGTTTCTCTGCAAATACAAACCAGGCTGAATATCACTTTTGCCTAGAAGAGCCAAGATTAAAAACAAACACCAAAAAAAAAAAAAACACCACAAAAACCCAAAGCAATAGTAAGTAGACAACCAAACACAGATTCTTAGGCAACTGAGTTCATGGCCTTTCTTTCAGCCACAATGAATCCCTGGGAAGCTCCCTGACCACAATACTTAACAGCTGCCTTCCTACCCTCCATATCACTTCTTTGTATCCAGCATCATGCTTGGACACAAACCCATACAGAGGAATTAAAGAAACCTTCTTATGCTTCTGTCAAGCCTGCTTGGCCTTCAGGTCTACGGAAATTCTTTGGTCAACAAGGATGCAGCTGAGCATTGGCTCCTCTCTTTAGGTCTACAATCTGCTGCAAATACTTCATGCTCCCCTTCCTCAAGCTCTGACAGAGCAGAGGAAACCTCTCCTTGAATGCAAACAGAGCAATTATTAGAATCATGCTGTTCCCCACAGCAATACAGATATACCACTCCATGTGTGACAGCTTTTCAAGACAACATTTAACCTTAAATAGGCCTGCGAACCATTAGGCTGGTGAAAGTTTGAGTTCTGAAGTGTTCCATTCCCAGAAACTGATATACACTCTTTCTCTTCCCCAGTATATCTGGCATATAGCATTATGCATCACAGAAATAGGTGCATCTTACTAACAGCAGCTATCCGTAATATAATGTGTTGTGAAACATAACATCAGGAGTACAATTAAAGAATGATAGATTTGGGCAGTTAATGCTTCACCTGTCAAACAACCAGCAAAATAAAAGTGACATAGGCAATGAAAACAAAAGTGGTTTAGGTCACATAAAAGCAACTTATAACCTTGGCATTCAAACACCTTCAAATTTGATTTTTATTATGGGACATAAAAAACAATTCATTTAAAGTATCCTTACGTTTACAGCTTCAATTCAGTTTCACAAAAAAAGGGTAAAATTGATTACACTATGCTTTGAATGATATTAAAGACAGTAGAAGGGCTGGAGCACACTCTTAATCACCTTTCCATGATGACAGAACTACAAAATACTGTCAGCTGCCACACCACGACTCAGGGACTATTTTAGCCAGAATTAACCCAAAATGTGTTTGTATTTGTGACCATTTATGGTGCTGTATACAGCTGGGAGCCAGTACTGTTACCCATTTCATGTTCCAACAGTGCTGTTGCATTGACATTCCCATGCAATTCTGGCATAGGCTGTCCTACTCCTTTCCTCCTTTTGAGCCCCACCTCGTTCTTTTGTGACTCTGGCAGGGGAAAGGAGCACTTGGCCCAGGGTGCAATTCGCAACAGCTGACTGTGGTGAAGACCTCCCCCTCCAGGGAACACACCAAGGGAGAAGAGACAGAAGAGAGACAACAAGAGATTCAGAGGGAGCGAGTGGGCACCTGAGGTTTCCTGAATTGACTCTTTCAGGGAAAGAAACAGGCTCTAGTGTTTTATACATCAACATTTCCCATATGGTTTGTATAGTGTCCTTTATTCTAAGCCTCACAACAGGACTGCTTTCCCCAAGGCATGATAAAACCATGACGAGATTCTTCTGCCAACTGTGTAGCATTTTTGTATGAGGACCAGAAGATGGATACAAGGAACCAAACACATCAATATCACTTTGGTGTCCACACTAGTGTATTTTTAATTTTTTTCCAAAAGTAAAAATAATAAATGCACACTTTATTTTCATAATTCATTGAATTCTGCCTCCCACTGTATTTATTCTTTAAAGTTGAAGTTATATTTTTGTATAGGTTGGTGTTAATGTTTTATAAAGGTCAAATTATAGTGGTCTCCCTACTGTTTTATTGTAGGAGTTGAGAGCTGGCACTGTAATTAAAATTCCAGCTAAATAAAGTCTGCAGGAGTCCTACTTGTAACCAGGCAATTTGGTTTTCTAGCAAACCAGAGCACATTTTCTGTTGCCACTAGTTCATTGCCACATAAAAGAAGGTAAACAAAGCCCACGTGCCTGAATGTATTTACACAAACAATATTTCTTATCTACTGATAGTAGAGAATATAAATATATTCTAGTTATAGAAGGTAATATAAATAAAATTTAAATAAAAAATTCAACCATTTTCTGCAACCTGCTTTTCAGAATTTGGGCAAAAATTGCAAGACAGGACAACTCAGTCTGTACATAAACCTAGGTCTAGCCAAAACATTCACACCACTGTTGATAAGGGGTATAAGAGATTTGCAATTTGCCCTGCAATAAAATAAACCTGAATCCCTGGCTGCAGAACAGTCCCATGCATCAATGAGGTTATCAATTACTTCAGTCTAACCTGCATTTAAGTACTGGTACTTGCTAGCAAGTTTTTCACAAGTGTCAAAGATATACCAATGCTGGCTACAACTTTAGCGTCAAATTTCTCTTTTGCTATCAGCTACCTGTAAGCTGCTCCAGTATTGCCTCCGTTTTGCTGCCTGCTTTGAAGGCCCCTCAGTTCTGCTTCAGTTCTCTCCACAGCTGAGGCAGAGAGAAGGTTGCACTGGTTGTTTTTTTTTTGTTGGTGGTTTTTTTTTTTTTTTAAAGAAAAGAAACAAATCAAAGCTAGCATTGAAAGTGGAGCTCCTGTCTAAAAAGCAACATCCCAGATCGCTATAGGAATCATCTTTTAGGCCTTCCCAGGGCTCCCAATTTTATTTTCACCTTGTTTAAAAAGAAACATTCTTTGGTAAAGGAATTTTCAGATTTTTGTTAAAGATAATCCCTTTCAGGCAGGCTTTCTTTAGCCAATTTCTTATTCGAGCAAATCCTACCACTCACCAGGGTTGATATTTTTTCAGGGATTAAAAAAAAAAACCACAACACAAACAGTTAATATTCACATCACAAAACATGACACGCACTTCACTATCTACAGCTTCACTTGCCTGCCCAAGAAGCAGTAGGTACAAGGCATACAAACATGCACAAAGTCACTCCAAAATGACCAGGGTTTTCAGAATCAATCCATAAAAAGTTACTTTTTCTTTCCCTTCTCTAGAGGAAAGAGTTCAGGTGGATAAGCTGAACAGAGACATAGGACAAAAATCAGGAACACTAGCCTCCAGCTAGAAAAAAAGCACTCAATCTAATAAATTTCTGAAAGACTTCATGAGTTTACTGCCAGTGTTGCTTATTCTCAAAGAGAGACAGAGATCACATGCCACAAGAAAGCTATGTAAAAAGCAGATGCACCCATTAAAGCTGACAATAGCTGATGCATACAGACAGATTGGTCTGCCCAGGAAAGACTGCTTTAAATCAGCAAAGGGAAAGAAAAACTGCAAGTTGAAGCATGAGCATAATTAAATTAGAAAAGTTATAATTTGATTTGGATTAGCAGAGAGAAATCCTAAAAGCTAAGAATTAATTGTGAACATCTACAATTATTTTCAAGAATACTTGCATGCTTTAAGATATCATTAACTTAAATGAGATTCTATGTTTAAAGGAAGATTTAACTTCACATACTCCCATTAATTCTTGCTAAGTGTCCACATTGCACTTTGAAACGTAATGGAAAAGGTTAGCTAGCCATGATTTTTTGAATGGTGCTTTCCTAAGATCCTCAAAATAAAAGTTCTGTCAGAAATGCGGTCTGTGAAAGTACAAAGCAATGTACTACAGAAATGCATTAACATCTCAGCATGTAGTAATTTGTGTTGCATCTGTTTGTCAGATATGAACAACAGCTTCCTCCTGACAAAGCTGGACTGATGCTGTAGCCTCTTCAGCATGACCCTGGCTCTAAACTATAGCCAGAAGTCATATGCCCCTACCCTTCATTTCCTCAAGAAGATGACCCTGTTAAATTTTGTCAACCACAAGCAATTAGTGTCGGACTATTCTCTTGCCGAGTTTGTCCAATGCTAAGCTACCTACATTTTTCTAAGAGACAGATTTTCGCCTTCCAACATGTTTATACAACTGCAGAGAAAGAGGCTCCGTTGTTATTCAGTTTGGGAGTAATAGCTTAGTTAATCTGATTTTTGTTTTGGAATTGGCAACTGGAAACAAACAGAGGAGTCTTCCATTGAAGCACCTGGGGACATTATTAATACAGGGCTGGCACTGCACTGAGCAAGAGACCCATCCTGCTAATACTGAGCAGTTGGTCATTGACTTAAATTAGAAGAACAGCTGGCATGCTTCAGCCAACCAAAGCCTACACATATTTCAAAAAAGTATTATCTACAAAACATTAGGGCTCTCAGAAAGTCTCCAGAAACAAATAAAATCTTAAACCAAGTAATCTGCTACTTGTACCTTCCTAAATCCAGACCAGCCCATTAACAGAACATTTACTGTCACTGCAAAGATCCTCCCCAACTTTTTTTTTTTTTTTTTCTCCAAATGAGGATTGCACAGCTTTTCTCAACAAAACAGACAAGATACTTTCTGACTTTAGATCTTCATTTCCTCCACCTTGGAATCGTAATGTCAAGAGGAGGTTTCACCAACACACATGGCTTGCTTTCCGTCACTCTACAAGAGCTGACTACATCCCTGAGAGATTTTGACTTAGCCCTGAAGATACTTTTCAGAGGCTAAATAATTTTCACATTGTTCAGTCTACTGTCCTACCTTTTCAAAAACTAGTTTAATTAAATGTATATGCATAAAAATCAAACATAAAAAAATCAAAAACTCCTATTTTTCCCCTCAGATCCTGTTAATAAGTTGACATGCGCTGTTTGGAAGGCAACTATCTGACCACCTGGCACTCAACAACAATTTTTTCCTGTTTTGTTTTGCTTTAATCATATGTGAAAGCAGTTTAACAGATAATATGATGATATTGTGTAATGTTACAACATCAATCTGCATACATCTATTCAGAGACACATCTGAGATGTTCTATGTTACTTAGTCACAAAATACATATCTGCAATACATACGCGGACAACTTTCTTCCTCTGCGTAAGAGTTAGGCATCAAAATTCAATTAAAAATCAATGCCTTAGGTATTTAAGTGCAAAAGGATCTTCCCTTTGAAGATCCTCCTCACTCCGCCTCCACAAACATTTTGTGAAGTTCCTAGTCTCCCACTTTAAAAATTACTTCCACAATTTTACAACCATTTTGCATACCACCAGATATTTCCTGAAATTTTGGTAACATGAGTTTCGCTTCCTACAGCAATTTAAATGGGAATAGTGTGATTAAAAGATATCCCTAATGTCTGGCTTCAAATCCTGACTAATATTTCTGTTCACATGGCATAACAGAGTCCCAGAAGCCTGGTCTTAATCTTGTATCCATGTGTCAGAACTGAAACTCTGGTATTC
Source organism: Nipponia nippon (assembly GCF_047370975.1). Taxonomy (NCBI): domain Eukaryota; kingdom Metazoa; phylum Chordata; class Aves; order Pelecaniformes; family Threskiornithidae; genus Nipponia; species Nipponia nippon. The sequence continues at coordinate 49,414,680 of NW_028262391.1, read as the reverse complement.
AAGTTCTATACATGGGTATGTGCACATTAAGATATATTTTAGAGTATAAAATGCATTCTGTTATCTGGGTAGAAAAGTTGATAGATACATTTCTGTAGAACCTGCTACCACATGCCCAACACAGGAATCAAGTCATTTTTCAACATTTTCTAAAGTACATTTCTTAACATAGTGATTTATGTGAAATGAAAGTAATTTTAAGATGTTTGTAGAATTCAAAAGGCATTAAAGACTTCTTTATTTTGAAAGGCCACAACTACGTTTCAACGTGGATGTGCTACAGATATGTACACCTGAATCGGTGAAAATTCCATAGTTATCTAGCTATTACCTAAAAGCCTAAACAGTTTTTCCTGTGAGCGATTACTAAGCCAAAAATCTTACCTCACTTGAACACGTTCTTTTGCAAGCTACACCTACCACTTGTAGTTCCTATTACCCAAAACCCACAGTGTTCAGGCATGAAGAGTTAACACTGGCGTATAAACCTCACATTAAAACTCTGTAGAAGGCTTGGCATATTACAGTATATTGAATTAGGCTGCCACATTGGCTCTATACAAGCTGCAGAAAAAATGAAGCAAGAGGAGATGAATCAAGTGTGTGTACACACTGTATGGATCAGAGTAAACGAGAGTAACAGCAGTAATATTGATAGCACGAAAGTGTCACAGAAAGAGGCCACCGGTACAGTCAAATGCCATGGTAATCAGTGGGAAGAGTCAATGTGATAAATCACAAGTCTCACATAGCATCATCTGAGAACCAACAGGAAATGTTTTGATGCGAGCATGATTGGAGCTGTGATCCATGTACACACGCAATATTGTAATAGTAGGAATGGTCTTCTCTGATCTTTCCACAGGCATTATTCAGTCTGAACAAAGGAAATGTTGGAGGCTGCAGCTTTGCTAGACAACAGAAGAAGTGCCTTTAAGCATTAATGATAAGCAGACTAATATATTTCCCATCATATGAGTAAACAAAGATTTTCAATATGGTTGAATAGAAAAGTTTTTGTTAAAATCCACAGAATAAAAAAGTACCCAAATGCAGACAAAGTTCTGATCTTGAAGCAGCCCAAGCTCTGAAACATGCAATCTATCACGTCAGAGACAGAAGAGGTCAGCCATTAATTAACATTCAAATTAAAGCTTTTCAAGTAAGGGTCAAAACTTCCTTTGTTTTGACATTTAAATCACTGGCAATGTATTCCCTAGTTTAGTATGCACAACACATCACCTAACGCCTTTATGTTAATTGCCTCAATTTTTCAAGTGCACTATTTGATTCATTGTCAATTAAAAATACCCCCAAAAGCCAAGACCCATGTATGTTAAGTATAAACATGATTAATGTAACACAATTACATTTCCACATTTGATGAGTCTGATTAGCAACTTTCTATCAGCCTGGCATGACGGAGCATTGTCACTACCAGTGACCTGTCAGCCTTGCCAAAGACAAGCTTGCTGATGAGGAAGCATTTCATGGCCACAAATGTTTCAGAAAGGTGTAAAACCTGTAATTAAATGCTGTCAATTATCACCTTATCAAGAACGTAGCAATCTTTATGATCGTCTCTATTTGACTGCAGAAGATGGTCCTAGGTCTAAACTAAAAAAAGCTATAAGGAAGAAAAATCCAGTAACATCATTGCTTGTTAAGGCAGCAATTATGTGGACAGACCCTCTAGTATTTCCAGAAAGTGATTCTATGAATCCTCTCCCACTACATCAAGAGAACATCTGGTTTAAGAAAATTGCACTCAGGGAGAAGAACTGGGCAGACCACAAGTAGGAGAGCAATGCCTGATTTTGTTTGTCATCATAGAAAACAAAAGTTATAAGGAGATAAAGGGGTCTGATGAGAAAAAAGTCAAAACTAGGAAAAATAAATGACAAAATTAGGAAAATAAAATGGTCCAATTCTGGAAGTTGCTGTTAAAGTGAGATGCAATGGTAAATAAATAAAAAAAAAAAGGCATTTCAGCCTGAGCACAATGAGATAAAAGCCAAGAAATAACAAGAGAATTCCAGTGAAACTAATGGGAAGGAGGTTATGCGGTTATGCATACACAACTGGACTGATATAATTGTTATGGCCAGCTTATAAGCGGACTTCAATAAGAATTGGTACAAATCAGAATAAGAAATAAGATAAAATTCTGTACCCTCAGTTTGGGCTTCTCTTCCATCTTTCCATCAGTAAATGTAAAATATAATTAACATTGCCATATTTAGAAGTAATAAATACATAAGAACCAGCCATAACCTATGTTTAATTACAAGGGAGATACTAGCAATGAAGTGTACAGTAGGTCCTTGTTTAAATTGAAAAATAAAAAAAGAAAAAGACTGTTTTATTGTACTTCAGAAAAGAATTAAGGAGCTCCTTGGCTTATTAAGGACTACAAAAGCAATCACTGCTATAGGCCTGCTTTGCATATTCACTCTATTAATTTACATAGCCCTGGTAAGCCTCACATTGCAATGCAACTGCTAAATTACACTGCTCTTGGGTAATGGGTATAAAAAGATGCAAGAGCATGCAAAGAGTATTCAAACAGACAATTAAAAATATCAATTCTGTCGACAGCTAAAATGAAGAAGCTGTGCAGAGGTTTAATGCTGCTGCATGAAGGACATACTATTTATGAGTGATTGAATTAACTAGAATCATGCATCGACAGTCTGCCTTTGTCAGACATTACATATTAGGCCAATTTAGTGTCTGCTTATTAAAATAATTTAATTCCGAAGATGGTTTCCAGGCATTTCTAAATCTCCTCCTGCTCTTCCCTCCTCCTCACATTAATGATGGCATCTTACTTTTTGTGCTAGTTTCACACCAGTGTAATTTGCTGGGTCACCATAGAGCAGCCCAGTCAACTTCAGCTTAACCAACTCATCCTTTAGGTGGTTGGGAGGACAGCAGGAGATCTGGCGAGACACGCTACAGCCTCAAAGTTCAGAAGCGGCCAAAGAATACAATAAAGATTATTTTTATTCAACTTAACACTAACTTGTTAATATGGCTTTTCTTTACATAGGTCTTCAACTTTGCATGCTTATTAAATCTATTATACTTCCTATATTCTATGCATTTCTACTTTTAACCGTGTAGTAATGATGTGTTCACCAACTCTTTAAAATAAGAATTTAAAAGAAAACAAAATTGCCTGAAGAAATTAGAAGTTTGAAATCTCTCTTCTAAACTGAATAATAATCTCACATCTCTGTGAATAGCACTACTATTTATGATCCAAAATTTCCTCTGAAAATGCAACTCAGACTAAGTAACTGACCAAAATGCTTAGGCTAAAAATGTTATCCTAAAGGTTTGCTTTAGCATCTGTTAAAGGCTGAAAGAATTACACTTAAGAGAGTAATTTCAATAGACTGGCAGCTAATTCTGACATTTCATTTTGAGAAGTTAGTGCTATTTTAAAACAAGTGTGCACAGATAATACACCTTCATCCAAACATGCATAACATTGAAAATATATCACTATGTAGTAATAATATCTGGAGGGAACCGAGATGGGAAATGTGTGCATTTAATGAGTAACATTGCTTTGCATTGCTTGGTTTCACCAAACTATCACTATGTATCACATTGTAGGGTTTAGATGCCAAGCACTACTGTCTCATGCTGCTTACCTAGAAGAATTCCTGGCTCAACAACAAGCAACCAGGCATGACAAAAAAACTATTAGCAATATGTATCACATGCAAAAATGCTGGTGCGTTTGGAAGTTATGAAAATGGCAGCACTTAGTATCTTTAAGTCTTCAAAATCATTGACCATTGGATAAAGTACTACCTTAGTTTGACAGTCTCCAAGTCCCAAAGCCACAAAACTGAATGAACAAGTTGTAACACTTGCTCGCTAAATATTTGAATGAACTAACACCAGGACTGACAGACAATTAAATCTCCTTCAGTTTAATGCTCTGAATATACAGTGCCAGATTGGATTTTATAATGGGACACCTGATCATTGGAAATATTACTGAATATCCCAGTTGTATGACACATGTAGTAACAATTTGCTGTTACTGATAATCACAAGCTTCACCCAGTCTCCTCTGAATTTCATGTAAAGACTTGGACTTGCACCGGCTTTGAATGAAGCTTCTAGGATATAAGCTTCTAAATCTGAGTTGCAGAGATGAATTAATAGTGAAATGTTGACAGGCAAGCCCTGATGTCCAAGATTATAGGAAAGACTATAAAAAATTCAGAGTAAATTTACTTTTAAAAAGTGGATGATTCTAAATTTTCACAATATTACAATATCCATATTGTCCTAAATGATTATATATAGTACTTTGCCATCGCCAATACATGGAACAGAGTTAAGTCTGTAGAGATATAGGATTAATGCAGGGGAACCCAGACAGAATCATGGCAACATTCAAAATCCTATGTACAAAAAACCACTTTCTGATAGATGGCAGGAGTGATATGAATACATAAGCAATTCTGAATTTTGCACAATAGTAATATATGAAAATAACATACGGTTCAGGACTGGCTGGTCCTCTGTGAATTCAAATGGCTGTTCAATATAAAAAACCTTTTGCTGGAATCCAGGGACGCATTTTAAATCTTCTGCACATGCAAGCAGCAGAACCTGAGGGGGGGGAAGAAAAAAAAAAAAAAAAAAAAAAGAAATCGACTTTTAACATCCACTCATTCATCCATCATGTTTGCTTCTGGGAATGATACTGGGTTTAGGCTCAGTGCTCATAAAACAAAACATTGGGCTCCAAGCTCATAAAACAAAATATCCATCACACCACACTTCCCCTTCAAAACTTGCTAAACAATTTTTTATGTAAGGTTTTTGCTTTTATATACGTAGCCTGCACGGAACTTACAAAATAGTAGCTTTCAAGGTTAAGTTCAGTTCAGATTATCAATAAAGGATATTATTGGTCTTCATGAAAACATAGGATGTAATGTTGCTTCTAAAATCACAGGTGAATACAGCTAGGCTTAAATATATGCTTAAAATAAGCACTTTTAAGTTGATTTAAATAACTGATAAATTAGGGTCTGCAAACCTAGTTTCAGAAAGTTGATCACCAAGTTTCAGAAGGAATTCTTTATTCAAGGGTTAAGTTTCACATCACAGAAGTTTCCTTTATAAAAGAACTTCTTTGCTAACAAATCTAAAATGTTGCCTTTTTTTTTTCTCCTCTCCAAGACAGTTTGTCCATTTTCCCTGTGACCATAAGCTTGTTTACACCAAAGGAAGACTGAAAATGAAATATGTGCATCATAGCAGAGGTGGATCTAAAGGTTAAAGTTGAATACAGTTTGTGTTAATGTTAGTACGTGGTCAAAGTTCCATGTCACCACAGGAACGCCTTAGCAAAGGAGGAAGCTTAAAAGCAAAATAAAATTGGTTGGAAACAGGTACGATGCTAATCTCGGTCTCTGAAGGTTTGTGTTCTATCCCTGAATAGAGACAACAACCTGAAAGGCTATTTTTCTTGGCAGCTTTTAAATGAGAGCATGGGTGTGAGAATGTCCAAGAAAGAAGCAGCAAGAAAAATAAACTACTAAAAAGTTTAAAAGGTTAAAGAGAGAAGCAAAAGGAGGCAAGTTCAAGAGTAGGAAAAGCCAAATCTGTATTTTTCAATGTATGCATGTGTAACCGCATTTTCAAAAATACTTTCTGCTTCAGAACCTCCAAAGGTGTTTTTCAAAACCTGACTTTCAGCTGGTGTACAGAGTACTCCAATCTCAAAGTTACTATAGCCAATCTGCTGCTTGTTGGACAGCTGAAGAAAAATCAAGGAGAGAGGCTGCACGTAGTGACCAAGAGGAAAATGGTCAAGCAAACACAGTGGTTCTGAATGACATTCGCTCTAAAATTCAAGTGGCCCTGCACAAAATAGGTCTATTTAGTCAAGACATCCTGAACACGATTCCAATTTTGCAAATAAAGCTCTTCAGCTCTACAGTGAGGACAATTTCTCCCCTATACCACACAGGTGAATGCTGAAGCCTCCTTTCTCCTTCACAATTTCAGGTGACAAACTGCACTCTCACTCTTCCCAACGCAATAGCAGCGTCTCACACATTTCTCAGTTCTACCTCCACCACATTATCATCTAGGTGTGCTGATCCTAGAGAGATGTCCTGCAAAATTTTAACATCTGCATGTTTCCCTGTTAACCACCACTCATAGTCTATTTCCTAAATCAGAGCAATACGTTACCTGCTTTCTCCCTTCACTTGACACTCACTAAGTTTTTTGTGATCCCGTTTATAAAAACCAAAGGCAGCAATACCCCACCTGGTCTGCACTAGTTCTTCCTACTGAAACGAACTGCTGGATCATTTGTTTCATGTCACTGACATTTGCTATAAAATCTTGGCTAGAAGTGCTAGCAGACTGTGAGAAACAGCCAGAATATTTCATGACAATTAAGCTGGTGGTAGTCAAATGCAGCAGATGGATGCGTTTGCCTTCCATCCTGGCCTGCTCTAGGTTTGTCCCTTTGAAGGATTAACCAAGAAAGAAGAGAAAGACTTAAAGTAATACACCAAGCAAGGTGCAATACACTTAACTACTATTCACTTCTATATATCCACATAACTGCTGCTTTTCTTACAAAGGCTTAAAAACACAGTGCCTAATCCCTTATTCAATTATTGACATTGATATATTGATTCTATTGGAGATTCTGGACTCTATAGAGGTTGAGAATTGGACATGTCCCCTTCAGTCTTCCAGTATGAGACATCTGCAAACACGAACTGACACATTCAGAGCCTGCCCTCAAAATTATGCATGAAACTTGATTACTGATTCTAAAAAAAAAAAAAACCCAACAACCAAACAAAAAAAAAACCAACCTGATATGCATTTAAATGGTCACAAGCACAGAAACACACACATGCATTTTCTGCACACGTTTTCTGTGTGCACAGGTGCATTTTTAAAGTACCTGTCTTTCTGACTCATGGTGTTACTGAATGAATATGCATAGAACTGCAATCACAGCAGAAGGAAAATTCTTCCGATCTCAAGATGCAAGCAACAATTAAAGCGAAGCTATATAACAAATCCACACCAGAAAAATAGCCCAAGCAATATATGCTGAAATACAACTAGAAACAACTCTTCTCCTAAAGGATTAACACAGCAAGTAAGAGGCAAATCATGTTCTGATCTCCCAGCTACTGGCATCTTAAATTTGAAACTCTTGTCTTACAGAGCTATAAATAAAAAGCCTGCTTTGGACATCATCTATGTTAGTACTTTGAGAAGGGAATATGTCTACTTTATCAGATTTGTGACAGTGTAAGTGGACTTTGAAATCTGGGCAATCTAAATAGGTCATGAGTTAACTTCTGTAAGACTGGTACAGAAGCCTCACATAATACAGATGGAGCAAATAGAAAATGACCTTTACTCCCTTTGAAATAATTACAAGAGTCAGGCTTGGCCTTGCTGTGAAACGGAACATTTTATTCTACTTGTGCAACTCCAGGCACTTTCTTCTTCTGAACATGTCAGACAAGATGTTAAATTTGTCACCACACAGAGTTTTTAATTAATTATCTTTTAAAAGCACAATTATTCTTTTAATTTATTTTCCTCATGAAGAAACTTCTTCTGTTGAACTAAATGTCTATCTCATTAAAATAATTTCTGTTGAGGTTCTTCACTTTGGGGGAAAAAAAAGTCTTTAAAAATACCTTGAAGAAATAAGCCAAGGAGATACATGTTGAAGGCAAAGAGAATATTGTTCAAAGCAGAATACACTCTGAATTTAAGCACCATGTAGATTTCATATTTTTGGGTATAATGAAATGGTTTATGGGCTGATAGCTGTCTAAAGAAAGACTTCAGCTAAATACACTGAAAATAATGTTTAAATGTCATATATGCAGAATTCAGAATATATAAATATTATTCACACATCTAGTCAAGTAAGTACTGGACAATTAAGACAAAAGGATCCTTCATGCACTACTAAGAAAAAAGCCACAGTCTTCAAAGAGTATGGCAATTATGCAGCAAACATCATTTGCTCATGAAAATCTGAAGGGGTAGAAGTCTGAAAAGTAAAACCAGGGAGTTGTGACTACTCAGACCTACAGATCCTATATTCACTGACAAGCAGAATCAAAGTTTTTCATAACCTACTGCTTTTCAGAAATGTACAGAGTGAAGACTCATTTTTAATATCCTGACAATTTGTCTTTCTGACTTTATTACCAGTCACTATAAGGAAATGTCACTAGTTCAGATAACTCCTGTGCAAGTTTGGTCACTGGGCTAGAACTATACTTCTGATGAGGTATCAAGCCTATGAAATTCCTTTTTTTTTTTTTGGTTAATAAAACAACACACACATGCTGGTGACCTCGACTGACCTCAGCATTTGCACTGAAAGCTACTCACATAGAACATGGATTGGAAAGCAAAAGAGGACAGCAATTTTATACCACACTGCAGAGGAAATTAATAAAACCTCTGATGTTAAAGTACCTCTGGTATTACCACACCTCAAAAATCAGGCTTCCTCTACATCCTCTGCTGGTGACTGAAAGTTAGTCTCTGAAATGACCTTCTACAGAATTTCAAAATCTCTATGTCCTTTTTGACCCACTCAGTGTCAGCACATGAAGCGACTCCATTCAGGTTTGATTGGCCACATCCTGACTCTGGAAATTAACTTTCTCACCTTTTACTATAAACACTCTCATATCTTCATTAGCCCTACCTGTATGAGATCAACTTTCTATCACAAAAATGCAGACTTCAGAACATTAATTGCATTTTGCACACATTCTTGTAGAGTGAAATTCATCCTTGTGCAAGGCTTTATTGAAATAGAGACGTAAATGCAGACACCTGTGAAAATCATCTGCCCAGACATGAACTTTACACACAGTAAATACAAACAAATCTCATTTCATAGCGTAGGACCACATTCTACCTTTGACTCCAGGAAAGCAATTTGAAATGCAAACCAACATAAAACCTCACAAAAGAAGAGCTAAAATAGAAATGACATTCACTTTTAATAATAGTAATAATCTCAAAAGTTCAAAAATTCTTAGTCACTTCCTGAGAAATTAGGTTTTTGGTTGGGTTTTTCTGTTGTTTGGAGTTTTTGGTGATTTGGGGGGGAGGGGGATATGGTTTGGGGGTTTCTCTTTTATTCATTTGACTCATTTACTTGGAAGTGAGTATTGAAAATTTATGCTTCCAAGCTTTTCTCTGGAAACATGAGAACTAGAAATTTGCTTTTTGCATATGAAAACTTCAGATTTTCATATAAAATACGGTGATCCTACAAGCTGATAACTGAGAGGAAAAAAGTAATCAGAATAATGAGAACTGCCAACACTGAATTAAATTGCACACGAAAAAATATTTTTATCATGCAGATCAAGATCTTTGAATCTCAAAACCCTTTCTATCTTCAGGTGCTGCAACACTAGACCCACAAAAACGGATAGCGAAGAAGCCAACAGAGAAGGAAAACAAGTAATAAGCAGCACACAGTCACAACGATTTGCAGAGAGATGATGAAATCTTGCCTTCACTGATGCCAGTAAGAACTATTCACTGATTTTAGGTTTTTACTCAAGATTTAAATGAGGGAGTTATTTAAATGAAATTAACAGAGGGATACTTAAACAGAATAAAGAGAGCACTGCTTTAAGTAAGGTTCTGATTCTGCATTATGCAGAGTCCAACTAGAGTGTCAGCAGGTCCTAAGGCAATTGTTTCAACAAATCACACACAGGCTGGACATGAAGTTCTCCTTGTCTTCTGTATTTTTTTAACATCAGTTGGAACAGAAAAAAAAAAAAAACCTCAAAAGCCTGAATAACTTATCCTCTGATTGGCATAATTAACAAAGGTATTTTAACATTGCATAAAGGTATGTTGAATTATTTATATCTGAAAGTGACTAAATTAAATAAAACACACAGTTCTCTTGCATCAATTTGACCTCTAGAGCACTACAATTTGGGGAATATTTTATTCAATATTTTCATTTTGGAGGGAAAGTTTTCACTGTTTTAGGCTTTAACCTCTCTTTTTATCAGGAAAGAGGTTCAGAAAAAGAGTATTCACAGTCTCTACAGCTCTACCTCTAAATCTGATAGCAAATTCCAGTCATTTTTGTAAGAAATGCTATTAAGATTTGGCACTAAGATTCTTCAAGGATGATAAATATTCTTTTAAAGGGCCTACCTATCCATTTACTGCATAGCTCTGTCCTAAAAGTGAAAGTCACACTTGGAGTACTGAAGAGTGGGCTATGAAAATGCAAATTAGAATGACTTTATTGGCTCAAATGAATTCAGTTCTCCTGTCACTAAGCAGTGTGACTGCGGTAGGCATCCATTAACTGGAAAAAAAATATTACAAACTCTTTTGTGAGACTATCTAGCACAGGAACTTTCTTTTTATGAGCACTTTCCTTGTGAATGTATGTTTATTATAAGAATTTTATCACATATTCAGTAAAAGCATGCATCTTCCATGACACTGGAAATCTTGTTAAGTTATTCAAGAAGCAATCTGCCAGCACTAGTGTCTGAACAGCCAGCTACTTTCCCCTCTGAAATTCAAGATCTCTGGAAGAGGCACTATCTGTTTGTTAAGATATGACCCCAGGGTTTATTCAGAGCCCAAAGTGACTCTGGAGTCCACACCGCTTCGGGTGAAGAAGGATAATACGAAAAGCGTACTAGAAAATACGAGAGCACTTCCATGGCACCCCCGTTTGAAGCCAGAGTTGTGATGATTCTTCTCTCCCCAGGCGCTGACCTGCCTGGAAACCAATCACTTTTTCTGCTCTTCTTCCAGTCACATCTGCTCCCTGAATCAAGTCACTGCAAAAGCCAATGCCCTCAGAACATTGTAGCTGGAAAAACACGGTCAGGTGCGAGACCATCACAGTCGGAGCTTAATCTGGTTAAGCCGCCATGAAACTGCACCCTAAAATTAAGGTTTTTTTAATGAACTTACTAACACATCTTTCAAACATCAGGACTTCAGCTAGCTTAGAGTTCCCTGGCCTTGGGAACCCAGAAAAACCTTATATAGGCCTGGAAGGAGCCACCTCTGGTGTCACAACAGGCACAACATACAGTCTCCTGGCCAGATCACTTGATCCTGGTCATAATTCTTCCTGCATTCCACAATTCTGGACCCTTATTCTGATGGTCATTTTGTAGCTTCCAGAATAAATTTGTTCACATTCAATTTACAGCCATTTATTCTCGTACAAGCCTTGTCTCATAACTTAATTAACCTTTCTCCTTTCTAAGTCTTCAATTTATTAGGCTAGACAAACCAAGCTCTTTCAATCTCCTCCTATAAGGATACATTCCTTTGATCATCTCCGTAACCTTTCATTGTGCCTGCTTAAGTTTGCACATGTGCAAAATACACAATTCCAGATAAGCATTCTCCAGGGTCTGGTAAGTAATATTAATATTTCCTTAAGCCTGAAATACGTTGCCTAATGCTTCCTAAAATTCCACTTTTCCTTTTTAAAGTCTCGTCATCCTGATGGATCACAATCACTCAAAAATCAACTAACACACAGAGCTGAAAAATTTGACATCGACAGAGATACTACCTCCATTTAACCACAACAACATTAAGCAGCTTTTGCAAACAGAATCAAGATTAATCTTTATGAAATACAAACACAGATGCAAACCCTCGTGCATTGCTAAATGTATGCCCTTTCTGACCAGATGGGAACCAACTCTGCTCACAAGTGGCAGACATCTTACAGCGCAGAGCCCAAGCTTAACCTTCCCTCTCAACAGAGCTTATTAGCTGAGACTGTGGATTTGCTGCTAGATGATGGCTTCCAGGCTCAAGATGGCTTGTACCCATACGGCTCAGAGTGCAGGATCAGCTTACTGTCTCATCCACGTAGTAGTATCTGAACATTGTTCAGATTTTTGTAATCCAGGCAATAACTATCATCCTGGTTCATTAAGTATTTTAATGATTAATAACAGAGGCCAAAATGTGTTACTTGTGCTCAAATAAGTAATATTTTAAATTACTCAACTATTTAACAAGTAAATACCTACCCATTATGATTAATAACACCATTTAACAAATAAGACTTCTCAGACAGAAGAATGGGTTGAGCTCCAAGATTATTTTTTGTTTGTTTGTTTATTTTTAGGCATTATGAAAAAAGTAATTATATTTTGCTGAAACTCATACACCACTGGAATGAGATTACAACTGGTTGGCCTATTTAGAGAAGCTGCATAATAAATTCATTTTACAGGGCACAGAATAATGCAAATGAGCCATTCAATAGCACTCCTGTACCAGTGAAAGAGGCATAAAGAAGAAACATTGGAAGTCAGGGTTCTGATCTGGTTATACTGTAAGGTATGGAATTACCGAAACCTAAACTGCATTACAACAACAACCTGTTCAAAGATCTGCTTATACCAACCATTTTAGTTATTTATCACCTAATGAAATAAACAGGTTGATCCTATTTTCCAGCAGTAATGACTTCATGAAACACTTAGATGAATGAAAATATGGATCTCTGGTTTTAAAAAAAGGAAATAAATTAAGAATTGTTTAAACATATTTATAAGCCTTCACATGCAGTTGCATGGGGCAAAGTCATTATTCCACACAGGAAAACATTGATGTGGCAAAAGCCATTACAGAAAAAATTAAAATCGTATTTCTTAGAGCAGATAGTGGGTTTTGGATAGGATGGCTGAAAACTATAAGGAATATGACACATGTTTAATTTCCCAACAGTGTGATCATTATCAAAAAAAAGTGTAACCTTCCACCTATTCTTTTCTTTATATTCCACAAAGTTATAGCATAAAACAATTATTACTGCACCACAAAACTGAACTTAGTGTAACACTGAACATCTGTCTTTTGCACTGGTAAGCTAAAATTGAAAATGAGCTTGCTGAAACCAATCTTTCAAAGAATAGTATGTTCGAGTATTAAACACATACACAGCGCTATCACCCTGAAACATTACAAACACAGGAACCAACCCCCAGAACTCATAAAAGTATAGGGACAAGTGAAAATGTCTGTTTTTCAACTTCAGGAAAACATTTGTTGAATGTTTTCTAACCTTATTCTAAACAGCACGGATACAAAATTTTTTAAAAATAAATACTTTCAAGTAAATCCCTTGAATCCAGCAAGGGTATTGGGGGGGGGGGGGGGGGGAAGCCTAACATCCAAAGACTCATAATAAAAATTGAGAAATTGCTACAAGGCAAGAAGCCCAACGCAAACTTGTCTACTGATTTTGACATGTTTTTATTTGACTTCAACAAGAAGAGGACAATATACTTTGTATAACAAGCTATAGACAATTTTTTGCCCAAAGTTATCTGCACATCACATGGGGTTTTTTGTTTGTTTGGGTTTTTTGGGGTTTTTTTGTTTTCTTTTTTACTACAAATCATACTAAGCAACACTAGTATGATGGTATTAAAATAAATAGTTCTGAAGACTGGTTTCCTATTGATTTCTGCTTTAAAAAAAAACAAGCTCATAGGTGGATTCTCTTTTAGTAAGGACAGGGCCTGTTAATCACCTCAATCTTTCTTTCAGTAAGTATGTCAACACATTCTCTATCTTCTCATCAGCTTCCCATTTTTATGAAACTCCTATGAACTTGACACCTACAGCTCAGCCTACCAACTATAACTGAAACTGCCCAGTGGTTTCAAGAGTTATAAGAGGGAATCATGAAAAACATGGTTAAGCAATAGGAGAATAAGGCTTATACAATCCCAGAAAACCAGACCAAAAACCATGTAAGTGATACATGGTGGCATACAGTACTACTGCTTGTCTTATTTACTACTTCCAGGAAATAAGAGGTGTATGCCAGTTTTTATTCCAGTTGGCAAAGTTTAGGGACATAAATAATTTCAGGATGTAAAATAAGTCTAAGAAATCTCTTTTTACCTAAGAGGACAAAATATTATTACATCATGCACATAATATATGTCTATAGGAGAGGGAACTGAGCTTAGAAATCAGCAAAGTATGAGACAAAATACAAACCAGAAACTGCTCACCTATATGCTACGTTTTGCCCACAGGATAGAGAAAAGCCTTAAAACATAGTGTAGTGAATAAACAGTTCACAGAAAAAAAAAAAAAAAAAAAGAAACAAAAGAGGTAATTTAAGCCTTTATTAGATGTACAGACTGAGGTCACTGGAATTGCAGTCAGTTATCCTGGACAGTGCACCACACTTAGACATACTACCTATTTTACCTTTATCTCAGAACCCACAAAACAGAAATTCCAGAAAGGAAAATGGAAGTAGCTTAGCTGCTACCTGCCTGGTCAACCTTCTTAAGGGACACACTTCTATAGATCATAGAAGATCAACCTGTTAAGCTGAGCTACATAATTACACCGCAGTAAATTCACTGAAGTCCTTTTGTGCTGCTCGCTGCCCTCCCCATGTATGCTTGTCAAAATAAAGCACCACTATCCCCAGTTAACCTTGATGGCTGATCAACTACTGCAAGAGGTTATCGTCAGAGTTTAAATAGAAAAACAATAACTGATCAACTTTGAAATAACTACAACAGGGGAAGAAAGATACTTGAATGAAATGGAGAAAAATATATGCAATATACATGTATTCTTATATTGCACATATATATTTAAATATATGTATATCTTTAAATTGTTTTAACAGGGACTGTTTGATAGATGCAGAGAGTTTATAGTATAATTTAACATTATTTCAGCCTAGAATTCAATTCTAAAACTGATTATTAAAGTTATTTACACAGTTTTGTATTTTCTTTTTCAATGCTTATTTTCAAGTGATTTTACTTTCTTTTACTAAAGAGCATTAACTGTACCTTATTATTAGTAGGCTAGTTGCCATACATATTTTTTAATTCATTTAACTGATATGACCCAAGTTGTTGTATTGCGGCTCATTTTACCAGTCAAGGGCTTGTGCATTTATTTACAATAGGCAATAATTTTTGAGCTCCTAGAGTCATCCAGAAATAGAAAAGGATAAAAAAGAAAAAAAAAAAGACCTAGGTCTTTTTGGCAGTGCTAGCTGCTACTTGAGGAGTATTTTTAATGAATTGCAAGAACACAGTCAAAAATTTAAAAGAACTTGTACTAACTCTTCTGAGTTTAGAGAAAGCATGCCCCAGGGGAAAGACAGCAAGTAGCTGAACATTTTTGAGCACATCACAATAAAGCAAGATCTCTAAAGCTTACAGGCTCCCTTGTGTTAACAGTGACATTAAATCAAGAATGACCTTTCCAAAGAAATAAAACCCATTAATGCTAGGAACACGATACCTATTAAAGATCAACACTTAGTAGCCAAGGAAGGGTGGTAGGGCGGTGGTGGTGGGGAAATCACTCTGGTAAATTAATTAGAACATAAATAATATGAAACCAAGACCTTGGTCTATAACCCTCTCTCTTATAATTGCTTGCCATTTAAAAGCTGAATGAAATCTTTCATGGAAAAGATACAGCCATTGACCCCACATGTATTACGAAGTCAAAGAAAATCCTGACACATTGAGAATGAGATCTGATGAGTACTGGAGAATGCCTCAGTATTGAATACCTATTTCTTATTTCTTTGCAGTAGAACTTTCTTTCAACCATCAAGGAATGATGCTGCTGGGAAATACTGCAAGTTAGTTGTTAAATATTTCAGGGTTTTTTTTGGTTGATTGTAGAAACAATCATCACCGAAAATTATCTGTACCCACGAGAACATAATGGGGTTTTTTTCTTTCTTTCTTACACAAAGGGACAGCCATCAGTCCTAAGGCATAAGGACATACATATGGTTGTATCCCACAAACTCCATCATGAAACCTCTGCAGTAACCTAATATTTACTTTTGAAATCCATAGTTTAAATCAACGTAGGTTTCTGCAGTGGTTAGGAAACTTAATTTGTTATTGTAGCCTCCCCCCCACCCCCACTTAACATTGTAGACAGAACTTTCAGTACATTTATTAGTTCTATAATTACCTGTATTTGCCAAGCCCATCATCTGTTCCACATGAGATTCAACAGGCAACAAACACAAGGAATAAACATAGAACACATGAAAGGTTGTGAGAAATGTGAATCTCTGCCTTGGATCTTGCTTTTACAACCTGTATCTACATCTAAACATGATTATCATCACTAAAGTAGTTGAGAGCAGTCAGAGTCACATCTTTGTTTAAAATTCCTGGACAGAAACCATGTAAGGACATGCTTTTGTATCTGTCTAGACTGACCAGGTAAAAAGGTCTAACATAATTCAGATTTGGGGGATCTGAAGAGGTCTATTTTTTATCAGAGAGACAGGCTAAAGAAGAATTCTAGTGTTTAAGCTATTTTCTTTATAGGGTTATATTCTATATATTTTTTTTTTTTGTCTGAGCTACATATAAAAGTACTGAGAATTCCTACACCAGGATATATGCATTTGATCATGGGATGTCCTACCATTACTGTTTGTAACGGGGGTTAACTTAATTTTTTTAAAGCTTATACAATCAGATTTTTTGGTTCATTTTGACAAATTAAAGCTGTTTGAGTTGTACATAAAAATAAGAAATCTTAAAGAAAATAAAATCAAGTATCCAATAATTTAAAGGTCCTTTTCCTTGTACATAGCAATTTAAATTTACTGGAGCACCTCAATTTTTTTTTTTTTTTTTTTTTTTTTTTTGGTAAGTGCTTGAGCCTGGAAGTGAGTGGGGTTCTGTGCTTGCACAGTATAAAGCAATTTACAAATATTCAACTGCTTCAATTTTTTATAGGTACTTTTATTTGTAAGCGATTGGGTTTCCAATCATGCTCAGCATTGAACAATTTTAAATTATTTAAATTCCTTTTTTAATCAATGCTTCACGTTTGGGACTGAATTCTGGGAGGCTATAGTACATTATCAGGCAGTTTAAATTATACAAGACTTTTATATTTTACACAATCTTTCATCTCCTAAATAAGAATCAGTTTGCAAGGGTGAAAGCATAAAGCATTACACTTCAAAATAAATCAGTGTTATGCAAAATCAGAAACCTAATTTTTCTTTTTTAAATATTGTAAGAGACTTTTCCCATAATCAAATTCCCATGTCTTACGACATACTATGAAGTACGAGCATTTCAGAAGCTACATACTTCTACTTTGCTAAACTGAAATAAATAATTTCAAAGGAGGAGAACAAAGACTTAAAGAAGTTTTCCAAGTCCATGAAAAATGAGGATTTATTCCCACAGCATTTGACTTATCAAACTTCACATCAAGCAAGCATTCAAGTCCTCTGTAGCATGCATACAGTGTGCTTAACAGCTTCTGGTTCAAGTTTATTGTAAATATTAAGTATATCAAGTAGGAAATTCAGGTTGGACTTCAGGGACATCATTCCTGATTTAACAGGATTGATACACAGAAACATGTTGTTTTGGGGTTTTTTGGTTTGGTTTTTGTTTGTTGTTGTTGTTTTAAATTTGATTAATGGCGTTATCTTTCTCAATAATGAAGAACATGCTCTGCTCTTAAGCATTTTGTTATGAAACGAGAGGAAATTGAGGTGTGACATTTGAAAATAGCACTGGAGATGTACAAACAGAGAACTGAGAAATCCAGCTGACAGGTCGCATTATTAGTGAATCCTTCACTTCATTCTTACCTGGTATCCTTTGTGAACACTCTGCCAATGTGCTTACGTTTACTATCAAACAAAAATCTAATGCAAGTATTTTTGTACTTTCCACCGAGATATTCAACAAATATGAATGCGATCTAACCTCTGTTTCAAAATGTGACATCCTGGAAAGAAAAAATTAGTAACTAATTTCAGAAGGCTTGTCTTCATATTTCACCTGTTGCTTTTTAACACAAATGACATAGAAGAAACAGGATAATTTCTCACCAAGAAAAACAACCCAGTGTTCCTCTGCACATTCATTTGAAAAGATAGTAGCTAGTCCTTAAAGATATTGGCATGCCTTACTAATCATAGGCTTTTAATTCTGCCTCTCCAATTTCAATTAGTAAGTAAACACTGACATCCTCAATTGCTTTACACAGAGCTCCCCTTTATCCAGTTAATCATGTTCACTGCAGCTATTCCCTAGGCTGAGGTTTCAGAGTTCCTAGCTTCTGTAAATCCTCTGTATTACATGTTTTGATTCAGAAACAAAAATACTAACATATCTTATCATTCAAAAACACGTGCCCTGGGTTCAGGAAGGACTGTGTTTTCCTCTCTCCCAATAGTCAGCTGCTGTGCTCCATGTACAGAATTAAGTTGCAAAGCATCGCTGAACTCATCTGAAGTATTTTGCTTAAGAAACCTCATATTATAGTAATTAAAGACGCTGTGAGAAACCATAATTAGACTAAGTGTCCAACCAAATATTAATCAGTAAAGTAATGTTCTATTATTAAAAAGCAGCTATTCACAGTAGGAGTTTCTCTTGTGAGAAACAAGATTAGGAACTGAGCCAAAAGCAAACCAGAAGGCAGAGAAAATTAGGTCATTTGGTGCCTCATTTTAACTTATGAATGCTTTCACCTGTATTTTACTTAGTCTGTATTTCCATTCTAGTGGAGAAGGTGTAAGCAGGCTCCAGGCTGTGATCCTAGATCTGTTGCTTAGTCCTAATGTTCCCAATCACCGTGATAAGGGTTTCCCTTCCTCAATTCTAATCCAAGCTGAGACAAACTCAGACCGCACACCACGGGCAAACCACTTAACCTCCCTATGTTGCCCCATCTGTAAATGAAAACAGTACAATTAACACACATAGCAGGGAGGCTCTGTGATTTACTTAAGTGTTTTTAAGAGATTTGAAATCTTGACTAAGTAGTACAGTATAAAGGCTAGCAAATATTTTATATCTTATTTTCTTGTTGCACCCTCTCCCTGTATGTCACTTAAAAACTAATCATAGCAGTCTCATAAATCTCCTTTGCTGACATCAGTTTTGGAGCTTTCCTCCTTTCAAGTCTATTTCTCTGCATGGGAAAAGAGAGACTCAATAGACTAGAATCTAACAGGAAGAAGTGTCAGGGGTTTAATGTAAGATACTGCTATTTGTTAGTAAAAAATTATTGCTAAGTTACCCTATTAAATACAGATACACAACAATACAGTGCAAGACCACAAATTTATTTGGTGGAGGAATCTCTATTGCAATGACTTATAAGAAAACAAGTATAAATCAAATATCTGCTCTTTCCACTTCTGAGTTACTTTACATAAATTCTGATGAAGCAATAAACTGTATTAGTAGTACAGTTTTCCACTGCTGTCCAGAAGAATTATTTTTTTAAATGACATGTTAAATCACAGATTGCTACCTGAGCTGTTGATGAATTCTCAATTTTAAAATCTATTTGCTATATCTATAATACACCAGTAACTTCCTTAGATATTGCTCTTACATGTATTCACCCCTAAAGGAGAGGTGCTTTCTTCAGAGGACAGAAGGAAGAAATATCTACAAAATGCAAGATTTCAAAGTTTGAACTCCAAACTGTATTTTCTTCTCTAATTAGGCTAAATAGATAATAATAGATATATTCAAGGCAAACATCCAAGCCTTATGATCTTCACGGCACCATTGAAAATTATAACCAAACCCAACTTTTAGGTCTGTAATTTCCAGCACTGATAGAAGGTTCGTTCTTTATTACTGAAGAAGAAACAAGCCAACCAAGCATACTGTCCACAGTTTCCAGAAGAAGTGTCTTTTAAACGTGATCAAATGGAACTCCTCAATTAGAAGAGTCATTCCAGTAAGTTCACACATGCTACAAAGTTACCTTTTCCTTTTTGCACTTGTTAGTGCCTTGACAACAGCAAAGGCTTCATTAGTAACTAACATAAAATCAATATTAATATACAAAGTTGAAGAATAAAACTCTTGCTAGAGGTTTATGCTCAATGTGATGCTAGCTTTCAAATCCACACAGGACATAATTTAAAAATTCTAATTTAAGGTAGTGATCTACATTGTAAGAGACAAAAGAAATTGTGAAAAACAAAGCCATAACACAAATGAGACAGTTATGTTAGCTTCTGCCAACAGTAAAATTACAATCCCTTATTGTATCCATTGGCCACAGAAACAAATGCCAAGTAACAACAGGAACAAATATTATACAGAGCAGATGGAGAACGAGAAAGTGTTTGATCAGATGTCAGGGAAACCACTCATTTTATTACATTTATTCAAAAAAATAACTGAAATTCAGAAAAATAGGCACAGTAGATTTGGCAACAGGTATCTACTAGTAGAAAAGTTCCTGAAAAGGAAGAGGTTGCTGCTATAATTTATTCCCATGTAGTGAGACAAGAAGGTACTTGCAGGGTTGTTTTGTTTTTTAATCAACTGGTAAAGAACTAGAGGAAGAATCCAGTGAAAATCGATTAGCCCAAGGGGGAAGCTTCCCACAAGGGAGAGGACTTGCAGGAGAAAGGAGAGTTTAAGGTGGGGGCAGGTGAAAGGACAAAAATCTCATGCTTGCTCTGAAAGCTCACAGGAGATGTTACGCAATAGTGTTGTGTGCACAACGGTTCTATATTCAGCACGCCCAAGCAGCTCATAGAAAAGCATGTAGTCTAAGATGCTGTCTATCTACCATAAACACATCAGTGTTTCTTGGCCTGTCATTTGTTTCACTAACATAGTTCATATTGTTTCCATGCTCACAAAAAACTGTTAAAAGAGGGTATGGAAGCCAGAATAATTGCTCTTTTTTCATAGCTTGCTCTAGTCAGCTTAGAGGATGGAGCATTCTCCTGCCAACTTGACAAGGGCAAAATCCTAACCCCTCATGAAAGTCTTATTTGTGACAGAGCCAGAGTCCCATCCCACTTATTTTTATTTAAACTCCATGCCTTTTCACTTGGCAATTTACTTCTTGTCATTAGCTAGCTTCTATGTCCTAGATTTGGTTTCTCTCTTTTTTGGCTTTCATTTCTGCTCCCTTATCCTACATCCCAGAGGCTGCCAGGATTATTGGACAGTTCAAAGGGGCACATGTGCATGAATTCCCTTCACAGCTATGACAAAGACAAGAGCATCCATTTCACTCTAAGTAGTGTTCAGTTGCCAGCTATAAAAATGCAGGTGGTCTCTGTGCTTATAGTACATAGCTTCAGGATTTTATACAAATACATACATAACCGTATTCATAACTCAAATTCCCACTGGAAATTGCACTACAGCTGACAGATTACAACAAGACTAATATACTTTATAACCTTTACCTCCACAACAATAGTAGCTCTTCTAAAAACTTAGTTCAGTAACACATTAAGACTTGAACAGCTAGAAATTACTAGCTTAGTTAACTCGTTAGTAGACGCCCATCTCTAAGTTGAAGTATAAATGCAGCAAGAAATCAGCATGTTAGAAGGTCTGTCTTCAGTTAAGATATCAAGGGAAAACTTTGTCAGGGAGAAAATTTCTACTGAATAATTGATATCCATCTTTCGTGAAAAGCCTAGGGAACAAACAATAAACTCAATATCTTTAAAGGTAGGTCAATATTAAAGCACTGCAATGGGAGAGCAGAAGACCATCTGAGACTAGCAAAGATTAAATTAGGACCAGAAATTATATTAAACTGTTTTTCCCCCCAGAGCCAAGCATGGAGATGAATAAGACTTCACAAAGCAGAAATAAAACTATCCAATTCTGTTAACATTAATGACATTTGTTGTCATCTGTTATGCATAGCTTAGATAAAATATTCTATAAAAATAATTGAAATGTGTTTTTTATCCCCCTCCCCTGGGCAATATTACTACTTGGGGCAGGGGGGGGTGGTACACCGGAACAGTAAAAAAATCCAACAAAACTTTTTTTTAAATTTAGAAGTGTGTGGGAAAAAACACGTTCTGGGAGCATTGAATCATTTTGTTTTACCATTTTTGAACAAAATGAGCAGTTAAAAGTCTCCAAATCAGAGCGTTTCATTTTTGGTTTAGGAGCCAAATTGTATGATTTCATTCATGTTAGCTCAACGTTATACTTCAACTACTGCTGTATAGTCTGGAAGGCAGTAATTTTGTCATGTCCTGTGTGATAGGGTCTCCATCTGAATGACAACTCTGGACATGTTTCTGGTATTCAGCCATACAGGAGAACTGGGTCCACAAACGAGGCACCCAAGCAGTAGCCTTAAGAGGCCACATACCTCACAAAGAAAACACAAATCACTATTAAACTGGCATAGAAGAAAGAGTTCCTGCTTACTAATCTTTCAAAACTGAAGTGCATCAACTAGATAAGACACAATCTAAAGTATATTCCATTTCTGATTTCCAAATGGAGGAAAAAAAAAAGGCAAAATTCTTTAGAAGATCAAAATATTTTGAGTTGCCTGTATAGCTTGATTCCTCTGACTCCCTGAACCACTAGTTCTTACCTATTTTTGTCATTGTTTAAAATCATTTCAGTATGCCATTATAGTGGCAATTAACACCTTCATTAGTTCAGCATAGCATTCTATAGACACACCAAGCTGGCACAAGCAACAATACAAGACGCTAGTGAGGCATCCCAACACAAACTGAACAACTCTGTTAGGAAGGAGAATGAAACTTCAGCCCTCAAGGAAAATTGCATGAACATAACTGATTTGTTCCTAGTGACTAAACTACACCCTTCTGAGTGACATAGGCAAAGTCAAGCTCTGCCTAGCTGTGGAGGACACTTTCCAACCCCCAGCCAAGACTGTGAAACTGGTAATATTTTTTCCTACAGCATAGTCTAAAACAAACTAAAGAAATAAATGTTGGGAGAAGAAAAGGCAACATTAAGGAGTAAAGACAGGCATTTTCAAATCAGAATCATGTTTTGAAGTAGTTCAAGTATCAACGAAGCTGCCTACATATAACTTTCTAAAGTATTGAAAACCAAATTTGTCACCTTTGCCTAGTTTCAATGTACTGAATCGCATGATAGTTTTGCAATGGCTACTAATGAAAACTACCCTTTTAAATTTTTGATTTGAACTTTAAATCTACAGGTGAAGAGTGAGTAAAGCTACAATAGCATTTCCAATTTACCTGACCTAGTTTCTACAAATCTATATTGTAAGCTGCTCTTTCATTATGCTTAAGTGAATGCTCACCAAAGCGGATTCTGGCAAGCAGGAATAACACATGAACTCTAAAGGTATTGCAGGATGCCTTCCTTCTCTATTATCCTCCTTAGTTTTTATTCCCCATTATGTTTAGGGTCCCCTGTTGTGCCATAAAGAATGGTGAATCTATCTTGAGCATAAATTAATGTGAAGCTATTGCAGCAGTTTCTTGCTTCCCCTACAAATTCTTTCTAGAACACACCTGTTTTAAATGTGCAGTAATTATTTTGCTGCTACCTGCTACTAGAAGAAAGGAAGCTTGATAGCAATGACTCGAACTTGCCCTTTGCCCCCTTTCATTGTATCTACCTACAGCAGACTGCACCAAAATGCAACTCAATTAAACATAGCAGAAGCAGGAAAGTTTTGCCATGACACTCCTTGTTGCATTTGACAAGTTTATTCAAAAGCAAATATTTCAGTGGGGAGCCCTGTCATTCTAATCCTGTTCTTTATGCGAGAGCAGCTAATGCAATTTCAGCTACCTGAATAGAAGGGCTCTTGCTTCCAGATGTTCCATTGTGCCTTGCAGACAACAACTGCTATAGGACTGACACCAAAGGACAGGTATTATGAGTATTTTTTCCATCGTTAGCTTCCTCTTACCACAGGGTTTACAGCTTCCTTGTTGATTCCTGTAATTCTGATAGCATTACACTGGCTTCTACTGTGCCTATCCTTCTATAGGTCTGTCATAATAGCAACAGAAAGAGGGCAATTGTACCAAACAAGGTGGCAAACTTAAAGTTACTCCTGAGCTATTGAAGGACTGTTTAAAAGATGAATAAAAAGACTGATTCAATGAATCAAGGCTTGAAGAAAGTTGTAAACTCTTTGTGCTTCCAGGACACAAACCTCAAATTGCAGTATCACAGATTAGCTATACTTACCCTGATTGGAGACAGTGCAAACCTGCAGGAACACCTCTGCAGGGGACACCAGGGCACCAAGAAAGACAAGGAGCTAGAACAGGCAAGCCAGGATGAATATTACAGGTTTTCCTGTTGCATATATTAACATTGGCTAACCAATAAGCTGGTTTTATTTCACTAATAATGTATCAGTGTTTCTAATCAGCATAACGTGCTTTTTTCATCCAGCTTCTACAAGTATTAAAGAAATAAGCCTTGTCATGAAACTGTTGAAGTTTTTTTTTTTTAATCCTATTGGAAAATAGCAAATAAATGCAAATAAAGCCATGCAGAAAGAATAGTAAAGGAACAAGAGCCTACATGTAGAAATGCTTTTAACAGACTGATATTTACATTTGTCTTTGCTTCTTAATATCAATTCACATTATTTGACATGCTGTTTATTGTCCAATAGCAACATGTTTTCTTCCCACTACCTACGATTCGTGATGTATAAGCAGTATTTATCTAGATATTAGGCTTTTTTTTAACCATGAGCTTCTGCTAGGAAAAGAAGTGCTTTCTTTATAATGTGTAATGTAACCAATAGGCCGCTCTACAGGACTGCCGAGCATTTGCAATTCTCTCTGAAGTCAAGAGAGGCTGTAGGTGCTCGGTAGTTTTCCACGGCTAAGACTCCTGGGCTCACACATAGATTGGAGAGCAGGCACTGCCCCCGAAGAAGCCCACCACCTGTGCCAAGCACACTACTTCGCCCAGAGCAACTGTGAGTCAAGACACTTGCTACATGGATAAAACAGTTACTGAGCGTGACAATCCAGAATTTCATTCTACATACAATTACTCAGACATATGAGCAATCACTACATAACAACCTCACAAATATGTTTTCAAGTTGCCAAAACCTTGTGGAAAACAATCTGTTCTACTCATTTTCTCCTTCAGAATATAGGATGTGTTATAAAGATCAAAATCTGATCCAACTGGATCAGGAGTCAATGATACTTAAGAAGTGGCATCACCACAGCTTATCCAATTCAACAGCAGCAATCTATTTCTTAAGTACAGAGATGCATTCATACACCACGAATGGCTCACACTCAGTGAGACGGAAAGAAATGGTAGTGTCTCAACTTACACAGAGAAAGATTATTATTCTCTAGGCCATTAGAAAAATCTTATTTTGAAGTACTGTAAGTGATCCCCTTTTCTCTGAAAGAAAAAAGTAATTGCTTCTGATTTGCTTGTTATTAAAGCATGACAATGCATCCTTTCCTTCTGTACCAATTCATGTAATAGATATACATAGCCATTCAGATATGCCACTTCTCACCCATACGCTATTTTCTTTGCCTAGTGTTTTGGAAAAAAGGCTATAGCACAAAGGAAAGAGGGCAAAAATGCAAAGCTGTGCAGTGACACTAAATAGCAATAGAGATGTTCTTCCAGAGACTTGACTGCAGACTGCACCCTCCCTTGTTAAACATACTAACTAATGTGAGCAAATTAACCACCTGGTCTATATTCAAATTCCTTTTCAAACATCAGTTCTCTTGCAATTCCTTCCCATGTTAATCTAGTGTTGAAAGAAGAGAAAAATCTGTACAACCTTAGAATATAAATTGTTATTAGACGGTAATGTGGTGCTCCATCTATATGAAGTATATTGTTTTTCTAACTGCAAAAGGATAGAAGGATTGGCTTGTAATTAAGGCACTATATTCTAAGTGAGAAAAGCAGGTCAAGTTTCCAGCAGAGTCCTTTGTGTTCTCAAATGTCTTTCAGAGTAGCTGGCAGACTTCTGACTGACATCCGTGAGGTCTGGCTCAGGCCCTTCAGAACTTCAAGGAAATGTGGATAACAGGTGCCTTCTCTGCCTGCCTGATCCCCATCTTCTTTATTTACCCCGTAATTTGGGGGGACATATTATCAGTTATGTCTCTTGGCAGCACATAGCCTCATGCTTCCCATTCTCAGTCAAGCTCAACATTCCTTGAAGCCATGTCTAGGTTTTCTCCCTTTTCCACAGCACAGAGCACACAGCTCCTGTTATAATAAATCATTCCCTGAAATGGTAACTGACAGAGTAAAAACACTTTGAATAGTAGCATATTTATACCAGATGTGAACACAGGTCACCAGAAAGATGGCCAGATTAAAACAGATGGAGAATCAATGAGGCAGAGCACTATAGGAAAGCATTTCTGGATGGCAAAAGTAGCCAAGACAACTGTGACTTGACTCTAGACAGGGAGATATGAGGAGAAAACCACCAAGGTCCCTACAATCTTCCTCCTTCTACACTGACACAAACTGCTTTTGAACTGAAAGCCCCTAAGAACTGTTCCAAAACTTACGGGAATCTGTCCAGAAACTATTTTGGATCAGACAAACAATTAAATATTTCCTCATAACAAAAAAAAGATCAGATTAATAAGATCATGAAGTGAGAGTAATAAGTATCCTAACATCTGTCATAGTGCTTGCCAGGGGTTAACGGTACATACATAACATAGGCTACTCTGTTTTACACCAATGCACAACTGAAGTGAGGCTTTTCATGACACCTCCTACATAGAGGCGAAAAAAAACCCAAAAACACAACAAAAAAAAAACCCACAGAAAGAATAAATAGATAGAAAAAGGATAAGAGATTTTAGGACCTGACAATATAAGACTAATATAAACAGAAACAAAGGCAGAGTATCTTAAAATGAGTCATAGATGATATGTTAAAAAAAGACTGTTTAATATAGTCATTAATTTTTTATGCTCATGTGAACATTTATTTCCTGTAGAAAATATTCCTTGCTAGCTTATGTTTCATCCCAGCAAGTCAGAGCCTACAGCAAAGAAAATAAAATTTTATTATCATGTTCTTTCTCTGAGACTTTGAAAACTTCATCGAGTAAGTGACACTGGTTTGTGTCCTTCCTTTTCCTCTTTGCTGTTGGTTTTCTTATCTACTCCTTAAAATCAACAATAGATGCTTCAAAATGCCGACTTCATTGTGGAACAGGTTTTAATATTGTTGATACAATTTTACAAGAGACAGGAAGGCTGGAAATTATGAGAACTAGATGACCTAAATTGATCTTTTTATATCTAGAATATATTTGCACACTGGTGATGCTTAGGCACACCAATGATCCAGGCCATATTCATCCTTGAAATTATCTTCTTTTTTGGAGCACTTGTGCCAAAGCAACATTAACCATATCTGTCTTGATCCACAGTCTAGTAAAATTAATGGAAGTCTCTCCTTGGATCAGATCACTAGTTTCCCAGGCACAGATAAGAACCCTGGGTATTCTTTCCATTTGCAGCACATTCACATCCAACAATTTCCTTAAGAGTCCCTTAAGCTCTCTTCTGTCCCAGACTCCTCAATTTCTTTTCATGGCCTTAAAAACAGGATTTTAGAGAAAGTGCCTACTTTTTTCCATGCACTAGCAGCACAATAGTAGTCTACACAAAAAGAAACCATAACATTTAAGGAATAAAGCAATGATGCCAAAGATGTGTTTGCTACTATATTCAGCATTAAAAAAAGCCCAACACACTTACTGGGTTTTTGACTTTTAAATGACATGGCTCAGTAAGGGTCCCCCAAGTGTGAGGCCAGGCTGACAGAAGTAGAGAATAATCATTTGCAAGAACAGTTTTTGAAACAAGGTACTGTACTCAGTTGCATAATGAAACACCAGCAGCTCCACAGGCAGTATTTTTCACTTCTATAAAGAACAAAGTTATAGAACTTTTTCATTTAGAGGGCTTAAAAAAAAAAAACAAAACAAAACAAAAAAACAAAAACAAAACAAACACAAAAACAAAACATACACAGCCACCAGCAATACATGCCTTCTTTACTTAGGCTCTAGATATTTTCTTCTCACCCACCCTACCTTTCTGCTAACTCCTTTCAACACTCCTTGTTATGAAAATGTTCTATATCAAATGTAGTTTGATGAGAGCTTCCTTCATTTCCTCACTGCCTTAAAAATGTTCCCTGGATAGACACAGCAATTGCATTAGGAAGACATCCTGTTGCCCAAACCTTTCTTTTTCACTTAGAGCATACCTACCCATGTATCCACTACCAGAGATGACAATCTGCTGAGCTGAAACGGAGTGAGCACGCACATTAAACAGCGACCATCAAATAGATCCAACCCTTTTTATACTACTAGACTTGTTACCAAGATACTTTACCCAGGCTTCTTCACTAATCCACTTCTCCTGTTGCACACCTGCTATACAGTAAGGGAGTTTGTTTTCCTAGCTCACTTTCATAAGCCCATTTCAATATAAAGACTAACTACCTGGCAAACAAAAGTCATCTGTCAAAGGGAAGAACTAACTTTGCAAGCAGAGATTTCAGTCCCACACATTGGGCACTGCAGTGATCCCATTGTGCTACCTGTGTCTTTTGGAAAAGAAGCTAGGAAACGTGGATGAAAAAATATATTAGACTGGTACCTTCACTCCCGAGGCAGCTTCCCCAGCCTTTCAAAAAAGAATCCCATCCAGCAGCACTTATTCTGTACTTTGGATTCATGATCACAATAAGGAGACTTAATAGCTAGGTGGGAATTGGATAGCACTAAAGAGGAACCTCTTGAAGGGCTGTGATAAATGAGAAAGATATAGCAAAAGAAGGTATACTTAGAAGTCCTGTTGCTTTTGCGAACTCTGTAGCAAATCACCAGAGTATTACATCTGAAAACCAAAGTTTCAGATTGCATTTTTAATTTCCCTCCCCCAAAATTGCTACGTAGGGGGCTCTTCAATAGACTGAAGTCCCACAAGCCTTATATGTCATGTAGCTTCCGAGACTACTTTGGATCCCTCTTAATGTTATAGTGATACTATCACTGGGAATATTTCCAAAGAAGCAATTATAAATCATCTTATAATTCTACAGTTCTTAAGATGACATAGATTTTAAAGTCAAAGAGAAACACAATGATCATCCAGGTCCAAACTACTACGTAACAAATGTCATTTTCCCTCAGTAATTCCTCCTTCTATTTCAATGACTTGAGCGGGGTGCCAAAGATGAGAAGATGTCTTTTTTCATTGAAATAGCCTACTACAGGACTTAATTTCAGCAAAGGATGTAAAAATATTAGATCAGAATCCTCATGTGATGGAAAGTCTAAACATGGAGCAAAGCCAGTGTCCCAGAGTAGTGAAACCCCCAGCAACTGCTCAAATATTAACACTGTCTTCCTACTCACTGAAAGATGACACTTACCTGCCTCAGCCCAGAGGGGCTTTCCATGGTGTGGGGCTTCAGGTTATGGCCCACAGTAACTCAAGAAGTAGTGCATATGATAATTTCATCATGCAGCATAGTTTAACAATAAACCTATACTAGATTAAGTTGCTGATATGACTATACCCACAGAGGAGGTAACAAACAGGGCCCATAGGGGATGATATTTATTATTATTTCTTCTTACACAGTATGCATGAACATATGCAGGCCAAAAACTACCTTTTACCCACTCTGCAGATCAGAAAATAGAAATGGAGGGTCTGGTAAAAATTCAAGAATCCAATCCAATCCAAAACAATTTCCAAGAATCTGCTTGGAAGAGAGCCAGTAATACACGAGTGGGATAATCCTTGCTGAAATACAGAGCTGACCAGTTAGTTTTCAACATAGTAGATTTTTATCAGAAAAGGCAGTTTTACCAAGAATAAAATGTTTCAAGGGCATATATTTCTGTTTAAACCTGATTTCAGTGACGCCAAAATAAATTAATGATGTTTTGACTTGCATAATATTGAGTTACATAATGCCAAAGTATTTAATATTTAAAATCAAAATACAGTGTTTCAGTAATAAGAAAATACAGCATTTAGATGATTCCAGAGGATTTTTATTTATTTGCTTTAGCATTTAAGTTCCACAATAATTTTTAC
The DNA here is from genome assembly GCF_047370975.1 of Nipponia nippon. NCBI lineage: Eukaryota > Metazoa > Chordata > Aves > Pelecaniformes > Threskiornithidae > Nipponia > Nipponia nippon. The sequence goes on along the minus strand of NW_028262391.1, from coordinate 49,384,684 downwards.
TTGGGAAAAATTCAGAAGGCATTTTTCTTGAAGTGTTTTCCTTTCCCTCAGATTATCAGTTCTGCTTCCCAGCCAGTGCTAATCCAATCCACTTAATTGAAATTTTGTTTCACTCTGTCTCAGAAATCCCAACCCAGATGGCTCTAAACTTGACTGTCTCCTAGGGGTGTCATCTCTAATTGTAACCCTGAGAAGAAACATGCATTACCTCTGTTAATTCAATAAGCAGGGAAAGGTTCCGCAGCTTGTAGCATCGTAGCCAGCAAAACAAACCTTGGTTATAAGCCTCACAGATACTTTCTAAATGTACACACCTGTACCTGAATCGCTTTTCACATTGATTACACAGTTCTCGGGCATATTTACTTCTGATTTTCAAAAGCAGTCACCCCATTCCTCTAAAAATACTAGGACATTTATAACCAGCTTAGTAAATATACTTTACATCTAGATTAGGGTGTTGTGAGTATATTTTAAGGTTTTTGTTGTATGTGGTTGTGTGGTTTGTTTTTCTTTTTTAAACTAATTTGTAAATGAGGCATGCTGATAAATGCTCGCATCATTTAAACACAGTTATACGACTATAACTTACTCCCCAAAATAAACTAGGGGTTTCAACACTGGCTACCTTGGTTTCTACTCAATGTGGTTACATAGCTAAAAAAGCTAGATGCAGATCAGCCTATTTTTAATAGGCAATGCTAGCATGCACCAGTACAGTTTAATCCTATAGGGCTGTATCTGCCCCAGGAGAGAGATGTTCTGCTGATATAGCTAAATTGGCACAACTTTTGTTGTATCGACAAAGCACTAAATGAAAGCAGAATTAGGCCAAGAACGAACACTTCTGAAAAAGTCCACTTATCACTCTTAAGGTGGGAGGCCAAACAATAGCACTCGGAAAGTTAATACAAGGCAACAACAAAGTGGTGGCACACGTCACCCAGCCTTCATTGCGGTACGTAGGGAAGCATATAATCAAATGAAAAGTAACACAATGCGCATGCAATCACACACATCTTAAAGGCAGGAGAACTACTCCATCCCTTCTGCTACTGCCATTGTGGAAATTGTAGGCTCACCTCCTTCCTACAAGAGTTCACCTGAACTCTTAATAGAAATACACAGGACATCAGAAGTGACACATATGAGTATCTTTGACACCGTTTCACTAATTTGATACAAACGATGACACCTGGGTGCCACATCTGAAAATCAGCATGATTTCCCTCAACCCTTAATTGTCATGCAGCATATAATGCACCTTACTCTGATATTCCTGGCAGGAGACAACAATATTAGCTATGAAATCTGTAAGCTTCTGCCAAATTCACAAATACTGGCAGCAAAACCTATGGAAGGGGCAGACAGGGCTGAGAAAATGAGGAGTAATTTAATGCAAATGTTCTGTAGTGCTCCCCAGGCTCCATGATTAGGGATGTCAAAAAATTTAAGTGCTCCTTCTGGTTAATATTATGGAGAACTGATTATTACTCACTGTATATAAGGTTTTCTAAAATCATTGTATTTTTCATAAGTAAGTCTCATTATTTCGATCGCTAAAGTGTATTTTGCATTGTGCTCAATAATTCCCCCCCCAAAGTGAAAGCTAATTGTTAAGTTCTGATTTTAACCATGATTTCCTTTTACTTATTTTTACTCCCTGGTGTAGTAGATAATGGTATATGTTTTTAAAAAGAGAGGGAGGGTGAAGGGGAAAGAAATACATTTCCTAATGCAGGTAGGCATAACTTAAGTTGAGGGCTAGATTGTTTCAAACACACACCATCTAATTTTCCTCCAAGAAATGTTTAAAAAGCCCATTTAGAGATTGCTTTTGAAGGTGAAAGTACCCATGTGTACAAGGTGAGTGGAAGTTATATTTATATATTTGCCCATATTTCCAAATGCTGAAGACTATGTTTGTACAGGTCATTGATTCATTGAGCTGGATACACCTTAGTCACGTTTACGTAACAGAAATAATCCTGATTAATTACTGAAAATTTCTGGATTAACAGCTGCGCTCTTATACACAGCTGAATAGTTCATTAGAGAATTTAACCCAACTGCAATATGTCCAAAGAAGAATGAAATATATTTGAGAGAGAACTGTAATGAGATAAACATAGTCAGCAGTCACCTGTTAAAACAAATGAAGCAGACTTTTACTTACAATTTTTTTTCTTCAAGGAGAGGCTAAAGGGAGAGTTTGTTTCTTGAATTAATATAGAAAAAACTGCTAGTGAAAATTCCTCATCTGATTTATAAGCATCCTGTTCTTAATAAGTAAAGACTTAAGTGGTAGCATCCAAGAGCTAATTCTCCACAGAAAAAATAATTTGCTATCTTCAAAACCAAAGATTTTCATGGAAATACAGCCTGAACTTCTTCAGAAAGGTCTTTGGTTTGGTGTAATTTTGATATTCAAGCTGTGTTCAATGCTCAGTACAAGCTGTGTTCCTGAAATAGAGATCAGTCACACACAGTGGTAAAGTGATGCAACTGTACATTGTGGTAAAACTCTGAAGAGATCCTGTATGAAATGGTGTGGATACTTCCTGTAAAGTACCACTATTTTCCAGTAATTAATCGTTGTATGTGCTAAATCTCAGTATTGAACTAGTGTCAAGCATCAGTTTGATATCCCATTATCCATCAGTTGTCCACAAGTTCACATCCAAGAACGCGATTCACCCGTTGTTAGTCTTCTGATCCACAGAGAGATGTTTCTTTAATGTGACTATTCAGACCTATTTTAGGATCGTACATCAGGTAAAGATTAACTACACTACAAAAAAAAAAAAATACCTAGTCTTCTTCATCAACTATTAAAGTAGCCAGGAGAACTAGGTCAGATACAGATATATACAGCCAAAGCCTAAAAATGAGATGTATGTAATGGAGCACCCAAAGAAGGGTCATATATGAGAATCTGGTTATCTTTCTTTCTCCATACACAAATATACTTAGTCTGATCCAGCTGTTCCTGTAGTTGATAAAAAGCCACCTTCTTTTATTGCAGGGAAATCTGATTCCTCAGGTTATTGCAGGGAAATCCGATTCCTCAGGTCATATTACAGACACAAAACTATCTTCAACTCCTTTTAAAAGGTATATATTTTTATCCTTCCTTATTTACTGAAAACAGTCATAATGAAACTCAACTAGTCTCTTAAATGCTTTATTACTAACAGCAACATAGTCGAGATAAAAGTCACTGCTGGAAAGCTGATGGAATGAAAGTGTTCGTTAAACACTAGTGCATAAGTGCATAGGAGCTGCAAGTCTGTATTTTGGTTGAGAAAGAGGTAATTTACAGTTGCCCACATTCCTCAGAATCGATCCAAATTCTTTAAGAGATACATAGCAAATCAGTCTATAATCAAATGTTCTCTAATAAGATTAAAACTTTTTTTTAAGTTAATCCACAGGCAATGGGAGGTTTGCTTATTATCCAAAGTCTAGAACTGAATGTGAAATTAAGGATATGTTATTCACCACATAAAGACAGTCTGTTATTGGAATTCAATTACAATTAATTAGGCACTTACTCCAAGTGATTTATCCTACCCCCGCCTCCACTGGCATTGCAAATGCCTGCTGTGGATATCAGGTGTATTACTCTGCTTTACATATTAAACTGATTCTAAAGCTGTTCATTAAACACTGTTTTCAAGATTTACTAAAATTCTCCAGAATTTCATAGTTCCTAAGATTCCAGCCAAAGAAACTAATATCTACAGATGTACCCAAACTCAAGACTGTTGCTATACACCACAGAAAAGTAAGGAACCAGAGGATAAACACAATCACCTAGCTACAGAGTTCTGCACTTTTGTTTTCACATGTTATTTTCATCAGATGTTTTTCAACCCGCAACAGTCACACATACAGGCTTGGCAAAATATACAAGCACTTCCTCAGTGCATTTTGCTGATTAAGGTTTGGTGTAAGAATACACTTGAATACTCTGGCCAACAGCTTCAGCCCAAGTGGGACTAGTAGAGGCACTGGCTACCTACCTACCTATCCCAAATAAGACAACAAAACTTCCAGAATCTTGACTACCTTATTGCTATGTTTTTCCCTTGTAAGTGGTACAGAAGTAGTTCATTTTATAACTAAAGCAGAAAGCCATTTATTGCAAGAGGCTGCTTGATTTTTTTTCCTGCACTGTTTTTAAATCAAACTGAAAACATGTCCATCATTTGTGGAAATCTTAGAATTTACTAAGTTACCGGTTATTAAGCAGCAGTAAACAACAACATGAAAAAGGTTCACGTGCCGCATCTTCTGTAGCTGAAAGTTCTTCCTTGCACCAGAAACCCAGGAAGAAATTCTGCTTCAATGAGCACGCTCACTGCTGATGTGCGTGCAGAGCTGGCAGGATCCACAGAACTGCCTGCATTCTGCTGTCCTCTTAGCGATGTGCCAGTGGCTCTTGCCTAGGCCCCCAGAAGCTTTAAAAAAGTATGGAATCCCAAGCATCAACGAAAAGAGGCAGGGGGAAGGTTTTCTTTATTCTCCATGCAGCACTTTGCTTCACCCGATGACAGAGAAAGTTCATTCCACACAGGTGTGGAATATGCAGTGGTTATTTATTTGCACAAATGAATCATGGTGAATTACATATATCTACTTCCCCAGAATCTCCTGAGATCACATGAAATCACACAGCTAGACTGGGGGAACCCCACCAAACTTGAATGCTCAGAGATTGTGTTTCTTGCACATACTACCCAGCTGTCTAAGCTTAGGCTGGCCTAACTAGGAGGTACTACAATGGTTCTCAGCAAGGACCACTCTGCTCAGGACAGTACTGGCGGGTGCTAGGCTTGTGTAACACAAGTGCTAGCACTTCCAACACACAGAAGTGTAGTTTTCCAGCTGGAAAGGCTCTGCAGAAGTCATTGATTTTATGGCTTCAAACCATCACTTAATCTGACTTTATCTCTCTCTCTTCTATGTCAACAATAAGCTGTAGTTTCTTATGTTTGGATGCTCATCTGTTGTCATTCATCTGGTCAATAAAAGGGGAAAGATAAGAAAGAGTAATGACATTTTGACAAACATCTGGTAGTTAAAGGTAGCAAGCTGCAATGCAGAAGATACAATTGAAAAAATTAAATAAAGATTAATAAAAATAATAAACGAAAATAAAACTAGCCTTTTTCAGTCACACCAGTGCTGGAGCAGAGAAACACCAAAAGGTAAACAAAATTTAAAAAAAAAACAAAACAACCCATTAGACTCAGAACACCTACACTTCATTCTGCTGGATTTACAAACATGCATCATTCTGACTCATTAACCAAAAGAACAGAAAATTTTTTCTTGCTTAATAGTAAAGATGCTCAGAAGGTTGTTTTACATTTCATTTTTGCTTCATCAACTTCCCAGCCTTCAGGGGACTCAGCCTGAACTGCATGAGTGTGGAAAATGAGTTAGCCATCCTGCAATGTCTATGCTACATATTCTTCCAACCATTTTTGACTGGTGTCTGGATAAGCCCATTCAAGAGCAGATATTCAGATAAAGCAGCATAAACATCTCCAAGATTAACACCTCCCTGCCAAACTGTCAGTATGTCCAAAGAGACCTACTCTCCTATATATAAAAAAAAACTCAGATTTGGTCAATTTTCATATCTGGGCCATATGAAATAATAAGGTTGCTTTGCATCTTTTGCATGAGTTCAGGCAGTTAGAAAGCAAAGCCAGATCTTTACAGGAACTGATCAAAAGAGAACATTGATTTCTGAACCAAACTAAGCAGTCAAAACACATGGTCTTTGCTAAGCTGCCAAAACCATAACATCCAGATTTGTGTCCAAATAGAACCCATCATAACGTAATCATTAATCAGCCTGATTTAGAATAATGTTTGCAACAACTGATTACTGCTGCACGTAATCATTTATCCTTTAAAATCTGAAAATGTTTCCCCTACCATTCCAGACAATGCAACTAATTCTGCCAGTATGCTGGGGCTGGGCAGAAGTGACAGTGACTCATCTTGAAAGGGTGGAGCCTTGCCTAAAATAAGTAGTGCATACTTTCAGTATATTCAGAGGCTAAAAGCCACCATTGCTCTTACGACAGACATCTGTACCCAGTTACACTGTGACCTGTGACTTCAAACATCATTGCTCCTGAATCACGTGCTGCAAGCATATGGAATTTTGTTGCTCTGATTCGCAGATCAAATTTCCATATGTTGAAGTTCAAGATAAAAGAAAAACAACTTTATGCCACGCAATTGCAGGAACTACAGAAATAACTGTCATGCATGTAAAACAGTATTAGCATTGTACTTGGTGAGTGTCATCTGAAATGAGAATTGATCAGAATTAGTAAAGGGTTGATTCAAGACAGATTTTTGTTTATTCCTTCATGATGTATACAAATGAACTGTTGCTGTTCATGTTCAGACCTCACTGGGAGGTTTCCACTTGGGGATGCCCATTTAACACAGGCAAAAAAAAGCCCTGACAAATCCAAAGTGACCATCTGAACTGGGAAAAGAAGGGGAAGAAAGCAGCAGAGCAGATGCGGAGAACTAGAATATTTTTTGCTGTGAAGGTGCCTACTCCAGATATAGGTAGAGTTGGGGCAGCCATAGACAACAACTCGGCACCCACAGCAGAGCAGTAACACAGCAGCAAATGACATTCTCTTACTCCCCGTGAGCATCTTTGTGCATTTATCTCATTACTGTCACATCAGCAGGCAGCAGAGCCACCAGCAGCAGAGGCTACGCTCCCTCACAGTTTGTTCCCACTGGGTTGAGAAGAGGCCAAAGTGTGACAGGGTGTTGAAGAGGCAGAAGGCAAAAAAAGAAGTCCAAAGAACTGCAAGAATTTCAATCCAGGGGTAACAGGACAATATTTATATACAGCTGCCCATTAGCTACAACCTTTTTCCAGTCACAAGCATCCTGCCTAAAACAGATAGAGAATTAATTTGTGTTTGGGAAGAAGAGGCTCTGCCCATCTAGTCTTTCTGCTTCTCCAGAGCATAAGAAACAGGGGACATTTCTCTTGCACTGCTGATTGCTAAACAGTTCATTAAAAAAACAGTTTTGAATAATTCTGTAACTGAGCATAATTCCACCTAACTGAAAACTGAATATTTCACTGTTAGCATCATTGAAGGACTGAGCCAGACTACTTTCATATGAACAAATTGTTTTATCTGCCTCAACGTACAGCCTGGCATGTAAGTGGTAAGACAGAAGTGATGTCAGAAGACATCATAACAAAGTGCCTACACAGCACTGCTCAGCATCCACAGAGTCCCTATTTGTCTCCAGAATTAGATGCGCTTTTCTCCAGACTTGTCTAACCACTTGATTTGTGTTTTGGCACTCAAACAGTAAATGAGAACTTTTCCCTGCTGAATTTAAATAATGCTGAAGTTGCAATAGGAGACAATGAAGCCAACATTCAACATTAATAGTGGGATCCATTCCTCATTACTGCAGGCTGGTTTCAAAGGAGAGGAGAATATTTTCATCAAAACATCCTCATTACTTTGTTTAAGTGCTCCATCTTCCATAGGGATCCAGAGTTACTTATGCTTTTGCATGAAATATCCAGTTATTTATACTTTTGCATTCACTCTAACGCAAATCTAAAAGACATGTGAGAGGGTCTCTGCCACAGAGAGCTTGTAGCATAGCTCTATCTTTTGGGAAACAAGAAAGTTTTAGTTGGGCAGTGTGGGGTGGGTGTGGGGGTGTGGGTGTGGGGGTGTGGGGGTGGGTGTGTGTTCATTTTTATTGGGGGCGGGACGGAACAACAAAAAAAAAACCCTTATTGAACATCATGTGGTGGTTTCTTTCAGAGAAATTCTAAGAGGACCTTTTAACATATTAACAGTGGACCCCAGCTCCAAAATTCCTATATCCATACCACGGCAACAAAATCAGTGGAGATCCTTATCATCAGTCTCTGAAAGGACCCCATGAGAAAACTCCCAATACAGCTGGCTATGAGCAATTAACTTGGAAAACCCTCTAAGGATGTGTTCTCATTGCTCAGCATCACATTTAGCATGATGGGGTCTCAGGGAAAGATTAAGACACAACCACAGTGTAATTAAATAATTATTTTAAAAGCTCAAGAGCCTTCATCCATCTTACTTCAGAAAAAGGCCACCTTCTACCAAAACAAATCCCCACTACAAAAAGGGAAGCAAAAGACTGTCAGAGATGTCCCATAGCACAGAGCTAACGAGAAAACAGATGAAAATGGAATTTTTTTGTAGCTCAACAGGTAGAATTGAGAAGCACGAAAATGCCTTCACTGAGTAAATTTCCAACAAATGGGCAGCATGGCAAGCTGAAGAGCTGCTTATGAGCCACATGCATAAAACTTGGTGGAAGTTTATTCATTGGCTAGTCCCATGTTGCTACATCGCTTTCCCAAATTCCTGCTGCTAAATATTTTAACAAAAAGCTAAAAATCCATTAGGTTTTTTCCAGTTGCTACCTTCCCATTCAATTGATTACCTAGTACAAGCAGGAATACTACAAGGTTGAGAAAAGGCAAAAGGAAAAGGTGGCTCTGTGAATTAAAGACAATGCAGTTTTCAAACGAAGGCATGCACCACACCTTTCTGGTTCGAAATGCAAGATCTAGACAACTCTCCCCCAAGTAAAAAAAAAAAAAAAAATCATACATTTCCAAGCTACAAAGGCACATAATCTGAGTAGCTGAACCTGCATATGCAGTCTTGTGGTTGCACTTTGACCAGCAAGACTGTTCTTGCACAGTATGCATATGATTTGCATGACAAAATCTGGCCTTTTTTCCTACTTACCTGGCTGGTTCATGAAAAAAATGCAAGTGATAAGGTTTGGTTTTTTTCCTCTCTCCCATTTTAGAGACTTTTGAAAACTAGTATTATCCTGTTGTTAGGAAAAATAAAAAATTAAAGCCTTTCCTTAGATTCTGAATTAACACTAAATACATCACTCTACAGCTGTAAGTATTGATTTGACAAGACTGAAGGCACAGATTTACTGATAAGGAAACTTAATCAGTTTCTATAAGGAAAAAGTAAACTCCTGACCAACGGGGTGGGGCGGGCGCAAGCAATGTGCGTAAGTGTGTGTGTTCTCTAGAGATTAACTTTAATGAAAAATTACATATTAGCGGCTGTACTGCAAAAGTGATGAAAGAAATCAAAGCAATACAAACGTACATAAATACAAGAGGATCCTGATATTTAGTATGAAATATACACATATTACACTTCAGTAATTATCAGTAGTAAAAATGAGATTCAGCTATATAAAAGTCTAATTACATTTTAATCAAATTATGAGATATTAAAAAAGGTTACTGGAATACCTTTGAAGCTATACCAGGAATAAGAAATAGCATAAGCCCTTTGGTATCACTCTGGGTAATTAAACACCAAAAAAATGAATAGTCAGTGAAGAAAGAACCTTCCTTTAAGGCCACACTAACATCAAGCAAAAATACAGCCTGTACTTCTCTTTAGAGAGATCATCACGAAGGGCTAAATTCTGCCCCAAAACTTTTCCCAAGCAACTAAAGTGTGGGTGCAAAGGTGAAATTAGATGCAGAATTTGTTCCTGCAGTGCAGTCATTTGCTTAATTACCAGCTCGGCAGTAACGCCTCTGTGCCACCAATAGACATGAGTGCTCTTTTGTTTTAAGCAGAATAAACATCCAAGGAGACATGCTCCTTGCCCTCAGGAGCTTAAAGTCTTGAGAGACAAAAGGGACAAGGGACAGAAGAAGGGCAGGATCACAACTAAGAGCTGTTCCCCCTCCACACATCTGCTTTGAAAATCTATAAAAGTTCAGAAGGTTTAAGTAATTTTATATTAAGGAAAAAAGTAAACACAGAACTGCAATTTAAATAAGCTCATAATAAAACCAGGACACAGCTCTATCACACCTGCAACTTCTTCATAGATCCATATTGGTCATTAACTCCGTCAGTATTCAAACACCTGCGACAGCTCAGACATTGCCTAAGTTGTTTTCAAAGCTGGTGCAGTCTAAAGAGCACTTTAAATCATTCTTTCCTATCACATTTCCTGACTCAATGGCACAGGTAAAAAAGCATCTGTCTGGGTCTTTTTGCATAACCTCATTTGTGTGCCATTAATACAATTAATACTATATAGGAATTTATATCAAAATATTTCTGACTCTTCTAGCTAGCAACACTCCAGTTTGTAGACTGCAAGATAATTTCAAACATAAATGAATTCAAGGTTACTTCAGAAGCCAACTAAATCAGGAAAAAAAAAAAAAAAACACAACAATGAATGTTGTGAAAAGACAGGTCACTTGAATCCTAACAAGATTAGATCAGCTGCCAGTTACATTTTTGTCTGAACACAAGAATCAAATCATTCAAGTGAACATTATAACACTAATGAAAAAAGATACTATTGAGAATGAACCCAATTCTTTTTAATCATGTTTCTACTTTCGGTAACACCACACATTAAGAGGCAATTAAAGTAGCTATAATGTTGTTGGGACTTTTGTTTTGTTTCTGTAATGACACTTTGCTTCAGAAGCAAATCCAATAAGCCACCCAAAATTATCATTGAAACTGTGTTCATAACAGTTACTTAAAATTACAGAAACATAACAGTTTCACTAACATAATTTATTTTTTGACATCTAGAAGGAACCTTTATTTTCTGCACTCTCACAAGATTGATGTTAGTCTCTGATTAATTCAGAGCATCAGGTTCTTACCCATGCTTGTTAAATGTGCTGCTTCAGACACTAGAAAGCAACTCCCCATAAACCTATGCTATCCCTTTCCCCATGATAGTTATGTTGATTTAGCAATAAGTATGAGGCCAGTTTATTGCCTGGGCCATATATACCTACAGTACATAGTAGGAATACACTGTGCTATGTCCTGCAGCTCCCATTCAACTCATGTGCCCAAATATCCTTTACGGAGGAATCCCAAACCCAGAGGGAAGCAGGGGGCAGGATGAAGCCAGGCACCCCCTGGGAGCACAGCTGCAGGGCAGTGCCGCGTGACTGTACATGCCATAAGACAGAGGCTCAACCATAATTCATTCGCCTTGTTGCATGTTACAGACATTTATTTGGTACTTGCAGACTTCCATCTGCAGCAAACAGGCAGTCATCTCCTTCAAGTATTACACGGGTCACTCACAGGTTAGCTTTCAAATATCAATGCATTTAGTCCAACAAGGCTAAAATCGAGCCTTGCCATTCAACTTCACTTCTCTCTTTATAGCGATACCCCTCTGCCATCACAATGCTAAAAAAACCAAAAAGAAACCCATAACAACAAAAAAACCCAACACACAAATCACCAGCACACTGGAACTGTTGCCTGCTATAATTACTGAATTTAATTCCTTTCTATTTTCCATCTCTGCATTCCTTAGCTTACAGTTACACTAAAAACTGCTTTCTGAAAGATCATCTCATTCCATTCGAGCACTATGGGTTTAGCCCATTCAATAAACACACACAGCCCATGACAGGTAGCAGGCATCAACCTAGCAAACAGCTTCTGCTGCACAGCTGCTTACTCTCAAGAACAGGGAAAACATCTCACCAGAACAGAACTGAGACTCGCAGCTGATGCTGCAGTCAGTGATACCACGATGAGAGTTTAAATCAACCTCAAACCTTTCTCCACTGTTAGTTACTTGTAAAAATTCAGTTTTTTTCCTAATCGCTTCCATAGACCAAATATTCCTTTCAGATTTCCTACAACTATACTCCTTTTGGGGAGTGTTTCAGGATTTTGATAATCAACCGTCACCATTTTTAACAAAAATATTAGCCATAGATGAGTAAAACAGCTAACATTTTGCCATCATAATAACTTGCTCAGGTACATGTACCCAGACAAGTCACAGAAATATCAGCCACTAGATAGAACTGAAGACGTGGCAGAGCATGGACAAGTTTATAGCTACACAGGAACCATTAACATTTAACATGGAAGGGTGACGAAATGGTGTGCATGAAGCAGTGTTAATATTAGTGAATGGCAAAAGCATTGCCAGAGATGTGATAATTTTGCAAGCCATTGTGCTACAGGTGGCCTTTTTAAAGTTACTATTCTACTGAGAGAGTTGCTGAGCTCAGTGAAATTGCCAAAAGGTTCTAGTCTAGGATACAAAGTCATATTACTTTTTAGATCACATTTAAATTGCTGTAAAGTGAACAACCTACTAAGGGAGAAAGAACAGTATGCTGGTCTTAGAGGAACCTGCTGTCAGTTGAAACACCACCTGTGTTACAGTGATAAACCACTAAGAAGAGAGAACATCTCCACTTGCTGTTTAACCTGACAAATTAATTGAGAAGGTCTCCAGTGAACATAGCGATATTGTATGAGTCGGACTGGTTGCTTTATCAGTAACACTACATCCCTCTCATATCACCTATTTCCAACTGTGGAAGGGGTAGAGCCAGGTGAACTGTTTTACTAGGATCCAGGCCACTGCCTGCACTATCACCATTTCAGTAAGCCTGGAAGAGATTAACCGGGTGGATGAAATAAGCATGGGCAGGTTCTGTAACCTGCAGAGACAGCAGAGTTACAGGAGGGGCTTATGAATCAGAGCATGGCACCACTGCAGCAGAGTCGGGAGTGAGAGCTGCACAGTCCCAGCCCCAAACTCCTGAGCTGGAATCAGTTTGGAGCCATTACAAAGTACCATTTGGAGTCTATTAAAGAACCTTTTATAATCACATTTACCACTGATATACATTTTTAGCCTTCATAGTTAGCCTAACTACTTAAAAATGGCATGCATTAAGGAATCATATTTTAGGCAACACAAGGTTAGATCTGGTGCCAAAAAAAAAAAAAGGAGAAAGAGCAATTTCCCTTTTATGAACAGTAGATAACATTCAGAGGCAATTTAACTCTACTGAGCCCTCAAAAATCTTGCTCAAGTAACTGTGGTTGGGATAGGAAGTGTCCTTCTGCACATCAGGCTGATCGGTTCAAATAGGTCTTCTGATGAATAAACTAACCTCTTCAGATACCAGATTTTTTAATTGATGTTCATTCCACTATTTGGACTTAAAGGTAATCAGAGGTCATTTTCCTGACTTTCTTCTGAGGACTTAGTCCCCAGAAGCTGTTTGTTGTCCTACCTTTGTTTACCCTAATGACCTGGGCTTTGTCCAAAATACTTAAAAATGGCAGAATAATATATACAAAGGGGTCTTTGGGTAATCAAGAGTTGAATGCTTGGAAAAAAAGGATAATGTATGCAGCTGGAGTGCTGGAGAGAGAAATTGGAAAGGAGGGAGAGCTGATGGCCAGTATCTCTATAGTTACTTACATAGTCTAAAGGCCAAGATATCCCATCGTCCCATCCCTCAGTCTCCGACACAGAAATTTTTTTATTCATTTATTTTAAACATAAATCTACTATTCAAGTCAGTCAGGACTATTTGGATTATAAATACTGTGAAGTAGCAACTCTGTGTTAGACTGTGTCCAGGAACAGAAGAAGAATTAAGACTGACATCTGAGGTAGAGTTGAAGGAGAATTTCTCTAAATGTGAATCAATTATAATAACTGCAAGAAGAAATGTCTTTAGTCAGCTTGATTTCCTTTTCCTGAATGTTAAGATGACCTATATACAAATGTGTCCAGCAAAGTGGGTACCATATCCTTGAGGGATGTTTTGCCTCTGTCCCAGATCTTTGAGATTACATTTAGCACTCCAAAATAGCTCACGAAGGCATGCACTACTGACTACAAACTGCAAGGCATTCTCTCTTCTTCATTAGCAATGTGATCCTCTCCAGATAGTCAGAGGGGACCATGTTAGCATACACAGCAATGATCATTTTAGCTAATTAATTTTAGCTGAGATGTTCAAGCTAACAATTTCTAAAGTTGTGCATCTGTGAATCGGGATGTGCTTCCCCAGCAGAGATTCATTTATTCTGAGAAGGCTTGCCCCAAAGAGTCAATCCCCAGTAGTTTGTTCCCCCCTCCACTAGTGCTTATAAGAGTCTTAGGGCATTAAGGTATCGTGTCATCCATCCCTAGACCCACAGTTATCATCTCATGGTTAGTCCCTTGTAATGCAGCTACTCCCATCTCCTTACCAAAGGTATCAAAAGCATGCCTGCAGCCATTCTGCATCAACAAGGATTTTGGGTTTTTTTTTCAGCTCAAGATCAGCCTGCTTAGATGGGATAATTTAAAGCTTCATTCATTATTTTGTGTTTTTCTTATCCATGTGAAACATTTCAATCATCAAATTGAGTTTTGATGGCAGAGGAAGACATGGTTCTTATTCACAGAGCTGTATATGTTACTGTTCTATGTATTTTTCCATTGTTCCTGTAAGGGAACTAGGGATAGAAATAAGTAATTTGTAACATTAAAGTTACATATAAATTTCATATCTACATAACTGAAAATTGCTGAATTGCGGCCAGTTCACTACCAGAAGGAAACATACCTTCCAATGCTACAAAGCTCAATCCAATTATTCTTTGTTGGAAGAACAAGCTAAGCAACTGTTTCTATAGCAAGTACTTTCTGACAATGTTTAGCTGTAAGTTACACTTCTTGCTACAAACACTAGTTCTATAAGGCTCCCTCTGGCCACCTTTTTGCCTTGGAGAATCTCCGGTTTTCCCAAGATTTCTTTGCATGCTGCTATAGAAAGCATCTCACCTCCCAAAGGCCCTTTCCCAGCCTTCTTATATTTTACCACTGACTTGGAGCATTTGAGGATACATTTATTTTTTATTTGTAAGACTGATATGGAAAAACAGAAATGCTATGTTGACTTATGAAATGGTAGCCAAAATGATTACAACTATCTATCCTGCCTCTGAAATGAAATATGAAAAAAAAAAAAAAAGCTTTTTTTCTTGTTTGTTAATATTGTGGCTGTTGTAAAAACTCTGTTCCAGAGCCTTGTTCAACTCCAGTCCTCATCTCAAGCTTAATGCAACTACTCAGATACTTCCAGGTAGCAATTCAACAAGACACACAAGATGCTTGCAGAGAGCATGGCCTTTCCCAGGTTAATAACAGAAGGCAAAGAAAATGGCATACATAACTATTCAGAATCAGTACAGAATAGGTTAAAGATTAATTCTGTAAATCACTTGCTTAATACATATCCCACCTTCACCATCAATATTTAAAGAAAATGGATTACTGCATGTGAAGATAGCAGATAAAATACACTGGAAAGTTCTGATCTATAACCATATCTCAGCCTGTTCAAAAACCCACAAGACAAACCTGTAGCTTACAATTTTAAATTACATCCTTGCTACCGAGTAACTTCCTGACCATGACAAAAGATCCACAATCTCAGGTTTATTACAGCTTTATCCAGAAACCGTCCTGTGATGCAAAACAGAGACAATTTTTACACTGCTGGGGCACATTTATATGCCTTATTTGTGCATGGAATAACCGTGATTGCATTTGTAATTTGGGTAATTGTGCATGCACAACTGGCCAGCTGCATGCAGAATCACCCAATTTGCACGTGTTGCCTTAATTGCCACTTGAATTATGACATTTTACAGTTATGTGCATGCAAATATGAGCAGAAAAAGACTCATTTGATAAACAAAGCACTTTGCACTGGTTTTCAGTCCTTCCTAATCAGTCAGAGTACTTGAGGCCATTTCTGCTGACACTTGCAACAGTAGATATATCCTGAATTTGGTACTGAAGAAGCTTCTCCCAACCTCATGTAAGCATAGTTAAGTATTGGAAAATAGAGTAATGCAACATGGCTAGAACTTCAAAGCAAGTCACTTGTCACAGTAGATAAAGGTAGACCTCTACCACATATCACTTGCAGCCACCCTGGATGCTGAATATTCATTGATAATGAAAATAAGTATGTTTATTCCTTTGCAGTTCTATGACATTTCATCCACTGGTCTCCAAGTAAAACAAATGCTAGAGGTCAAAGAAATGAGGAAGCACCCAGGAATACCATGGAAATGAAGTTACTCTAGTTTGCTAAAATTTTCTGTTTTGGAGGATCTCAATTATGCTGAAGACTAAAACAAGCAGAGCTGGATCTCCCACTTCAGCAAAGAAGTTTGCAACTCAAGAGAAAGATATGAAGAGTCTTAAGCTTCACACTTTGAGGCTGTGCCAGTAACGTGCAGACTCAATGAGCTAAAGCACCCTTAAGACCACCTGTTAAAAGGCATAATATCAGGATACATCTAGCAAAATTAGCTCTAAAGTATACTGCACCTGGAATAGGAAATACTGGAATTCAAAAATGTTTGCTGCATAGATGAACAGAAATGGCCAGAAGGGATTAAAAAAAGAAATTAAAAAAAAAAAAATCAGGCATGTGACCTGGTCTTTACAATGGAAATAAGCTATTCCATTGGCTAAACAACTCAAATGTCAAGAAATTACTATGGTTGCTAATTATTCAATTATCATTTGCAAAGGAATAGGAAAAGAAAGAGTAAGTGAAAAACTACTGATTAGTATTCCAGACTAGATTAACAAATATACTCCAGTGATTAATTCTTATGTCAATAGCTGGAAAGAAACTTTAAAGCAATAATCAGGGACCACCTTACAGTCACGCAAGGTTAAGAGAGTTGGTTTTGGAAGTTCTTCACCCTCCCAAGAACTGCAGGTGATAATAAATAACAAAGCTTCTGTTTATCAAGTCATCCATGACTAAGTCATACATATATATATATACACCCGAGAACAGAAAATACAAATATGGCTTTTGGCATGTTGCACATAAGAATTAGTCAAATTTGTCAGGGGGGAAAAACCTATAGTTACCTAAACACAGATTTGAGGTAGTAACCACATGTCATAGTAATCTTCAGTCTTCTTCCCTTACGTACTATAAGATATTCCTGTATTCCATTAATACACCCAACATCAATTGTACAAACACTCAAGTAGTCACATTTTGAGTATTTGAAAGACTTTTGTGTAAGAGAGATAAATTGGTTTATTTGATGGGGCTTATTTAAAAGCACTATCTGGTCAAGCATCTCAACAGCTTTGCAAACCTGCCCCAAATTCTCATTCTCCACAGTTCATCTTGCATTCATCTATACTATGTGATGAGGCTGATGAGGTCTATTTCTTCAAATACAAAAATGTGACTGGACAGAAGCACCCTGGAGATTACACCACCCTATATTCAACAAAGTCACACTTTCTTTTTCATGAAACAGTCATCTTCCCTGCTTAGAAGAAAGTAAGCCTTCCTGTTTACTATTTATTGAAAGACAAATATAGAGAAAAGCTATCAGCATAAGGTGATGTTCAGCCTTGGGAGCATATAGTGAAGATGACACTTCCCCACCTTGTCAAAGCAGAAAGATTACAGCAGCAGAGCCATTTTTTGCACAGGTAGCTTCATTATCAGAGGTAGGGAGCAGATACTCTTGTCCATCTCCATGCACTGCACCTCTGCTTTACATCAGATTCACAGAGGCCTGGGTACAAAGGGCTCTACTTTCGTCATGTCACTTAAACAAAAATACTGCCTGATGCAGCACTAAATGCTGACTTCCACCATACTGGGAGTGAGAGTACTGAATTTCCTGGACTTCCTGGATTATGTGGCTGTCCATGTAGATATTCTCATCCCCAAATTGTTTCTATGCATTTTAGCTTCCATCCCTACATTTGGGATCAGATTATTTTTTTTACTCATCTGCAAAAATGAATTACTTTCCAATAAACAGATTGAATTTATTTAGAAAAAATACATTTCAAGTATCAGTACAGTTAGGGCAAGAAACAATGCTGGAAACAAGAGTAACATTCTGAAGTCAGTTCCACCAGAGCATCTGTCTCTGTAACAAGTTGTTAATAATGTCTGAAATTATGAACATCATCTAATTTTTTACTCAGATCTTTCTTTTTCCACATAGGCTAAATCACTGCAGACTCTGGAAGTCTTCTCAATTTGTGAATTTATTCTCATAATACTTCATTGCAGCTGGGAAGTAAATTTGACACTTTGCTTAAAAGAGAAGGAAAAAAAGGAAAGCAGGAACACGGATCTTCGTGGCCTGTTCAGAGAAGTCCGTATCAGATGCAATACCTTTCTTTTCCGTCACAAGTAACAGTCTGAATAAACTCAGGCTGTCAACCCAATAACCTCAAACCAGACCATTCCCTGAGAAAAAGCTCTTCAGTCTGTGGCAAATGATACAAAGACTGTCTTCACAGAACTAGCCTTAGCTCTCACTTGCTTACATCTCTCCTGAATCATTTACAGTACATTAATGCTGCTTACCACCATAATTATAATAGCAAACCTGCACTCCCTTCTGCATACACTTTCCAAAAGAATAGGAGAGGCAGATAATAGATGGTAATTGATAAGCTGTTGAGGTCAGATATATGAAGGCTATAATTGCTAATTCACACCTAGTAATGCAAATTGTCAACACATTAAGGAAAGAAGGATGAAACTTTGATTTCCTCAATACCATTGGACATAAACTACACTTTCCAGTTCCTTCTATGCTCTATAAGCAACTAATAGACACTGACAGATATAAGCAAGTATAAAGATATTACACAGTATATGAATTTTAAAATAATCATTTTTAGAGCCATATAGTCTAGTTCTGATGTGAGACATAATTCTATCTTTATTCTTTATGTATTACACACAGGTAGTTGAAGAACAAAGTTTCAGGCTCTGGCAGTCATCTGCCAAAAAAATACGGGATACTCAGCCAAAGACCCCATATTCAGTTTTAAACAAAAAATATTTCTTACTCAAAACTTCCCATAGGAAAAAAAATTCAACCAAGATTCCATACACTTGAAGTCTTCTCATCCAAACTGTGGTTTCTTCCTGTCTCTTGCATATCTCGGGTTTTGTTTAGCCTTGTTTTAAATGCAAGTTTTTTCCTATTGAGTCATAGTACGTTGATGAATTTCATTAGTGTTACTAATAACCATCTGAACAAATAACCCTCTTTACCATTTGGTAAAGCTAAGGCCAAGTAGGAATACAGCAAGTTTCAAGGTTGGGCACATATCTCTGAAGGTTACAGCTATGCTTTCCAGCTTTTTGAATAAAAATACTTAAGCCACCTGCAGTTCCAGGAAGCTTAGTAAACTTCTTGTGTCATGGCTAAAAACCTATAGACAAAAACCTCTACCATTGTCTTCCAACTTTCAAGAACAAAAAAAGTCTGCATTAACACAAGGCACACCCATGGAGTTTTTAAGACACAAACTTTGAGGGACAGTAGGTTTAAGTTTCCCTCTTTTCATGGATTGGAGATTAAAGAAAGATTTCACACCCCACTGAAATATTACAGCCTGCATTCTTTCAGCCAAAATATTGCGGACAGTTTAAGGTGAAATAATTTGTCCTTAAATTCTTCTCTGGACCAAAGCATGCGGTTCTGCAGCACTTCACACTGTTTTTATAAACATTCTTTGTTAATGAGAGTACAAGAGTGGGAATCACCACACTGTTTTTACCTTTTTTCCCCCCTCTTCTTCCCTATAATACCATTTCTTAGTTTCATGAGTGTCAGTTACTCCAAACATTCCTTGTTCATATATCACATAGAAGCAGTCATAATCATAAGCCTCCTAGTGTTATGCCCTCAACCAACGTTGCCACTGCCTATTTGGCAATTTCATGCTGACAAGACAACATCCTAGCTTAGCAAAGGCAGAAGCAGATCACCCCCCCCCCCAAAAAAAAAAAACCCAAAACCACAAAAAAAACCCACCCAAACCACAAAACATTTAACCATTTACTCACTTAGCAAGCTCTAGAAGCTAAAAAAAAGAAGGGAATACAGAAAAAAAAAAGTGCTTCATTACTAGCACAGTTTTCATAACCTTTTGCCCCCTTTCTTCCAAGTGTTTGAATGGACTCCTGTAGAAGTAGGCTGTATCAAAAATATGTTTCTTAAGCAGTATTAAGAAGGCCCTATTAAAAATATCTCAAGCAGTGCAACAAAATAGACAGCTTCCAGAAAAACAGCAAAACTCAAAGTCACTGAAATTAGGAGCACAATGTTGATGGAAACCAGCTGAGAGTTTGGCTCAAGATTGTTTCTTTTTAAATATAGAAATCTTAGTTCAAAATTATAGGCTACATTTTAGATATCCATGCAGACAAGGAGTAAGGGAGCAAGGGTTCTTCATAAAACAGTCACAAAGTGAGCTCACTGAAAACACTGCTTGCCATATTGCAGCCTACTACTGTGGGGGTGAGGCACCCCATACACAAAATTTCCCACATTTTTATATTCAAGCACATCTATAGATAAAGGGAAGACAACTAACTACCATTTATGAATAAGGAGAAGAATCCAGCAGTACCAAACTGAATTCTTCCTCAATCATGGGGAATGGCAAACAGGTGAGAAAAATAATCATCTAACCAAAACCCGAAGTATCTCAATTGTATCAGTAACAGAACTAAAGCTCCTGTAAACTCCAGGATGCCACTACTCATTTGCCCAATACTGCCTTCCCACAAGATGCAGAGACCTCTGCAAATCTTTAACTATTCCAAAGAATTGCAGTAGGAAACAAAAGGGCCCTCCAGTTGAGGAACAGCATTTAGATGGGGACAGCCTCTTTATTTCCTTGAGTTTCCATGCTTCCGCAGTGAGAGATCCCAGCAGTGCACACTGCGGATCTCCAAAACACTCACCTCCTCTGGTGATGTGCATCAGTCCAAGTTAATGTCAGCAGGATACCAAACCACCCTTACCTCTGTGATCTCACAATTTTATATAAAATAAGCACTACAAAAAAAAAGAGTTTTTCTACCCTTCAGGAGGTCTTCATTTAAAGCCATAAAATATACATATATATTTTTGAATTATCTATGAGTGAAAAAGGATTTAACAAGTGTACTTTCTGATTTCTATTTTTAGAAAACCACTACAAAGCCTAGGTACATATAAGTTTCTTACTACCACTTTCCACGCTTTGGCTTTCACTGTTAAAACTTACTGTGCTGCTATAAATCTGACACCCACAGGAATAAAAATCTAAATTAAATATTAGGCATTTTTACCAACATTATTTATAAATGCACTAATCATTTCCTAAAAGGAAGGTTTTATCCTGTATAGAATAGGAGCCACTTTTGATTATTCTGTACAATTGCTGTCCACTAAGTTTGCAATTATTACCTTTACACATGATGGGGAGAGGACATGCATGTAACTGTCACTTATAATTTATTACAATGTCCTGAAATTAAGTCGATCAATTTATTTTTAATGGACTCCTAAAAGAATTTAAGTACATTCCTTAGACTTATTGTAGTTCACCAACACTTTCTTTCAACATATGATGGATAGTTTCCATTTTAAAATATGACATTTGTTGTAATATAGTTTAAATTACTTTTCTTCCTGGAGCATGTGTTATTCAGAGTTACCATTATGCAGTAGGAAATTGTACATTATGTTGCTGCTTTATCTCCTTTTATGGCTCATGTTACAGTTGCATCCATTCAGCTACAGTTACATTGGGCGAAAATGATTTAACATTTGTATTAAGAGCAGCCCTGTTCAGCAAATTTATTTTAGCTTTTGGTTAATTACTAGAGAGTAGTGAGAATAACCCAAAACAGCTACAGTATGTGGACTTTTTAATTAAGTAAATAAAACATATTTCCCCCAATACATGTACTCACAGTAAAACAGATTTATGGCACTGTATTTAAAGGCAAAGTTATAGTAACCTTTGTGTATTACATAAATTAATTGTAACATAGGTTAAAGGAATTTTTTCTGAAAGGCTTAGCTTTTACTATTAGTTTGCTTTATGTCTGAATTCTCCCGAGTTTCACAAGCTGAGTTTTTTTTGGGGGGCGGGGGAGGAGGGATGGGATAGTTTATGCATGTATTAATATATGAATTAAGAGTGCCAAGTTTCTCAGATTCTAGGCACTATCATGTTATTATATAGGACTCCAAATAGCATCATTAATATCTGTTCAGAATTAAACTGTTTCTCTCTTCTGCTTCCAATGTAAATCCAAAGCATTTCCTCCCCCTCAGTTGTTGTATCTATGGATACAAACAATAAAAAGTTATGCTGTAAATTAGAATCTGTTTTGTTCCCATTGCCAGTAAGACAGTGAAACAATATTTTTATATATACAGAGTGTAACCTGTTGGACGAGTACAAAGACATTTTAATCAGGATGTAATAGGTATTCTTATTCTGTTCATTAAGATAAAGAAATGTTTGGCAGGCAAATGTTTCATTAGGTTGTAATTTGCTTTGATATGCAAATTAAGATGTAATTAGTTTTGAATTTCTGAAGAGGTAGAGGCTATGTGCTAGACATATTTTCATGTGTTGAACAATGAAAGATCAAGTAGCTACCTTCCCTCCTCCTCAAAATAAACCTCCAAAACCCCATTCCATCCTCTTTTATATGCTCTTAAACCCAAGAGCCTTCCACACCTTTCCCTCAGATGCTTTAAGTTCTTAAAAACATAGTTACATGGAAGAATGCCTGTTAAAGCCATTTTTTTTTTTTTTTTTTACTGTTTCAACTTTATTCTGCAATATGAGAAATTGTGAGATAGAATGAAAAGGTGTTGTAAATAAACATGGCTACAGTATCAGTAGGACAGCTATATCAATTTACACCAGCTGTGAACCTGACATATATACTGTGAAAAGAGCTGGAGGTTAAGTAGGGTTGCATATTTGAAATGAGAGAATTAAGCTTAAGACACAGAGGTATCTAGGGTTATTAACAAGCAGCTAAGGAAAGCACAATGAATTCTATACTTGCCTTGTTAAAAATATGACTTAAAATATAGAGAGAGAATTTAAAATAATCTATTTGGCTCAGCTTGCTACATTAGATCAGTAGAAATTAGTTACGGTAGTAAACTATGAAACAAGCCACAACAGTACAGGTCTTGGGAGTTTCTGCACATCCTAAATGGTCACACTTGACATCAAGCGAAGTGCTCTGTCCATGGCAACATCAGAAACTAAAACAGAGCTTGATCCAGTAATAGTATCACCCAGCCACAGCAGTACCACCTAGCAACCGCCCCATAGTGACACTCGCACAGAGACTAAGCAGCACTGTTTGATAAATTGGTCTCTTTGGTGCTCTGGGGTGTCAGGACAGCCCTGGCAATGCTTCTCAGTACAAATACACCTAAGGACTGGAAGTCACGCTGGAGTCTGGCAGACTGCACACATTCCATATAGCAGCTGCTTATCCCTCAAGTACATCACAAATTACGAGCAGCCACTTAGCTACAGTTAGGGCCTGTTAGTGTTTCACCTTTCGAAAGACATTTTGTTAGAATAAACTAACTTTTTGCCTTCATTTAGCCAGAAGCTTAGAAGTATGGTAGCTATGAAAGGTTAAAATATTTGAGTTCAGGATCTAAGGTATCTTCTACTGCGAGTCAAACAGTGATTGAACTGTTACCAGTTTCATCAATATTGTTGAGGGCTTTCTGATTTTAAGAAGAAAATCCACATATTTGTCGGTGTTTTAAGAAAGTATCGCTAAGAAAATTTACACAAGAAGTCGCTAAAGAACTTTTGACAAACAGGAAGGAATACTCTCTTTTACTTTTTTTAGTCATTTCTGCATCAATTCATGAGTGTCTCAATCATTTCAGTGTCTCCATCATTAATTTTCAATAATAAATGGAAAAAAGCTAAGAAGTTAGCTATAACACCAGTAGAAACATTTCGCAAAGCCCTCTAACTTCATATACGTAGTTTAAGATACATATTAATAGATAGATTTACTTTCATTCCAACACAGGCTGAAAGTCATCTAAAATAATTCACACAACAGAGAAACCAAGATTTTAACCAGCTCCATCCTTATTATTTTGGAAGTGAGAGAACTGACCGCTTTTCCTTCTCAGAAAGGTTTACATAATGGAATAACATTATGGAATGAATGTATAAGTCTGTATTCTTGTTTGAATACTACCAGCCAGTGCGAAGGTTGCCTATGCTGTCCTACGAAGAGGTCTAAGTGCCACTCTGGCAAAGCAATCATTTTACTTCAGCATGAGTTGTCTCCGCAGGACTTTTGGGCATTTACAGTGAATAACAAAGTTGCTATTTCTATGGGACTAAATCCAAATGTTCAGGTCAGCAACAGTATTAAAAAGCTAAACCCGTACATCAGATGAGCTCTATCAGGCTGCCAGATGACAGACATACATTTGTGATTTTTTGACTCAAACAGAGGACTTCAACATTGCCCTTGCTCATATAGGTTGACTGGACAGTACCATGAGTGGAATCCAATTATCAAGGACTAAACCAACAACAACGTAATCTGCCACATAACCCCCAGTGGCATTAGAATGTATTTAATCAACTTTATCCACTGTTTCTACTTCATGATCTGTTAAAACAGGGAACTTTGGAGATTACAAAAATAGGCCAAATGGGATAGGAAGGATCCAGAAATCCAGAGAAAGTGAGGAGGGACGGAATGAGGAGGAGCCCTCCCAGAGGCCAGGCTTCTGCTCATGTTTTGTTGCTAGGCTAGATCTGCTGACATTTCAAGAGAAAAGGAGGGAGTCGAAAAAGATTTAGTAGTGAAACATCAGATCTGAATTTGAAAGAGGTGAAGAGGGGTGATAAAAAGAGGATATTAGTCCATAAAATTGAGGAGCACCTGTTAATTCTAGACAAGAATTTTGGCTTAACACACTCAGAAAGCGTAATCACAGACATGCTGGAATAACACTTGGGACTGTGCATTCCAAGAAGTTCAAGATGTGTGTGCACTTAGCCCATCATGAGAGCAGTTTACTTCTGATCTGATGCACTAACATTTAGAAGTTTCTTGCATTCACTTCCAGCTAAAAAGCAGAACCTGCCATAGGCCTGCCTGGTATACTTGTATACTTCCACGATATACTTGTATAGTTCCACATGACAGCTTCGAACTGGTAACAGATGACACTGGAGAGTAACAAAAATTTTCTTTGGATATGATCAGTGCAATGGTGGCTTTTCAAATGCATTAGTGGCACTAACAGATCATGTACAGCTTTTCTTCTTTAAGATAGATCATTCTTCAGAATACATGCATCTTTTATCCCACAAATATAAAGGGTTGAGATCTATCATACTGAGAATTTACTATACTTGCAAACAAAAATACAATATTCAAAAAACAAGAGTTTACAGGGATCCTTCATCCTGACACTACATACTGCGTAGCACAACATTGTTTTCCTCTGTCTTTATTTTCACTATCTGAAATAGGAAGACAACATGGATTTAACAAATTTACATATGTTTATCAAGATACAACCCAAGAGAAGAGGGTTGAAATTGAAAAAACTTCAAGTTTTGACAATGGAAATAATGAGGAGACACTCACAAGAGATAAGGAATGATTGATACTGGTCTACAGAGACTTACAAGTGTGATTTGTCATGTTCTGAACAGGTCTGATTTTATGCCTGTCAAACTCAATAGAAATACTCCCCTGAACTCCACTATGCTTGGGTGCAGGCCCTTAATCTGTAATCTTAACAAGATCTACAGGCTAGAATTTCAAGCTAGAAATGCCTGACTGGAAATGGGATCACAGTTTAAGTGAGATGCTCCCCAGCTTTCCAAGATATATAGTGGCTAGACCATCAGTGCAGTCTTCAGAAAAACATTGAATATTGATTTAAAGATAAGCTGTATTTCAGTCAAGATTTTTGAGGCAGAAATTGCCATTCAGATCTAAACACACACTGCTGATGTCCCCAGCTGCAACAGTTCATTCTACTCTGAAAACCCTTTGAGGCCAGAACTAAAATAATGTTGATTGAACTTCTTAGCTCTTTACAGGAATAGAAGAGGGGAAAAAAAAAAAAAAAAAAAAAAAAAAGAGAGATAGAAATCAAATGAGCATTGTCATTAGGTGTTTGGTGTTGTAACTGTTCCTGTGAACAGTGACAAGGGAGCACAGATGAATCTCTCATTTGCAAGGGGAAGAACTACATGAAACCAGTGGGCAGGTACTAGTAGTATGCATGCAGGATAACATCTGAAGTGTTATGCTTAAAACAAACAGCACCAAAGCTCCATCACAGTAATATCTTAGAAGCTATGCCAACAGTCTAAAATAAAAATTAAATTGTTTCTTCTGTGGCGCCTTCCCTTTGATAATCTTCAAGCGCATGGCAAACATGAATTAATCAGTTCTTAAATCACTCTGAGAACAAAAAGATGGCTTTGACTGTCTTACAGACAGGGGAAACAAAAGAGTTATGACTGCTTATGCTGTAGAAGTCATAAGTAGGTAATATGACACTATATTATCCTATGTTTGAATGGAAGAGCTTTGTGATAGTCTACAAAAAATTAAGGAACAACATATTAAAGGATGCCATTTAAGAGGTCATTCTGCATTAGCCTACATCTTGTATTTATGATCAGCCTAATTCTGCTACAACAGAAACATTTAGGAGCTTTATTAAAGGCTTACACGGCTGCACAGGAAGAGCAGTAACACATGCTTTCTGCAACATCGCTCTCAGTCTTCTGCTCAAGTTTATCATAAAATGCTGTATGGAAATTCTCATTGTCTGGTCACTAGTTTTGCTATCGTGTCAAAATACCCAGACAACAGTATAGCTTTAAATTAATTTCAGCAGACCAAGTGATCTACTTAACTATGTGATGCATTCTTAGTTTCACAGCTCTAATGTACCTAGCATAATGTAATTTTTTGCTGTGTAACCTTAGCAAACAAGTTTTAGCTTCAATGCACCTGTCAAGCCCAGACAGTCTTGAAGTGTAATTCAAATAATCACAGTTAGTGGTGCAAAATTGCACAATTTGAGTTACAGATGTGATCCACTTAGCCAGCATAGTAATATTAAACTGCTGTTAAGAGAATATTAAAAAAAAAATCTTTGCAATATTAGCTTTCAATAACCCTACAGATAATATATTGGTGTATTCTTATTACTAAACTACCTTTGAATTTGTGCACTAAAGCATGAATTTATACCTTTTTAAAAAAAGTCAAGTTTCTAATTTCTACTGAAAATATCTTAATTGTTTTTGTTGTTGATAATGAATAATAAGGAGGCATAAAACTTCACTTTATATAATAAGCAGAAAAGGCACATTTGAAAAGGAGAGAAGCATACAAATTTAATAGCATGTTCTAATCTACTTTAAGCTTGCAGCACAACACAGTTCCAAAGGAAAACGGATCCCAATGAGTTTTCAAGCACCCTCAGTCAGCTGGTGAGTATGGGCAGATGTGATACATTCTACCTCATCCCTTGAGGTCTTTAAATGAAGGTTCAATGTCTTTATAAAAAAAAAAATCTAGACAAGACAGTAACTTGACACTAAGATGAAAATATGAAACTCTCAGGGTCATTTAACTTCGGAAGTTTTTCTCCATGCAATTGTTCTCAGAAAATCCTTTACATACACATCCTCTAACACCTCACCATCAGCCTCGCACAAGTGTACATGAGAAAGTGTTTCAGCTGGTTGCTGGGACAACAGAAAGATGCAAAAAGCTCTTCTATTTCTTTCTAGGCTGCTGTGAAAAAAGGTTTATAAATCTCATCATTGACCTGAAAGTTTTAACTATGTGCAAACTGATGAAGGGAATTTTCACCGTACTCATCTTGACAAAGTGGAAAAATATGTCTGTGTGACAGTCACATGATCCTAGTAGTTACTATGTCTTCTGATCATACAGTATTAATATCTAATGAAAAGAATGTTTTGCCTTATTGATCTTCAGACCACGGCTAAGTGCTCTAATGCTTGAAGCATACCAAAGATGTTTCACTCTTTTCCTCATTATCTCCTTTTGGTTTTTTGTTAGGGTTTTTTTGGTTAGTTTTTGGGTTGATTTTGTGTGTGTGGTTTGTTTTTTTTTTTAAACATTATGCTAACATCTGCAAAGTGTTTCTTATTACTTGATATGTTGTTGGGCTTTTCACCTTGAAATTATTGACAGGATAATTGAATGCTCTGTGTTGTATTTTTAATCTCTATTCAAACATACATCTTGTTCTTTTTCACCCTGTCAAGTTAATCCCTTGGAAGTATCATAAAATAGCAGTGAGGTATAAAACTGTAGAACTGCTCAGTATGGGACAGAGCTCAAACGTGCCAAGCATCTGCACAGAAGGTTTCTCTCTCCCCCAGAATGGGGAAAGAATTCCTTTGGGCTTTTTGTTTGTAAGCTTAAACTGAAAGCTATCTCAATGATAAGGTGACTTGAAATAGATAGAAAGCCTTGCAAATGAAGCAGCCTGCCTTTGTGCTTTCTAGGATCAAGTGGAGTTTTTTGCTTGCTTGCTTTTATTGTATGTTTCTTTACTCACTTCACAGCTATTGCTCTCTAGGATTTTAATTATAAACTGTATAGGAGTCTAATATTCCTTTTTCTCCCCTTTTACTGTCTCTCACATATTCTGAAGTGTCATAACCATCTTATTACAAGACATATGACAAAAAAGCCTTTGAGAGTGCTGGCACATAGCACAGATTATATCACAGGGCAGCCATCAACTGTTCTATTCCCACAAGCATACATTCAGGAGATCAAAGGAAGCGTTAAGATTATGATCCCTCCATGGATCCATAGAAAGGAGCAGATGAAGATCACTCTTTCATGAGACATGTACAGGACACTATCACCCTAATTCATTCAAATCACATCCACAATTCACTGTCAGGATTTCCTCACTGCAAGCAAATCTTCTAAGCTTTGTGAGTGGCACTGTGCCTTTTGATATAACAGGTTTGAAGGGCAACTAAAGTAACTCCTGTAGAAGAAAACGAATTGCTTATGTTTCCACAGCCACTCTCACCCTTCTGTAAAATACAGACAATTTGCTTAGATGTTACAAAGACATATTAATCAAAGCTTCATAAATCAGGAAACACAGAAAGATACTTTATCTTCTTGTTTAAGATTGTTCACCACTGATGCCACATTATTTATTTATTTTTGTTCATGTTATTTTAAGTTAGATACAATCTATGCCAAAAATACAACATGTAACTTCAAAACAATATGCATGAAAAGGGAGTCTTGAAATTTTAATGAACTTCCCCTGACTCTTCTGGACACTCTACTGCAGTTGGGTTCATAGGAAAAAGGGAACGAGCCACAAATTTCTCCCACATAATAGCCATGGCAGAGAACCAGATTAAGCAGCCATATGACAAAAAAAAAAAAAAAAAAAAAAAAAGAGTCCTTGTCTAGAAATATTAGAATTCCTGTCACACAGCCTCCGCCTTGACCTGAGGCTTTGTGACAATGAGATGTTGTACATCACCTGGACTCAAATTCCACTTGAACAGTTTCCTATTGACTAACATGAAAGCTTCAGCTAAACCAGTTTAAACACAATACTAATTTCAATGTCCTTTGAATCAGGACCTAGATTTTGTAATGGTTGAATGAATCCTGGAGCTATTGTCTCCATTTGAAGCTAATGTTAACAAAAGACAGAAGTTGAACTATTCAAACAGATTCTCAACTTGATTTTCACTACAGGCAGTCACTCTGTTCCTCTCTTCAAGGAAGAGCAGTAGGATAAAATTGAAATTGAATTAATAGCAGGTATTATGTGCTAATGCCATCACACTGATATTAACTGGGCAGAGTATAGGAATACATTTTGTTAGGTTTTAATCCATTCCTGTGACACATTTTAATACTTCATTCTGTCATTTGCTGGCATAATATTTGCATGTATTCAACATCCAGTATAACATAGTAAAGCACTGAAATCTATACAGAACCTGACAGTCTAAGGGTTAAAATACATAACTGGCATACAAAAGCGTTTAGCATTTTTTTCTTGCATTTAAAACTTTCCACAGGAGACAATTAGCTAGGTTTCTGGAATAAAAGTATATTAGTATTTCTACTGATGCTTAATGATTAGGTCACAACCTGAAAAATGATGGACCAAGTTTGGCTCAAGATGGCTCTGATTCCTCAGTGAACCAAGCAATATTAGCATTTTTCTATGGCATCTAAATTCAGGGAAAAAAGTTTTGGAGTACATGTTTTGAGTGAACCCACAGGCAAGGTCATGGGGATGCTACGTTATACCCATCTGAGCAACCATTCACGTCTATCCCATAACATGCGATTAGAATTGCTGGAAGGTTTTCATTTCCTTTTGAATGATTTACAGCTATTAAAACTCAACCTTTCTGTGGGAATATGCTGATTTCATTAAGGTTTTGTCAGAAAAAACATTCCTTAGCTGTACACCTGAGGCAGATACTGATAGGCACTCTCCAAGGCTGCCAACAAATGAATGGTTAGAGCAGAGCGGTTAAAGCTCTTCTAGTTTTCTTTTCCTACTGGCTATTCAAGAGGGCCTATATTGATTGTTTAAGAAACAAATAAAAAAAGCTTTTAGAAGAACTTGGGGTCATAGCAGTAAGCCAAAGGAAAGCCATTACAATCTCAAACATTTTCATGAGAAAATTATTTCCCATGAAAACCCATGTTAAAAGTATTTTGACCTCATCTTTACAATTTATGATCAAATGCTCTTTGTTGAACCTTGTGAGAAGTTACATTTGCCATTGCTAGCTATTATGAGAAGATCTTAAAATATGCTTGTTTTATTTAAACCTTAAGGTTAAACGTGCATCACAAACCGAAAAATAGAACTCCATTTAAACCTGCTATCACTTCTATTTAGTAAATAAAATATTCATTGCTGTCTTAGTTATAAGTATGTTCCCATTCAGATAAAAATATGTATGGTTTTACAAAATATGGTGTACTGTCAGCTCTGTTTATTGCTATATCAAGCATGGATTATGCATTAAGATTGTATAGGATGAACATCTACAGAAATTAAAAAAGAAATTCAGGCAATACAACAGAAGTTGTATGCAGAGTGCCATTCAGAAGACTCAATTCACACCCTTCCACCCTGATAAATATTTTGGTTACCAAAGGACCTATGATCTTCCCAAAGCTGGAATCTGACTTTGAAGTGCTGGTGGTCAGTCAAGAACAAGCTTTGTTCTAATTGGCCATTAGAATTATTACTTCTATTTTGTTACAGTAGAGATATTGTAAGAGAACTCTTTACTTCCAGATGGCTAGTCTGAATGATCTGAGGAATACTTTCTTTTGAAACCATAGGTGAAATGTCATTCACCTATGTTCCACTATTCTCAAGCTTTAATGTTATTTCACAGTTGTTTTATATCCATGATCTCTTTTGGAAAAAACAGAGACATAGATGAAGATAACACTGGAGCAGAGAAGAATGTGCATTCAAGAGGTTATGGAAGAGTTTTAAGAGGTAAAGAAAAGCTGCTAGACTGGTTTTTCATTGCCACAAGAGTCAGAGAGGCTTATTTACTTATGCCAGTATGTACCTGAAACAGGAAAAAAGTGTAAGAGTTCTTTGTTCATCTTCTATGATGCAAACCACCTTTGCTCTTCCATTTGGTGAAAAAGAATGATTTGCTTTTTAGTGTGGTTTCCATTGTCCTTTTATTTTAGTGCTCTGCAAATATACAGTATTTTCTGTGAAGACAGACACAGACTAAACCCCAGTAGAATACCAGGTTAGGACTATGCCATGCAATTATGCAATGGTGCTACTGTCTCTTCTCATAGAAAGAAGAGAGGTTTGTTGTCCATGGTCTCCACATTTCCAATACCTTCATGGGCATTTCAGATTCTTCTAATTTAAGTAAGGAAGCCTCAGTTTCCTATCTAGAAAGGCCTGATTATGTTTTGACTGTTGATCACTAAAAATAGCAGACAGCTTTTAACATGAGTCCAAGTCAGTCAGTTTCAGCAAGTTTTTTCCCCTCTCCCATTCTCACCACCCAAACCTAAGGCAACTCAGCTAGCCTACAAACCAAACGCTATTTCCACAGGACCAGGGGCAAACTGGGAATGAAATGAAGCATTCATAATTTTGTTTCCCTCTATTTCACACAGAGCTGCTTCAAAGCTTCTGAGCAGTACAGGTTGATCTGAATCTTGGCATCCCAGGGATGGAGTAGCCACCTACCTAGAATAATAAGCCTGGAGAAGAGCTCTGCAGAGCTGTAGTTGCAAACCCTGCTTCAGGCAGGGGAAAAGGGCAAAAGGAGGAAGAGACCAGTCCCTACAAAATGAGGTGGCACTGAACATGTCCCTGCCTGCCTCTCAGGAGCAGTAGCTGTGAGAGCCACCAGCAGCTCTGCAGAAAGCAGATGGGGCTCTCCAGAGAGCTCAGGAACCCTGTTATCATCTGACCTAGCTCAGACAAAGCAGGAGCAGAGTCAGGGTCACCCCTTTGCGTAGTCTTTTTGTCACGACCAGTCCTCTAACATTACAGGCAATTGCCTACTTATTCTTAAAGGTAGCTCCAATTCCGGTCCTAAGGGGAGAGGGTCACACCTTATGCAGGAAGGACTGCAAAGAAATTATCCAAACCAAAGACAAAGTGTTTGGAAAATATATTTGTTCATCCTTTTCATTAAAGGTGTTTCTCACTTCAGAATTATTTTGTATTCAGTGATGCGTCTTAACTTAGAGCAGCAATGGTCATCAATTTTTGCAGCTCTATAAAACAAGATTTCTCTATCCCCCCCAGATTGATTTGTACAATAGTGCAAAAAAAAGCTCTTCGGAATGAATATGGTTACCTGTATTGTAAAAGGAAACTCAAAAAATGAGCCTTTAACTGGCATTGAGACATACTGTAGAAGGTGTTGCCAAAATGAGAATAGACAAAACAGCAGCTATGCTAAGAATACATGACACGAAGAATACTACACAAAAATTTTTAAAATAAAATTAAGTTCGACCACTTCTGACTGAAAAGAATGAAAACTGATAAAAAAATTTCTAGAATTATAGGGAAAGAACACATTCCAAGTAGTTACAGTTTTTAGTCAGCTGCAATCCTAGGAAAGTTTACTGTAATATAAAATTAACCTATCACATTCCTGTCCTTCACCCAAAAGCTCAGAGCATTTTGTGTCATATAGCACATAGTTCATGTGTGACCAAGGCACATATTGCTAGCTTCAAATGATCAAATAAATTTAATAAAACAAGTTTTCCTTTGTCAGGATGTGCTCTTCCAGTCATAGTAAAACTTGAGATTCTTGCTTCACTGCTGAAGGAGTACAAAGAATAGAGAAACTAGCAACACACCATGAAAAGGGAAATTAGGAAATCTAGCTAAAGGGAAGCCACAATGCGTAGGGGTCTAAAAAGTGTACTGATGCATAGGAAATTCATAGGACTAACTCCCATTAGCACTAATTGAATTTACACATTCCAACTCCCATTAGCATTAGTACAAGTCATCCCCTGACTCTGGCAGGCAAGTAGACCCTATGAAGTGGAGAACAGAAATAAAACTTGAGGCAGAGATAACAGTGAGAAAACTCAAAGCCTGTCTTAACTCCAAAAGCATCTGCTGAACAAAAGCAGATAATGAGAACAAAAGGGGTGCAAACAGAAATATCATGTCAGCATGTAATATCTTAACTACTTTTTCCTACTCAACTGTTTGACAAGCTTTGAAATAGGCTGGGTAACTACAAACATGAGAATCAATGAAAATGTAGCCCAAGAGAAAAAACAGAACTATGTTACCTTTTTTGAGAGGCACCTAAACACTTCCAATCTATTCATATTCCAGAAAGGACGGACTGTGGATGTATGTTTTGATTTTTAAAAGCACCACAATGATATGTGCACAAACTGCATTACATTTTAAATTACCGAGTACCATAAGCATGTAAAATTCTTGATGGCACTAAACTGAGTACAGGCACAGGCAGATCAAAGCTCTACATTTCTCTGAAGTTCACCTTTGTTATTTTTAATAAGGCTAAGCCTGGAGATCTGCTCTTATTTCTCTTCACACCCAAGAAATATTAGTACCTTGAATAACAGTGACCAGAACAAATAAAACTCAGCTAAATTAAAATTAGAATAAGTCAGCAAAAGTGACTCTGTGTGTCTGTAAAACTCCAGTATCTGTCATTACTGATGACTCAGCAGAAGATCTATACTTTCACTGCAGAGCCCTGGGATTTTGCAAGTTAGTCCATACTGAGGCTTTACAGGAACAGTTTCACATTACTTATTACAAACAGGGATGAATAGAAGGTGAAAGACAGGACATGATAGCAACGATGCTGGTAGAAGTTGTTTATAATAGCTGTAACTACATGGGGAAAAACATTACCCTTCTACATCAGCAAACGGCAGTTTTCAAGCAAGGTATGTAGATGTCATAATAAATCATATGGTGCTATTCACATATCTATTAATCATTTCACAGAACATGCCCTTGTGTCCTGCTTTGCCTGTTGTAGTGGCAGGGATAACCTTCTGAGGATGACTATGCCTCTGTTTGTAAGAGATTTAGTAGACTGCCAAAGTGACAAACATTTTGCTCTATGTACTGTTGGTCACGGCATGATAACTGCTGAATATACACTTTATTAAAGTGCCCAAAGCCCACAGATGGTAACAGTGGCAAGAACAAAAGCAACTCCTAGCTCATTGAAAATATGAAAGTATCAGCCCCTGGGAATGGCAATCAAGATGCTCCATCACCTTCCAGAGAGGTGGATCCCATTTAGAATTTGATGATATGGCTGTTGCAGTTGCTACTAGACTCTGGTATTTCAGCTCAAGTGAGATACTCATGCTTTGAGAAGAAACCTACTCAAGGTTCATCTCCCAATGCTAGAAAGAAAAACTTCACATGCACTGGCTCTACTCTAACCATAACAGAAATAGCTTTAGGATTATCTCTTTTGACATATTCCCTCTGGCTTTGCACCACATCTTTATGCAGGATCTCAGTGGGATTTCCAAAAGACTGTACCTGCTAATGGGAAAAGGTCCAGTATTCTGCATACATAAAATGCAATTCCTACAGGCATGTGGCTGCCTAAGATCAAAGGAACAACTTGCTTTCTGTGTTGAGGGAATCTGCCCAGTGCAACAGCACATGGAAAGATATCAGGTTATAAAACCTGTCATCCTTCTCAAGAGCTCTTTCCTCCTTAACCACAGGATAATAAAAGGCTTGTTTGAGAGCTAGGGATATTTTTTTCATTACTCAAGTCTGTTCCACTTGCAACACCTTCAGTTTATATTTAAACGAAACATCCACTCCTGGTAGGCAACAGACATCTGCTGTGAGGTGTTCAGGGTCTACCAAAGGCGCAAGCAACTATACATCACCAGCCTTTCCAAAATCATGTTCTTAATTGCACACTTAATGACTGGTAAAAATACATATGTGATGCATAAACAAGCAGCTGCTTCACCTATCTGGAACTCATTAAATTAGCTCAATAGCTATCAGAGAAGTCATCTGCCCTGCCAATCCTTATGCTGAAAGCACAATACTACAAGTACATGCTAACAGTACCACCAATGTTCGCACATGAGAAACATCAGAAGAGGTTATGACTGGAACAGGTTTGGCCAAATTTCAGTAGTGGCAGTTCAAACAGAATGGTTCTGTCTCGCCAGCTGAATCCAAGGGGCTTTTCCTTCAGGTCAACAGTAAGGAACATCATAAATTTTAGCAAGAATGCATTTAATTGAAGACTGGCAGAGAGAAGTCTCTAGGATAAAGAATCATGTGCAACCAATTAACTAAGTTACTATAATAAAAATTCATATTGAAAAAGACAAAAATTAATAGTCACCATCTCTCAGGTGAGTGTTCTGTTATGAAGCCAAAATTGCTCTAACTCTTAACCTTACCACAGCAGTCCAATCCTCAGCAAAATTGCACAGATCATGCTTCCTAGCTTTTAAACAGGGTCCAAATTAGCATAGCATCAGTATGTGGTCCAGGTATGATGAAATATGCGCACAGAGGGAACTAACCTACAGTGTCTGAGAGCAATTCCTTATCTCTATTTTTAAAAGTAATTTGCTAATGTTATAGTGAATTCCACAGCTAGGTACTGATAATTTGGACATAATCTACCTCAGGCAATAGCAAGGCTGAGAAGTGACCTCCTCCATCCCAGTCAGCCCCAATTAGGTGTTGCGTGAAGATGCCTTCTCATCTGCCAAAATAAGGATACAGTCATTTTTGCAGTGTTTACTATAAAACCAGAGGGGAGGGTGGAATCACGTCCTGGTGCCAAGGAACAATTCAAAACAGACCCTGAAAGTCAGAGAAGTGGAAAGATACAAATATAAGTAGCTCAATTAAATGTTCGGTGAGTCCTTCTAGAAGGACAAGAAATGGAAAAAGCTCATTTGTTTCCATGTTAGGTGAAGGGGAAAAATTCCTAATGCATTGTCACCAGACTAAGTATCATACAGACAAAGAAACTGTACTTGCATGGGCTAAAGCACACTAGTCTTTCCACACAAGAGATCCATTTATCATATCTAATCCAATTTTTGCTTCAAAGAGACAGCCAGGAGGGCACTGTCAAGGTATTTTGGCACAATGATGGATATATCCTGACAGCAGCTGCTCACCTGGAGGATCTGGCCTCCTAGAGTGCAAGGATCTAGCTTTCCTACCAGCTGCCACATGCTTCATTCTCATATGCTAGAGCTTGAATTAGTGTAAATAAGCCAACCTGTTAAACTGACAGAGTCAAGTGCCTCCGTTTTACTTAAGTTTCATAGGAAATACTGGCAGGTTAGAAGCAATAAGGACATCCTCAAGTTCCTGTCAAGGGACAAAGTCAGGGCTGGTCAAGGTTTATGACATTGGAAACAGCATTGCTTTGATCAAACTGTAAGTTACATAAAGTTACATAAAGTGCCTGTTCACCACGTAAGCACTAATCCTTAGCAATAAATATTAAATCTTTAATGTGCATGAATATTGACCAAATCCCAAATGCTTCATTCCAGCAAAAATCCCACTGACTTTTTGGTCAGCATTTAACAGAACACTAGAAGAAAGGCACTTATGGGTTTTTTAGACAAATGCACAGCCAGCCTAGAATGAATCGTGTATGAACATTTCATTAACAAATTTTCATTCAGTTCATAAATATGCATAAATATTTGGGGCTCATTCTTTGCCATTTAGAGCCTGATCTAAATTTGTCTAAAGTCAATACAGAGATTTCCATTAACTTCTCTGGAAGCCAGGCCTGCCACCTAAGCTGAAAGGATAATGAAAGGGAAAATAAATTATGTGCACTGAATATTTTTAAGATACGATAAAATTAACAGAAAAAATGTTATTCTGTCAGCTCTAATCTTTATTCTCATCTATGCACATTTTTCCTTGGGAAATCTCTACTGCTAGTTACAATCTGTATTATTTTTTTTTTTTTAATTCAAATCCACTGGTTCCCATTACACATTACAAGGTTGCAAATGAAACAGGCCGTTTGCTGCAAGGTCCTGTACATTTTTGTTGATGTGCTCTTCTTGCTATGTCAATCAAGAAGTTCGCACTGAATAAATTCAGCTCTGTTGGAAAAACAGCTTAAGTGCACTTAAAGGCTAAGGGTAGTAAAATAAACAGTCTGCTAATCCTCCAAATGCAAATAAAGACTCAACATCCAAACCAGCCTATATCTTCAGGCAATTATATGGCAAATGCATGCACAGGCCTTTGAAGTGCCAACACTTATGACATTTATTTGCATAATAAATCTCTCAATAAACTTTTCTTTGCATAGACTACAATAAAGCATGACATACGGCTGTATAATTTGTACTCTAGTGTCCCAAAAATCCTGTACTTTTACTCATCTTGTAGCCCACTCGACGTTCAACTATTCCAAGTCTACTTCATTTTCCTGGAGCTTCAGAATGGCCTCCATAAGACTTACCCATAGCTGAAACACTGCTGCTCCTAACTTGTGAGTTGTGAAATCTGTCACGTTTTACAAGCAGTTAGACAAAACATTTCAGTTGCAGTCATCCACTACAGTAGTCAAGGAACCAGTCAACTACTTCAGTTATAACCAAGTATTACAAAAGACTAATCCTGGTAGTTTTTGTGTATATACATACAAATGTATTACCCAACCTATTAAAAGATCCAAATCATGCCACTTCAAAAGTTGTAAGTGGTATTACCCAGAAGTTATACTTGGCTAAATCAAGCTTGCTATATTAAAGTCTTCTTCCATTAGGAAGGTGGGCTTTAATTAAACAAACAGAAAAGCCTTTCCATATCATCTCTAGTACTTTCAATTATTTCAAAGTTGTTATATGACAAGTTTTCCTCTTGAAACTTTTTTTTTTAAATAACAAAAATAGATATTAGTTTACCGTGGTTGATGATTTATGGGATTGCAGTTAAAACAAAGATTTCACAGTTGGTGTGGTCCAGTGTAACCTCATCTCTTTCATAACTACCCAGTGCAAATATAACCACTACGCACAGAATATCATGCACACCATACTGAAGACAACAGAAAGAGTATAAGCAATTCAGTTAGTCTTTTTATAAACTCTATACCAAATTGACTCACACTGTGTGTATCCTGAGTGATTCCATTGCTTGGAGTCAGAAACTGTCATAGAGCAAGGTTTGACATGGTCTGTCAGTCCCTGCTGTGGAAGATGCTGAGTATTTACCTGCTTATTCTGGAAAAACTACATTTCATAGTATTGCTGAACTCTTCAAAGATGTTAGAGTATCTTATTTTTAAATTGCTACATAACTATCTCATCATGCCTCAATTCTATGAGAAATACAAAAGCGCTCCAGAGCTGATACAAAATTCTTTTGGGGAGTAAGGAGGAAACTATTACTTTAATTAATTCCATTCAATAGTCCAAGTAAATTGCAACTGAAGAACTTCCTATCATTTCATGCCAATGGTGCTTTTTCACTTCAGTTACATTAGTATTGAATTCAGATGTAGGAACGATACTTGCATTTTATAGCAGAAGTTGAAATTTCATTTTTGTGCCAAAGGGGAAGCCTTTTTTCAGTATACAACCAGGTGACATGCATATAGCAGAGTAGGATAGAAATAATGGTGTCAAGGGAGTAAGGAAGGAGAAAAAAGGGCAAAACCAGACTTATCCTCTCTGAAAACAGAGGATTAGAATAGAAAAAGAAGCAGCAAAGAGACAGCTTTCAACTTTTGATTGTCTTTCTACAAGAGCATATTATAGGCTTCCCACTTTCTTCATCTTGATTTTTTTTTTTTTTTAAAGATCATGCTCAACTGCTTTGAGCTTACTCTTCACAGGTCCTACTAAATTCTTAGAGCAGCTAAAATTGGGCAGCCTTAATCAAAAGGTTTCCAAATACCATAAACTATCCATTTTACCTCATCTCACATAAAAATCAGCAAGTTCCACCAGCAGAAGAGGAACTAGTGACTTATGGAAAGAAAGAACGTGGTCCAATATTCCCTAAACACTTAACTAATTAGGACAGACCTAAAATCCTACAGTTCTTCTCCTTGAATTGCTATTTCAGAATTCCCCAGCTGTCTCTCCCATCTGCTTGCACAGAGTAAGGGAATTTGATTTTTCTGTTGGTAAGATCTCTTATGGACTGTTTGGTAAGGAATTATCTTTGTTAGAGAGTTTCTTTACTTGATTCATGTTTAGCTTCTTAATTATTTGTCAAATAATCCTTTACCACGTTTCATATATTTTCATTACTTGCTTAGCTTATCCAAGCACATTCTGACCATCTCCTTTCAGTAGGCTGAGCAAAATATTAGCCTACTGCTAGTAAGACATTTGTGAAATATATCATACAAGAGGTTTATCCTATCCCATAATCCAGTGAATATACAGAGAGCTTCCTACCAGGTGCTTCAAAAAAAAAAAAAAAAGACATCTGTCAGGCACACAAAATTCAAACACCTCCTGGATAACTCTGTGTTTGGGGTTTTTGTTTTGTTTTGATTTTTCCAGTAGCTGTAGCATCATGAAGATCAGAGGAATGATACTGCACATATATGTTTCCCTGTTTTCACTGATTTTTGAGCATCATCACCTGAAGCTGCCCATGGGAGAGAATCGGGATTTAGGAAAAGT
Source organism: Nipponia nippon (assembly GCF_047370975.1). Lineage (NCBI taxonomy): Eukaryota > Metazoa > Chordata > Aves > Pelecaniformes > Threskiornithidae > Nipponia > Nipponia nippon. The sequence goes on along the minus strand of NW_028262391.1, from coordinate 49,344,669 downwards.
TGTGTACACTCATCTCTGGCTTTACACATTCTTCCTACATGAAACATCAAATCCAGATCAATTTCTTCATCCTCTCATCTAAATTTGTATGCCATATTATGAAAACTGACAGTCAAAACTTTCCTGATCAGTTAATATAAACTACCATAAACTGCTGGGACTGGCACCACAGATACTACAAGCAGCAAGGAAGACAACAGTCTCCCATTCTTACTCCCAGCTTTCCCTTAACACCACCAGTATGCCCATGACAGGCAAGGGTCAATTTGCCCAACATTTCACTATGAGGATATAGGAAGTCAGCAAATAGCAAAGTCCTGACCTTCCCAGAGTAGGCAGCTAGATGAAAAGAGTGTCTCAGGTCCTCCCATGCTCTATTCCCAATGTTACCACTGGGAGTTGGCTCCTAGAGCTCACTGCAAAGGCAGAGGAGCTCAACATCTCTTGCTGTCCCCTTCTCCCTACAGGCTTCGAATTTTACATTTCCAGATTTAACATGGCACACTTATATTTATGGATTCCTGGAGGAAGGTTTACAACTTAAAACTACAGACGATTACAGCAAGAAGAAATCTAACAGTGTCTTCAAATGAATTGCACAGATTTAAGACTAAAAGTTAACAAAACCTGACAGACATCTTTCCAAGCTGTAGAAAAGTTTGGCAATACGTATATAAAGTTTTAAGAAGAAATGAATTACAGTTTCCATAAAACATGAAGTTATTAAAGAAGTAATATTAGATAATGGGATGGACTATGAGCTGCTTGAATCAGGAACAGACAAGTCAGACTAACGTGCTCAGCGCTGAAGAAGAAAACTTCTCATATAACTGGATCAAAGAGTGCTTCTGTCAATGCTTTCAACAGTCATGTTAGTCTGAGAATGACTACTGATCTTCCTCTGTCCTTCAGACTCCCTTTCTCTCATTAAAAGAATTCTTAGATATAAAGAAACATTTTTCAGAGGGTAAAACTGCAGAAAACATGCAGCAAGTGATCAGTGTCATGAACAGAGGCAATAAAGAAACAGAAAGTAAACTTGTTACAATGACAGATTTTACAAAATTAAATGACAAAAATAAGGATTAATCTTACACTATGCCGATTCCAGCTGGTCACATCTGTTAGAACTTATATCAAAATTAATCATTCATGTGTAACACTACATGTAAAACCCAGGAAAAAACAGATACTCAAATTCCTGTGGATGTACCCACTAAAGTGGAAGCATTTTGGAATCATGTGGAAGGTTGGAATAATTTCTACTTCTCTATCATATCCAAGCCCTGAAGCTAATGGATTTGTAGTTTTCTTATTTAGAATTGTCATAGCTGGATGTTTCCAGGTAGCTCCATTTGCAGAAACCTTTTACTATAAAACACTGTAAATGGTTAACTAATTCAAGAGCAACTATTACCCTGTCACCCAACCTAGTAACAGCAACATCCCAGGTTTTTTGTTTTTACAGTTAAGGTTATAAAACGGTAATAGCTAGCTCTTATATAGAGCTTCAATAGCGCATTGATAGAGCTTAATGTGATTTACACGATATCTCAGTATCATTTTCCACATCTTGAGAGCAGAGCATGAGGTAACAGCCTGCAAGCAAACACCAGAGGCAGTCACCCCTAACCCCTAGGACAAACCATATACCAGGTTATATCAACTTCTAAAGATAGTTTAATGAAACTGCTAATTAAAAGCAAGTACAAGAATGCCATTTCCATTTAAAGCTTTTAAAGAAAACATCTCAAAACCCTAACAACAGGGAACACCACCTATTTTTTTTTTATTCAGACTTCAGTTTTTAAACCAGCTGATGTTCATATCAGCAACATCTTGCTCCATCTCAGCCAAGCAAGCAAAACTGAAAACAGCAACCTATCCTCCCCAGCTGCCATTCCCCTTACTTTTCCATCCATGACAAGCAAAATTATACCGAGCTTGACTGCCATAGACTCACTGTAGCATACACTGACATTCACACCTGGTACCCAGCATTCAATTAGTCATTCATAGATGCTGAATTTGTGGCAGCAAGGTCAAAAGCCAAGTTTGAGCAGGTATTAGTTGATTTGGCACGTGAACAAATACTGAGCAAAGATGCCAAGAAACCATTGAGATAAATTGTCAAATGAGCAGTTAGACAGGGAAAAAAAAGCCTATTAAAGTTCTTGCTGGTGAGAGCACAGCAGAGCCGAGTATTCCTAGTGTGAGCATCAGAAGCAAGCCTGTAAAAGCATTTGCAAAGCATGTGGTTTGTCAACATTTGTTAATAGATGCCATACTGTTACCACTAGAGCTAGGCAAGCCACATGCAGAGGCACACATTTGCAGCTATGCTATGAGGAGGTTACGCCCTGCACTCAGTACAAGAATTCACCTGTACCTCAGATGCCCAGAGCTTGTCCTGGGGGACAGCAGCCACCACTTCTGCTGGAGTAAGTGGGTGATGTAAAAGCAGAGAGGGCTCTTGCCTCTATCTGCAGTGTGCCAGCTAGCAAACCAAGTAGATATGGAAGAGATCAGCTGCATGGTAATCTCTGCATTGTAAGGAAGCATTGGAAGAAACCCTTAACTGAGAGCTGCCTCTGAATCTTTATTCATTATAGCGCTAGCCCCTTTTTGTTGTATAGTTTTTATTTTTCACAAATATCAATGATATTTTTATTGCATACATGCCCTCCTCCCCCTACTCCTCTTTCACACCAATTCCTGAGCATTCAGACAACTTTTGTCCAAATGCACCTCTAGCTTGGCACTAGGAATTACAAGGGAAAGAAGATGCACTTTACAGTGGGACAAGTTTTGAGAAGCACCTTTCCTCAAGAAACTCTTCTAACCAAGTAATTGAGAGATGGGCCAAAGACTGTAACACCCTGAGTACTCAAAGAGTCAGATGAGCTAAAGCCTGTGGGTAATAGGGCTATGTAGGTCTCCCAGCACTGCAGAATGCTTTAAAGGCTCAATAAAATAAATCAGTCTACAGATTGTATAATCACTGTTTTTTTCATCTAGCAGCTAGCTGTGCAGTAGAGGAGACACCACCACCGCTAAACTCTGAAGTCCAGTCCAATTTGTTTCTGCAGCTCATGTATGCATGGCATAGGCAGCTGTTTTCACAAGCATGAAGCGACTGGAACAAGCACAGGATGACTGGAACCACCTTTGTACTTGGCAATTTTAGTGTTTGCTTAGCTACAGGTGCTGTTTCTGGCTACATCTCACCATTATTGTGCGCATGCCTGAATACATTGTTTTTATCATCCTCTATAAGAGCAAACTGCATTGCAGCTTACAATGCTTGCCTAACTACTGCATTAAACAGGCAAAAGCTGTGACATTCCTGCTGTACCAAAGCAGCCACATAGTAAACCTTTGCCTTTTGGGAGGAAAAAAAAATAAAAAAATCTCAGTTAACAATGAGAAAACGAGGAGTAGATCACATGCCAAATCATGCTAAGTGGTCACGTTCATTCACATATATTGAATCAACTTAGGACCCTCTTAGCACTCTCACAAGAGCAATACAGCACCTGTCACGACCAGTTGGGTACTATGATATATTACACTATTCCTTAAATGCTTTGTTTTCCCTCCTCTTGCATACACCCTCTGATATAGGTTTGCATCTGATATCAAAGCTCCCTACAGCATCTACCAACATCCAAGAGTCCTGTGACTTTGACCCAGCCTGTTATTTTCCAGGTGCTAGCATTAGTTTTATTCCTGTTGCTATAACAGACATCTCACTAGAGGAATACAGACCAATAAAGGCTTAAAATGGAAGAGGCCTTTTGGACTAACAGTGAAATCTTACACTTTGTATGGTGAAAAACAGACATTTGAATATGAAAATTTAATTACTCTAAATCAAGATTATTCTGACAAAACTTTCATAAGCTAGGTTCTAAAGCATATCATTGCCCCTTCTTTCACTGAGGAAAGGATGTTGGATGCATAACTGCACTAAGGATGGCGGTGATCACGTTTTGCTTAACAGCTTTCTGCATCGATACAGCAACTCACCTAAGAGCTAGAAGCTGCCTGATCATGGTGCTGATGAAAAACATTTAAGCTGATGACCCAAGCCAAACACGGCAACAAGGCTGCTGCCACAAATTCAGACCTCTACAAGCTCACCCACAGTTTGCATTTCACTTGTGTATTTCAGCAGTTCTTTCCCAGGGAGAACCATCTGAACACTCTCAAAGATTTCATGGAAGTTCCCATAGAATTATCCTTACAGATGCACAAATTTTTTATTTTTAAGAAAAACTTTCCAGCAAAGAATAAACAGTAGTTGTCTCCACCTTCCTTGTTCACAGCGCATATTGTTGCTTCTGAATAACATATTTGGACATAATTGTTAATAGATAGCTGCAGCTTGTGGTAGACAAGCTGTGGAACTCTACGTCATTTTGCCTCTTGAGAGTTATTTATATGATGTCTCCACTTGGCCTGTATTCATTGAAGTTACAAGCTAACGGAGGCTGACAGCACTAAAGCAGTTTGACCTCCAGTATATCGGACAGAGATGCATCCCATGTCATACAACAGAAAAAAGGGTCATGTCTAAGTGCCACAGTATAACATGCAAATGGCAAAAAACCTTCACATACCACATTTTTACACCACATTTAAAATGTTATAACAAAAGCCTGTTTATCTGAGCCATAAGAGACAGCACAAGGTCCAACAAGAAAACATTGGAAAAGTATACGTAGTGATACCATGAAAACACATAGGACATTTTTGTAATTATTACAACAAGGAGAAGAAAGTTTAATTACATTGGCTTGGTTTCTCCTCAGACAGTTCCGATGCCTACAAAACATTGTAAACCAATTAGCTAGACTCTTCTATTCATTCCAGTTAGGTATTTGCCTAGTTCTCACAAAAAGAAAAACAAAACAGTGTAGAGAGCTTCCAGCAACATTCTCATCCAGCATAACCAGTCTCTTGGGTCTTGCACTTGAGAGCAATCCCCTCTCTTTCACAACTTGCATGCAGATGGGGGGCACTCTAAAGCCCCCAGTGAAGGAGTTCAGAGGTCTGTCTCCACAGCTCCATCTCCCCTTTTCATGCTCGTAGGGCCTTGAAAAAAAATAAATGAGACTGTAGCTTAGATTATTCACACTACAGTACTTGTCAAAATTAGGCACACAGCTTCATGACACTGTCAGAAGGAAGAAGCAGGCTCCTAATTTAGATGCTTTCATTTGCCTACTAAAGGCTCAATTACCATCAGAAAGCCTAGGTATCTAGCTCAGGCTCTTAAATCTGGTTGGTATGAATACATCTCCTTCTCCTATCTTGCTCTCAAAGCTGCCTTTTACTCACTAATTGGTAAGTGCCAGAAGGGAGCAAAACAGGAAACACCATTAGCAAGTCTGCCTGTGAATTAACACAAATGTGATGAGCATGTTCAAGAGATTCATGTGCAGAGTCAATATCATGAATGTTTCATACTAAGCTTGCTCAGGTTTATCTAATGCCTCAACAAGCTCTCTGGGATTTGCATTAATGTTTGTTATTTATGCACATAATGGTAGGGTTCCCTGGGTCAGGGCCTGTCCACACACAAATTCAGAAGCAAAAAATTCACATACCCCAGGCATCCAGCCTAGGATACAACAAATAATTCAGAGAGGAGTATAAGATAGTACTGATTAGTGTTACTTGCCAATGACTCCACAGAGCAGTTACTGATTCATTACAAGAGAGGAGAATTTTAAAGAACAGTTCAATGAGGACTATGAAGTGGTCTTGCAAGTGTGTGCAGATAGCTCCTCCCAGGTCAGAGTAGCAACATGGGAGAAAGTAGTTGCATCACTGTTTGCATCACCAGTAGAAGAGATAGCTGACATTTCAATAAATAGGAGCAGAGATTGTAAAGGGCCATAAAAGTGCCCATATTCAATGAGGATTGATGCTGCCTCTCCTAAAAAAAAAAAATCTGAAAATAAGTGTACAAAAGTCACTATGTTATTCAATCAAAATCTCTTCAAAATTCACTTATTCTTGCAGCAACAGGCAATTATCAAGGGCTGCTAAGAAGCCAAAAAGGCTGTGTGACACCCATAACAGTACTTGCATTGTGCTCTCCCCATCAATATCTTATCTTTTTCAATGACAAATACAAGAACTGCTTTAAAAAGATAAAGCAATATACTGGGTCTCCGATACAGAATCTCTAGATTCTGCTGCAACACAAGGAAAAAAAAAAAAAAAGAGATAACCAAATGCTGGAATTACAAATATCTGCACACCTGACTTAGTGATATTAAAACTTTTATTTAACAAAGCCATTGAACCTCTTCAGAACACAGACAAGCACAATCCAAGCCCAACTCACTTGCTTCAGCCAACTTCAAGAAGTCTAGAATTTGTTTAATGAGGAGATCAAACAGGTCCCCTTCCCTGTTACACTTCAACACTGAAAGAACTTACTCTCTTCTTTCAGAAAATAACCATCGTGACAAGTATCAGCACAGTAGAATGTCCTCCACAATACCAACCCACTTACTGGAGCACAGATGCAGCAAAATAGAAAGCCTCTATTAGCTTGCTAAGAACAGAAAGTCAAATTCAAAGCCTATCAACAGTAAGTTGCTATTACATCATGACAGAAGCTACCAACAGCATTTGGGGAATTGTTGAAGTTGCAGTTGATACAATTTGTCATCAAAAAACCAGAATGAATTACAGGGAATGAACAACATAAACAGAAATGCTGACAGTATTAGAAGTTTTTCCTCCTGTTTATCAGATATCAAAAATCTACTTTCAGTTTGCGGTCATACCAGGGAGTCATTTGCCTTGCAATATGAAAGTTTTATTCTTCCCATTTTTAAAAGGTACAATAAGACCACAAGCCAATTTCAGTTTGTAAGATAAATATGTCCATAAGGAGAAAGGAGAGCATTTTTCAAGAAGAGTACTACAAATAATGAGATCACAACTGAGTCACAGAATACTCGAGGTTGGAAGAGGCCTCTGGAGGTCAGCTAGTCCAACCTCCTGCTCAGAGCTTCAAAGTCAGACCACATTGCTCAGGGCCTCCTCCAGTTGAGTTTTAAAGTCTCAAAAAAAAAAATCTCCCTCTCTCTAACAGGAAAGTACTGTAATACCTCCACCAAAGCTCTCCTGAATGAAGTAAATTAAAATCTTACAAGGAGAGTTTTGCTTCCGTTGGCTAAAATAGATTAGAAAGAGCAGACAAAAAAGTTCTTGGCATGATGATACTTGGGCATGCGTGCTCTACACAAAATAAATCTTTGCCACCTTAACCAGCTTCTCTTGCAGGTTTGAGATTAAATAACCCGAGGTGAAGCAACTGTTGCCTTTTATGGGCTTATTGGCTACAAGGAACTGAAAAGGTCAGAGTCCCATTAGCTTTCAGATTCACAACCCCAGAACCCAGGAGCACCAGAGATGTCTATGGTCTCTATTCCCTACACAGGGAAGGTCAGGCACAACTGTAGTCCAGAAGACCTAGCACAAAGAAGGGGAAATGAAAAGTCTGCACAGTGAGCAAATGTTTAGAGGCAGCTGATGCTATGCAAAAGCTGTCGGGCTATCCCAGCAAGCTCCCACTAACGGTACCCTGGCACCTTTTGGTAACTAACACAGGGCAGAAACCATTTCTAACAGGCATTCTGCAAGCAGAGGAAGATAATTTAATAGTATAGACACAGACAGCAAGACAGTTGGCTAGTGCTAGATCAGTCCTAAGCATGTATGAGAACCACTAACATCACCTCAAGGGCTGTAGGATGAAGCTCCTTCTAGTTGAGATACTGAAGACTTAATTTTGTCCTTTCATTGTAACCTACTCCTCCTCATTCAGGGGATCAGTCTTTTCAAGTGACAGAGGAAGATGACAAGGTAATTGTTTTGTATCCTCTTTATTTTCTTGTCTAATGCCAAGAGCATTCCACTGTTTCATCCTCCATCCAAAGAGGACTCAAATCCACACTTTCCTCTTTCCCAGGAGGAGAACCTAATTTGTTAATACACACTGAAAACTTCTGTTCCAGCTGCAGTAGCTGTAACCTGGTGATGATTTGTTGCATTTGCTGTTTGAAAGATCATCATATTCCAGACAACAACAGCTAAAGTTTAATTGCAAGGGAATACACTGTACACACAACCTGGCCTCAAGCTGCGCCAGGGGAAGTTTAGGTTGGATATTAGGAAAAACTTCTTCACCGAAAGGGCAGTCAGGCACTGGAACAGGCTGCCCAGGGAAGTGGTTGAGTCTCCATCCCTGGAGGTATTTAAAAGAAGGGTAGACATGGTGCTCGAGGACATGGTTTACTGGTGGACTTGGCAGTGATAAGTTAACGGTTGGACTCGATGGTCTTAAGGGTCTTTTCCAACCTTAATGATTCTATGATTCTATTCTAAGATCCTGTAAGCACTTTGCAATGAATACAAGTACCCTATGTAAGCACATACAGGAACTTATATTACATAGATGAGTTAAAAACTGCAAGATTTAGGTCGAAGTTTGTGGTGCACTTCCAAGCCTTTAGAATAAGATGACATACAAAATGATTATGCAATTGATTAGTTAAGATTAATTAGATTAAGAATTGAAATGTCATCATTTTATTTTTTAGGTAACACACTTATGGTGAAATCCTGACATTACCAGAATGTCATCCATAATGAATTATAATACAAAATTACTGATATTTAGCATCCTCCAGCATAAGGCTATGATTACAAATTATTTGCACTTGAACATCAATACTGCATAATGTTTTTAAAAATCAACTTATAGGTAAAGCACCTCAATCATCCATTAAAAGTGTCACTTCACTGTAACAGAAAATAATAAGGAATTTTTCTAGTTAAATATGCCTAAAATGAATCAAAAATTGTGCCTACACAGCCACAGATCTGCAACAAATATATTCAGACTCATGGTAGGCACCGATCAAGATGCCAGAAGGGTTACTTTTAATCACTGCTGGAAATAAACAAACATCAAAAGAAAACCAATACCCCAGACAGAAATAAACTTCATTGTGCTCATGTTCTTAAAGAGTCCTCTTGTGTCCTTACTAGGAAGTGAAAAGGAAAAACAGCCAAACAGTATCAGTTAGCCATTTGCCCTCATCAGGGATCCTTATCATAAATAGAGTGAAAAAATGCATTCATGTGTCAAATATCAACCTTATTCTATCTTTGCAGTGATATTATTCTATATAGGCAGTTTAAACATGACTGGATAAATGGATTGCTAGAATATTGGTGCCCTAAATAGAATTCACACCCCAGAGGAATCAGGAAAGGGACATCAAGGAGAAGGAAGAGATGCTAGTGCCACATGTCCTTTCTTTGGTGCTCTGCAATATTCCGAGATCTTAACCTGCTTCTGACACCATTGACTCTGCAATTATCAGAATCTGCTACAAGTGACATTAAAGTCAGATTATTTGTCTAGCATCTCTGCTTCTTACAGTGGCAAGATTTAAAAGGAACAGCTTATAGAGACATGCCACATGAACAGCTACTTGATTGTGCACATTCAGTTCTACCACACATCACGTTGTTATTGCCGGGGTGTCTGAAATACACTGGACAAGCAATACCCATGTCGAAAAAAAAAAAGTGAAATTCCCCATGTCAAGGGGAGTCTCAGCAGGTACAACTGATGCTACATCACCTTCTCTCCCTCATTGAACAAATATATCAGAGGCCCTGGGACAGAAAGGGAAAGCCTGAACCATGAAACTTCAGAATGGGCACCTGGGTGGTTTTACAGGTTGCAATACAAATTGCAGCAGGCCAAAAGCACATTTTCTCTCTGCTCTCCTGTCCATGTGACATTGCAGCCTACACAATTCCTTTGAATCCCAAATTAGAACAAGACAGTAAAAGCAGTGAGTGAACTGCAGAAGGGAAAAAACACTGCTGTCATCTCATTTTTACTTTGTTTTCAGTTTTGTTTTTCTTTTTTTTCCTTCTAATGCTCGAAGGACAGTAATGCAATTATATGTCTATGAACACAGTCAAAGCACTGGATAATTTCCCCTATAGGAGTAGGGAAGGAAAAAAACAACATGAAGAGTTTGTGATCTGTTAAAATTGTGTGAATAGGATGCACTTCAGTACCAAAGCACAGTGTATTTAAGGACTGTAATTCATTTTAGAATTTCTTCTAAAGTTTTTTCTTTCGGGGGGGGGGGGGGGGGGGGAGGGGGGAATCTTTTTATAAACACACCACTATTCCTATTCCAAATTTTATGCACACCTCTGTTCTATTTGCTCAAGTTTTTAACAATGTCTTGTTTTCCATCCATTCTTTCTTCTGACTAGGCCTATTTCCTAGTGCACCTACTCCAAAACTAGTACTTCCAGGAAAATTATCTGTGACAGCTATGGATAAAATCATGTTTTGTTTATATTTCAGGTACTAAACAGCTGCTACTAGATATTGCCACCAGATGTTCTAGAATTATATGCAACATTATGCTCAATTTCAACTTTTACAAAATTACAAGCTAATAAAAGATGACACTGCTGTAGTCAAATGATTTATTAAAGGAAAAGCCATTAAGTTCCTTTTAAGCTTCACACCCTACTACCCCAAATAACTCGTCATTATATACATCAGTGAACAGATGCAAATGTCTGTACCATTTTGAGATTTCAGTACTATCCCATATACCAATTATATATCCAGATGCCTTTTGCTTTAACAGCCTTATGCACATCTGTCCATGTTAACCTGAATGCATCATGACTGTTTGTTTCATGCTTAAAACTACCTGCAAGATGACACAAGTATGGGTTTCACACAGTTCACATAAGGATCATCTTTTTCTGCCACACAAATGAGCTTGTACTCAGCTAAGGCGACATTTTACATATTGAAAACACTTGGAATCTAAACACTGGGATTATTGAGTAACAGAACATACAAAATTTTGCTATGTTACATTCAACTTCATTTAGACACCTCACATTCCAAATAATTCAAAAAGCTGGAACATTTGTTGTGGAATTTTGTGGGGGGTGGTTTTTTTTTTTTTTAAATGAGGTCTTATATCCTGATGATAATCAAAGTACAGGCTTTATTTTGTACAAGCTCCCCAATTAAAGTCACAGAGCAGCATGCAATAGCCAATGTAGCTAGCAGCCTTTCCCATCCACAATCACAGTAAACATAAGTAACATCAAACAGGAGTGACAGCCAGTAATTATAGAACTGAAAACTGTCGTGGATTCTTATGTACTAATGAAGCCAGGCACAAATATAGTAAATCTAAATAGCTCCTTTCAGTCTTCTAACAGGAAAATACACACATTAACTGCTCCACAGAGTACTTTAAAAGTTTGCATAAATCGGTGTCTAGGCAAGCAAATAAAAATATTCCCCCTAATTCTACCCTCACATGTAGCAGCAGAAGGTCCTCACCAAGTAAAGCAAATTACCACAACTTGAAGCTTGTAACAGAGCCCATTAGAGTCAAAGGCACTGTGAGAAAGTCCTCAAACTGTGTTCTAAACGAGGAGCAAGTTCACTTAAGTCAGTGAAATCCCCCTGGAATAACGGAGAGGGGAGGGAAGAAATACAAGTGCAGAGAGGCTCCAGCCTGATTTCATCAGTTAAACAGCTTATACTGGAGACAAGAATATATATATATATGTATTACTTCATAAACTTATTCTACCGTAAGTATATAATTTAGAGGAAAAAAAAAATGAGCAAACACCAGAAAGGAAAAAGGAGAAATAGTGAAGGAGATCAGCAAGAAATGATTGTTTATGACTTTAGATATCAAACCCTCAGTTAATATATACTAGTCTAGCTCTACTGAGGTCACAGTAGCCACACAATTTACACAGCTGAGCATCTGGCTCTAAATATTTAACTGTTCAAAATTCTAGTGTGCATTCTTGCGTGGCAGAGCTTCTCTGACTAATCACGCTAGAGGTAACCACATCTTAAGTGTGTAGTTCTAAATTGAGTAATATTACCATTAATAACAGTGCCTAATTAAGACATCTATAATGTTTTTAATGAGAAAAATTGAAAGTCCTTCTGGAATTTTTCCAGTCAAATTAATTCTGAGGACTTTAGACGTTATTACAAGTAATGTTACAGGAATGAAAATTAGGTCTAAATTAGGACCTGTCACTGTATTTAAAAGAAGGAGAAAAGAGGAAACACATTCCATTTCCCCCTTTATACACAATTCTCTGCTATAACATCACACCACAGGGGAAAATAAAAACACCATTTTGTAGTCTGCTCTAAATTGCTCTGCATATAGTTATGCCTGATGCATCTCTAAGGTCTGCACATATTTTAACACTTTGCTTTCAGGCTCTTTTTAAAGATCACATCAGTATTCTCATGGGAACAAGTATTTCCAGAATCTTTAAGTGACAACTCTTATGGCTTATACAGGCCCAAATCCTTTTGGTTATAAAATTCACATCATTTATGCTTGTCCAAATAAGAAATCCTCGATAAAGCTGCACGTTTAAGCAGGGAGCACTTGTGGTTAAAAATTATGAGATGCAGCCTGGTAAAACTGTACAGGAAAGAAAGAATCCACACGGTCCTGAACGATGCTCTTTAGGATAACAACCAGACACTTTAAAGGCTGCCAAACCTAGCAAGTCTTTATTTGTACTTCTAATAGGCCAGACTTTCAAACTACTCCATGCACATTTCTGGCTCACAGTTGCAGTTTCTTTATCGCTGCTTTCATTGTAAGAATTTAGCAAGTATAAACCCACAAGTCTACTATGCAGCTGGACTAGGTTACTTTGAAGATATAAAGACACTCAATCCTTGCTCTTCAAAACAGCTTGTTTGAACTCTTCCTTTCATACCAGTTATGTGAGTTTGAGTGTGTTCAAAAATACACACAGAGCAAGAGTCATGACTGTGTTCTGACTGGATTTTATATGCATATCTGAAACTCAGTTTAGAGGAACTTGAAGTAAAGCCCAAATGGAGCCCAATTTTTTTTTTTAAAAAAAAGTTCAGAAGCTTCAATCTTAAGGTGTGAATATACAAGAATAATAAGTTACAAACCAAGTATTACCTTTGGGAGTAAAAAAAGCCGTCGTAGCGTGACAAAACCCACAAAGCTTACCTTTGCTTTTGCCTGACCTATGTTGTGTATATGATCCTACATATATTCATACATACCTTCACATATGCATATATACACACAACATGTATATGCATACACATAGTATTCTCTTGATTGCAGTACTTAATGCCTTCACATTTCATCTCCCCTCTCCACCGTGAAATGTTTCTCTCCCTAGATCTTTCAGATTCCAAAAACCAAATTTGAATTCTGCAATTTGTTGTGCCTTAATAAACAGAAACACAACAGTGTGTGTTTCACATAGGTCAGCTAATTAGGTGGCTTGTCCTTGAGAGCACAGATTGCACAAAAGATTATTTTTTTTTTTTCTCAATACATTGTACTAACATTGAGGACATTGTCAGTGCTTAGATAACATTTTGAACGGGCTTACAGCTTACAATGATTAGAGTTATGAGAATAGCAAGGACATTCAAACACATGCATGTTCCCTAAAAGCTCAGGGAGGTTTACCCTATTTCAAATCATGGCTTTGTTTACAAAATGGTAGCTTATTTGAATTGTAAGGACTCCTCAGAGAAAGAAAATCTGATTTTTATCCTCTGTTAATACCGTAAGTATTAAAAGCAGAAAATAAACAACATACTTAACTGTTACTGATACTTAACAGACAAACATCTTGTATGTTTAGAAACCACATCACAATCATTGTTCTCAGGTATAATGCCAAAATGATGACAAAGTCTAAAAATCAATCATTTCTTTTCAAGGTCTTGCAATTCAAATGCTCCATGCCACCTGAAACATAGAAGTCTAAGAAAAAAGTGCTCGTATTGAACTACTATACACATATGGCTGCCATAAATGAAAATTCATATTTAAATTGTATCACTCATATTGGCCAATATTATTTTATTTCTTACCAAGTGTTTCACACACAGGAGTCTGATGAAATATTATTTAAATAACTAATTCTTAGCTATTAGGTTTAACCTCTAGTTTGACTCATCCTATCAAGAAACAAGAAGAATCCATTTGCAGTAGTCAGCTGCAAATTTCTTGATAGAACACTTCTAGCTAACGTTTTCACTGAGGACACTAAGATTGTTATATGATATTTCTGGGCTGCACAGGGTGCTACACAGAGAAGGGAGACCACCAACTTGGTCGCGTGAGGAAGTTTGGGCAGATAACACTTCTCACCGTTTCCTTCCCCAGACCATCTTAGAGTCAATTCCCATTGCAAACAATGGGAAAGAGTGACTTTGTGACAGTTTGAGCTGTCTGAGAAGAATTTAGTGTCTGCACCAATACTTCGTTAAAAGAGTTGTTGACTGAGCTCAGAGTAGGTAGATGATCACATTATTCCAATGAAGGAGAAAACTGTAGTAATTTATTCTTTCATGCAGAAAGAGAGAAGCATTCCTAGTAGACCACCTCCACTCTTTTCTTTGATCACAGTTAACTGCAGACAGCACACTGAAAGAATAGGAACCTAATTCTTTCAACAAGTTTAAAGCATGACAGAAACATGGATCCAGCAATTGCCACATGTGCTACTGAGTTGTTTGACATTGCATCTCTAAGAATACCTACAATTTCATTTCATAATTCCCTGAATGCCTTTGCACATTAACGCCTATGAGAATGACAAAGGAGGATGAACTTGAAATGAAGGACAGCCTGACAACTTCTGTGAGTCTGTGCAAGGCAGGGTCTATCCAGCAGTGGTGAAGAGCAGTGAGAGGACTCCATTGTCCACCTGCTAGGACTCACATGGATCCTCAAATAAAATACGCTTTTCAGTGTATGATTATCATGATGTAGAGGGCAAAGGGGATGAGTTATAGTAAATATAGAAGGAATAAGAGAACTTATTACAAGAGAAATCTTTCCTGCTTTTATTTTCAGATTTATAAGCACACAACTTGCTTTACATGCTCACAAGCAAGATTTAAGTTGCCAAGCAAAGAAAATGACAGAGTACTCCTGAAGAAGAAAAAAAAAAAAAAAAAAAGAAACCCAGATGGGAAAAAGAAAAATATTCTTAAAAACCCATTGATCCTAATCTTATTTTACTTTTAGTAAAGCATTGATGTCAACGATGTATTTCAGATTATTGAACATGAACAAAATGACAACAGTCAAGCTTCCCCTTCGGGTGAAGTCATTCTGTTAACTGCAATTCCCCAAGCGCACTAAAAATACATCTTCATTGTCACAAGAAGACTGCAACATATCTTTAAGACAAGGATTAAATGCTGGCAGTTAGATGCACTGCAGAAATACAGGGATGGATTTTTCATTAAGATACTAACTAGTTACTGTAATTAAAGTTTTAGTTCTAATAAACAGAGAGAGTCCAAGGCTTTTTCCAAGACTCCCCCTCAACAAGGCATGTTGCTCTGGGTTGTCGGCACCAGGGACAACATACACTGATGGATGATTTGGGGCTCCTGAGGTGTGACTGCATCCTATTTATTAAAGACTTCCTAGAGGACTTTGCACAAGCTGTTTTCTTGCTTTGTACTTTAGTTTTCCCTGGTCTTAAGTGATATTATCATCTAACTTCTCACAGAAGTCAGGAAAATAAAAAAAATAGAGGTATAGTGGCATACAGAAAGTGAGGTTCCTTCATTATGTAAGGTTATTTGTAGCCCGCAGTGATGCAATTCTGCCTTGAAAGATACATCCACCAGGTGTTCTTCACTATAATAAGTAGCTGTAAAAGGCAATTGAGAAGAGGCACTCTGAATACAGGTCATCTGTCTTTCCCCTGTATTTGCATTGCTCTCCAGCTAAGGGCTTGGCTTCATGCAATTCCCATGCAGCCCTGTATTCGCAAGAGGCAAGTGCCCCAACTTTAGCCAAATCACAAGAAGAGACAAGTGTCCAGCATCTCTTGAAACACAGCTCATCTGCTCAGAGCTATACTTTTAGTTATACCCTCAAAAGGACACAAGAGCTCATGGCTTAATTTCTCAGTCGTCTAAATGCTAGCATCTTTTGACTAAAAACTTGTTTCTGTCGGTTTTGTTGTTTTTTTGTTTGTTTGTTTGTTTTTTTTCATTTTTCAGTTTCTCCCGCTCTGAAGCCAACATATCAAAATCCATGATTGGCCTCCAGCAGCCCATAAAAATCTTACAGTAAATCCTGCAGCTGGAGAAATACTGCTGGTACTTTGCTGGATGCACTAGACAGCAAAAATAAATAAATGGCTAGCGTAAGAAAAAGTATTAACTGAGTTCCACAGAGCATTTAGAGATTTTTTTTTTTTTTACTTTTGGTTTCACTTGGTTCATAAAGCAATTGAAAGCTTTAAGTTCTCTGCAAAGCAGAGTTATTGTTCCCTGCTAGAAGACCCAGCTCTAGAGCAATTGGTCTGGGAGATATACTCAGAAACTCCAGAAGCCCTGGAGACCTCACTCCAGAACAGTCTGTCAGACAGTAACTGACTCCTCTCAAAGAAAACAGAGTTGCTTCTTTATGTTAGCATACTTTTTTTTTTTTTTTAATAGTACACTAGAGATTTCCCACCATTATGTTTCAAAGCCCTTTGCAGATGGGGAAAATGAGGCAGAGGCATGCTCATTAGATCTCAGGAATGTCTGGATAACAGAAGCTCATCTTTCTAGTCATTGTACACACAGAAGACACAGCCATGGGTCCCCAGACTGATGCTGCAACTCCGAGATCTTGACAGTAGCCAATTCACAGACAAATGTATTAAGGCTCCTCATTTCCAACATATTTCCTTTATGCATTACAAGCATAATACAGCATTGAACATGTCAAGGACTACTCTTGGTGGCCAACAAAAGGTTAATTCTTTCCAAAGTGCACTTACTCACAAGACCATTCTGACATTTCAGAAGTCAAGAGGAACTATTATTAGCTGCGCCTAATAATATTGCAAGTTCCCACCCATGGAATCTGTGTGCAATCCTCCATTGAATTGGCAGCCTTTGGCAGTATCACTGCCACATGATTTGAACCAGGCAAGTCTCAAACATTGCCATAGCACTGTGTAGCCAGCTTGAAAATATCTTCACTGCTCTAGGGAGACGACTGATCCCTTTGGAATTGGTTTTTGGAACTGTAAACTAATGAATCACTAACAGCTTTAAAGTAGACAAAATGTATTGCAACACAGCATGTAGTGCTGCAGAACTGAAGGAAATCTGTTTACAGTGCTTCAACAGACACTTGAAATCAAGATGCTCAAGAAGGATGAGGCTGTAAGAAAAAAAGCAAAGCACCAAGTGCTGTGAGAGCAGTTATCCCTACCAAGGCCAGCAGCCATTCCCTGGTGCCGGGGTGGGCACACTGACCCCCCGGCACGCTAACCAAGCACAGCAAGGCAACCCACAACTCAAGGGAGGGTATCTACATGGAAACAGGGCAAGGGACAGAGCAAGAAACAATTATCTCCTGGCCCTGCTGGTGCATGTACTTCAGTGCTAAGTCCAAAGATCAGAAGTTACTTCTGTCATTTAGAGACATTCACTGTCTACATCCCCCCCAGCCACAGCTGTCTGGAAACCTTGTCAGTAAGATTTATGCTATATTTGGTAATGGGACAAGGCTGACACCAAACTTTGTGTTCAAGCCAAAGGTCAGCCTTATGCACATGGCTGGTGGGAAAAGGCACTGCTTTACAGTTCAGATCTGTAACGAAGCAGCACAGTCTAAAAAGAGAAGTTAAAAAAAAAATCTCAAAGTCCACAAAGAGTTTGCTGGGCAAGGGAAAGGCCAAAGCTCAAAACTCTCCTCAACCTAAGGAGACTCAAAGCCACAGCTATTGCTTAAGAAAACTCCCTGTCCTACTTTTGTCCAGCCAAATCTAGGCTGTTATACACAACTAAGATGCCTTGGGCCAGAAGACAACCAAGCAAAAAGGAGCATAACTTTGAAGAGAACAGTTGAAACTTTGTCTGGAAAAAGATGGCAAGTTTGACGTACTAGTGCTGCTTATCCAGGGACTAGTTACATATTTTCCAGCAAAGAGTTACTAAATAAGACAGAATACCAAGGAATCCCTCCCTTCAAGGATGCTCTGTATCCATTAAACTGCAGTCACACTTTTTTGTCTCCCTCTTTTTAGGCTCCATGAGTACTACACACCTTCCAGTCTAGCAGCCCTGCTTCAGCAAGAAGCCTTGCCAATAGCACTGAACAAAACCAGAAAGATTTGTTTACAGGTGCTAAGGTAGCTAGTTGATCAGATTGTTCACCGATTCGCAACAAATGTATGGAAGAAGGGCAATTTAAAAAGACACACTGATTGTTATTTAAGCGGATTGCTCAAGATTTGCTATTAATGAAATTCATGTAACCACAGCCACAGGAGGTGACTACACAGTGAACCAGGAAATAAGAAAGTGGGATGAGAAGGGAAAAGTGTTTCTCCCTGCTGCACCGGACTTGGCCAGCATATGACAGGCATCAGGGCAGTACAAATAAATCAAGGAGGGACTATTGTTTACAGTTAAGCAGCTTCAGACCCAAAAAACATCCAAATTCCAGTGCACCAACTGCAAAGTAGTTTTAGAAATACCAAAAATAGTTGTAGCAATACCAGATCAGAGCCCTACCCCAGGTGCTGCATAGCCTTCCCTCCCTTCCCCAAAGAGGCTTAAGAAAAAAAATTTACCCTGATCACTTCATTCAAAACCTATCCCTACTCTCAGAGCTTGGCACAAAATTCTGCACACCGTGTACATCTCTAGCTTGCAGGCTGGGAGAGATGTACTATGTGTACTTCCTCTGCTTTTAAAGCAAAGGAATGTGCTCACAAACCAACAACAGTTTTATGAGGAAAAGGAGGGAGGATCTTCAGTTCCCATCATATTTGTAGCCATATTCAGAACCACACATATTCCCCAGCAGCAGTCATGACATGGGGAGTGGCAGTGTAACAGGCCTGGCATGCCCCTGACTCAGCCACACTGCTATTTAAAAACCCCAGCCCTTCTAGGAGGGGTTAACTCAGGGCAAGGCTGAACCCTGCAGCGAGCCCACTGCTGTGCTAACTGAACAGGGGTATTCACACTACATAGCACCCATGGAATTACTTGCTTTTTAAAGTTGCTCACAGCAGCTTTAAGAGGTGGCTGCATCCAAGCTAACTAATGCTGCAGCTAGCTTAGGATTTCAGCAGAAACTTTCCACGGGTACCTGAACCTTACTTCTGTATTGGTACTACTGATTTAGAGTGACAGTTTCAGTGGTACTTTACTCTTGAAATACAGACTCCTGCCCATCAGGCAAGTGAACCAAGACCAGCATGCCAATTATAAAAGCATAGCTTATCAAATGGTAAAGATTTTGGGATGCAGCAGACCTGAACTACAGGACAATCCCTTAACTAAAGAAATCAAAGCTGACTTGAACCTCTACTCCACTGTCGGGCCAACTCACACACACTGTCCTGGGAACAGCGGGTGTAAAACAGTAGGTCTCAGGCCTAGAAGCCTCTGTGCTACCCAGGCTCCCAAGGCAGAAATGAGAATGCTAGTTTGCTTGCAGTCATTACACATGTACAAGGAAAAACTGCAAAGTAACTGTTTTTCTATTTTTGTTTTCTTTTCAATGTTTTGAAAGGTCAAATGTATTTGCACTCTGCTGTGTTCTCTTTATCAGTGCTTAAACTCAAGCACTGCCAGATGAAATCACGAGTCATGCAAACACCCCAGAAATACAGTGTCAGAAGTGGATCCATCGTATATGAATTGTATGCTCAGTTGTCAGGGGAGGGTTGTTTCTGTTTAAAGTACAGAAGAACCTGCAGAAAACTAACAGCTAGTTTGCAAATGTGCCTGAGGCCAGGTTCTCCTCCCTTTAATCTTTGCTGTTCAGCTGGCCTCCAAGAGATGTCAGAAAACAAGAGAAAGAGGATAAGTCTGGGAAATTATATATTAGCAAAAGTGGTAGGGGGATGGGAAAATCACATAATATCTGACAAAACTTTGGAGTATTTGTCTCCTAAAAGCTGGCCCATAATACTCATTTCAGCAAGACATTGCCTAGCTTTTCCTGGTATCTGGCTTGCTTCATATTTATTGCTGGAAAGCCCTAAGAGAATAGTCCTTCCTCTAAGTTCTCTGGCCCCTTCCCACCTTTCCATTTTCTCCGGGACATACTGACTTCCACCGGCACGCAGTTAAAAAGTATGCTTGTGTTACACAGAGGCTGAATGGGAAACAACCTTTCCCATATACATAAAATCATTTTAGACAGTTAAAGAAGTGACACGCAAACAGTTTCAAAAGAAACTGCAATATGTTCTCCTGCAATGAAGGCTGGTTTGGCCTCACACCTTACACCCAGTTTGTCCTCTGTTCTCTCCTTTCCCATTCCCTCCCCAGCCAACTAGTCAATTAGGGGAAGGTACATTGTAAGTTTTATTTCATCTGTGCAGTAACAAGTTTCCCAAAGCATCAGTAGAATGCATTTAATGATCATGAACACAACAATGTCAAAGCAGCAGACAGAGATAAATATTGTCCATTAAGACATACAGCAAATGATAATAAAAAAAGTCCCACCAAAACATAAAATGTAGAAGAGAAGAGAGTTCTGTGGCTGGGCAGCTAATGAATACTTGAAACAGATACAGAGTTTTACAAAGGATTAAATTCCTAGGATTAAAAAAAAAGGATTAAATTCCTGCCTCTCGTAAACCAGCACGCTGGCACACACACAAACGTGCCTAAAGCAGAGTAAAGTAGTGCTGTTTCCTGATTCCAACAACTTCAGATCCAGACATGAGCAAGTGCTCTGCATATGGGCGTCAGCCTAAACTATCAGGTGAGATTGCATGTAAATGAAGATGTGGAAACCAAGCAGAATCAGACTAGATGCTGCACTCCATTCCTGTATACACCTGTTAACTGTATCACAAATATAAAAGGCTGCTTTCCAAATCCTAACAGCTACAAAAAGTTACAGGACATTGAATATCATTTGGTTTTTCTTTTTCCCTTGGTTTTGTTTTCCCTTCCATCTTTGTGTGTTAAGGTTTGATCTTCTTTCTTGTATTCCTCAGTCAGCTAAGGAAAGGGACAAGAAATTCAGCAGCTATGTCTGCATGTTTATTACTAAATAACTATCCCAGCACTTCTGGCTCTAAGAAATCACCAATTTAAAACCATTAATGGGGCAGCCAAATTAAATTCTCTTTTCCACATGTGCAGATAGACCTAGACTGCCTCAGGGGACTGAGGGGAAAAAGGAGTAGAGTAATATGAACATACCAAGAAATGCACAAGATTTGGGCCAGATGCACAAGTACTAACAGTACAACGCTTAGCGTTGCCTACCACATTAGGTAAGGGTTACAATTTAACACTGCACTAACTCGAGGCAATCTGCAGCTTACCCAGTGAAAATAACTAGGACCTATGTAAAATGCTAAAGGAACATGACTCCTTAAGTGTGTCTGGTTTTCCTCATGCTGCAGGAAAATCCCCATCATCTTCTCATCTATCACCAAAATAAAAACATCTATAAATACCAAGAACAGGGATGGACTTTCCAAAAGGGCCTGTTGAAGCCCATCTAACAAAAGCTAAAACATATTAGTAAAAAGTATTCATCCTTTCCCCCAACACTAGAAGTTCTGGAAGAAAGTTTGAATTAAAAAAAACAAAACTAAAAGCACTCAGACTTTCTGAATTTTTTTTCAGCAGATGAAGTGGAACAAAGAAAAAGTAATTTGAACAAGGAAATTACAGGAATGCTGATGCTTCCAGTCAGCCTGGAGGTAAGGCAGGGAGAACCACTTGTGCTGTGCATGATTGCTTTTTCTTCCTTCATATCCCAGCTAGACTCCACAAACACAGAGCATACAGAAATCAGAAGTCAAGAACAAGTTGGAAAAACCATTTTGTTCAGGTTCAACATGAGTTATAGCAGACAACCAAGTCATTTCCTATTTTAGCCAAACTCCTTCAGCCACCCATAATCAATGTTTAGTTCCCATGCACAGCAAGAAACAGATTCTGTGCTTGTGTGCCTTTGACTCATAAAGGAACAAAAGCTTTGAAAATTGTATGCTTGCGAAGCTAGCATAAGAAGATTGAATCGTCATTTCAGAGGGACATAACCAGACAGGAAGAGGCAGCTGTTCCACAAAGTCAGAGATTAACTTTCAGTAGTCCATACAAGCCTACAGATTCTCATGTTTTGGGCTTGTAACAAATGGTCTGTCCACATGCCATCATCCCCCCAGGAATTCAAACATTTAGGTGCATCTCACTAACAATGACACTTTAGGGCAGCAACATCACACTTCCAGAAGCTAGACATAGGAGTGAAACAGCCACAACCAGGCAGCTCATCTCGTACCAGAGGAGCCCAAGCTTTTGGTAGCCCTGCCTCCTCCAATCTGAGGAAAGGAAGGAAGATGGGAACCTTTATCAGTGAACAGACAGTGGGGGAAATATTCTGCCACTGAGACTACATCTTACATTGCAGTGGAAATATCCAGCACCTCTCCCCTACTCAAGCACTGGAAGCATAGTTGGTTGTATATTATTTGCCCGTCTTCTACCCCAAACTGTTTTGGTCTCAAATGCTGTGAGTATATATAGCACTGCCAGCCTCCTCCTCCTCGTCTGCTCCAACTGATCATTTTGCCAGCAGCCATCACAAACACCAGTTATAAGCAAGTACACTCCATTTTCTTTACACCTAAAAGAACTCTGTGCAGTTATGATTAGCTAAACATTTTCTCTTCTTAGTTTCCTCTATATGCAAAATACTAGCTGCATAGAGATAGGCAGTTCTTTGGCAAATCATAACTAATTGTTATTGAAAGTAGAGCAGCATTATTAAAATAGTACTACATACACCAGCTTCTGATTGGCCTAAAGACTGAATTTATTCTGGGCTCCCTCCAATCAGAATTAATCTTTCTATAGTACAATGAACTGTCACTACTGAATCAACACCAGCAGCGAAAGTGACAGCAGCTTACATCATTACTCAACTAAGATAATAGAACTAAAGTCATTGAAACAGGCAGATGTTGGAGGCTGTCTCCCATTTCAGAATAATGTTCCTGTCGTAGCTCAGCATTTATTTTAGGGAAGCAAGGATAAATTCATTATCATTTGCAGGGTGTTGAGATAGAGCAGTCATAGAAGCCATGTAAGCCTCCCAATATGTACACAGCAGAAATGCACATGGCATTGATACTAACCATCCTTCACCTAGATAACGCAAAGCAGGGCAATGCAATCAATCCACGTCCACTGGAGACCTGCTCCCATATTAGTGCGAGCAACAGTGTTTTGCTATTGCAAACTCAGAAAAACTGAAGTTGAGAGATGTGCAAGACCAGAAGTCATTTCCACAAGGTGCAAAATTTTCATGATTTATTCCCAGCATCCTTACCTTATTTCCTGGTAACACACTGTATCCAAAATTATCATCTAAAGAGCTGTTGTTTTGTCAGATGCCAATAACCAACATCCTCACTGCACAGAATGCCACACTTCTGCATTGATAACTAAACTGCATAGATCCAACAATTAGGGAAAACTATTGGTGACATTAAAAACCTGGAGATTGTATTCTTCTTTATAATTTTTAAATGAGATCTTTCAATTAAAAACATTAGAAGAAAATAATAAATCCGAAAATAGAAGCAAATGTCAGATCCTTTTCTATTTCTGAACAGTAGCGTAACTGGGTGCAAAAAGGTGTACTTCCCATTACTGCTAGGTTTTAATGACCACCCTTACATCTTTGTCCCACTGAATAATGTCTCCTGCAATGATATTGCCACATATTAAGCAAAGGTGATCAAATATGGGCCTAACTACTTCAGTGTTCAGGTCAGAGCTGTACATCAGTAAATTAATAGGATTATCGATATTCATAAATCAAGATTTATAGAGTTCAGAGTCCAGTTAGTTCAATCAGATCATGAATTATGAAAACAAAAGACATTTTGGAAAAGAATAAAACCACTTAGCCTGACACACAATACAACCTCCAGGTAGCAGGCTAATACAAACGCCCAGAAATTAAAAGTGATTTTTATGCATTGTCCTATTTTAATTTAATTCTCATTTATCTTTACCCACAGGTTTTTCATTTTGCATTTCACCTGAATAAGGATGGTAGATAATATCCATGACTTCCTGGAACTTATGACTTCCTTGCACTTGCAAGACCAGTTATCTTATCTTGGCAGAAGGTCAAACTGAACACCTTTCAGTTTGGCCAGTTATCTAACTGTACTGAACAGCTCAAACCTGCAGTTGAGATTGCCGTTCCTGCTGTGTAGCACAGCTGGAGTTGCTCAGCTTCCGCTGACAGAGCTCTGAAACAATGGGTTTAATGGGGAGGGAAATGCCCATCCGATTCTAAAGGCTAATTCCATCTCTTTTCACTTAGGGAGCCAAGTACCAGATGCTCTGGATTTCCTGCTTTGTCAACTATAGAGCAGTGCTACGTTCAGCTCTCACGTTTTGATATAGCTGTTTGTTGTCTGATAAAACGTGGTTCCCCAGAGAAAACAGAGGGCTGTCCCTAGAGAAATGTACAAATGCACCTTATTTGGCAGTAGGGGAACTCAAAGCCAGCAAGTTTGTCTATGGGAAAATGCAAGATCTTGGGAACACTGTTCTGAGCATTTTCTCTGTTCCCAAGCGGTTACCAACAGTTAGCTCAAAGTTACAATGTAATAGACACACTTCAAAGACCATCTTACATCAAGAAAACTATAATAGGCTGGGGAAGGGGCAACTTTACATGATTTCCCCCCTTTTTCTTGTATGCTGTCTATACAAGCTATGGATCATACTCCTAATTCATGCATACAGGGATAGCTCCCCAGTGGATCCAGATGAATTTACAGCAGCGTGGAATTTCTGCCTTCATACAGTGACTCCATGGACAGCTGCCAGCTTTTCTTTTACTCTTATGGTTTCAAAATCCCCTATGTTTGACTCTGAGATTCTTCTTTAAAGACAGTTTGCACAGAAACCCTTCTTGCAATACCAAGTTATACCAAGACAATGAAAAGAAATGGATTAAGTGTCTATAAAGTAGATGAGCCGATTATCAGCGTGATAAGTATGTTGTAACATGCTTTTTTGCTCCATAGCAATTCAAACAAAACTCAATGTGCTACAGTTTTATGGATTGATTTGAAGCAATATGACAAGTTATTCATCCTCTTTCTACCTCTGCCACAGATGTGTTACTGTCCATGTGGCAGATAGCCATTAACGTATAGAATCAGTACTCCCCTGGCTGTGTTTCCAGCCAAGCTTGCCAACTTTGCCCTGGATCAGATAATGAGCACTCACATTTAACATAGCTCAGGAGAGGAAAAGGGGGTAACCTTCAACAGTAGTCTTCAGCACACTAGTAGTAAAAGCTGAGAAAAGCTTACAGGTATAGATATTTGCAAGTCAGCATCTCTTATATCCTAAATTCAAGTAGTATGTATACATATTTCTTTGCATACAGCCATATTAACAGTGCCGTGACAACTTAATGGCCTAGAACCCCTGGTTTTCAGCATTTTGAGTCTTTGTTCCACACAAGTACCACGAGGTCCATCTGCCATATTACTCATTCACCAAAAACTTCTTCAGACTTTTAGAAACCCGCTTTCTGTCTGTACTCCTATTAACACAGCCTTCATACACACAAGAATTATTTGCTCTTCATTACATACCAGACTGAAAAGTCCTTGGGAATTAAATATTAGCTTTTAGAAATACATACACTGCCATTACTAATAAGGAATTAAACATTCGTTGTTCACAGCAAGAGAACAAAAAAGAGTTTAGACAGAGAGATAGCTGTTAAGGTTTGTTTTTTTTAAAAACATTATAGTTTTGGGAGTAGAACCTTTATGAAATGGAGTCTGAAGAACCTTAGGCAATAAAAACATTCATTCTAGAGAGTTGCATATGGGTGCCCAATTTTGAGACACTTCAAAAAGCTTGAAGGTGGATGTTCAGCTCCCTAAAAACAAGGCCCATAAAGATACCGAATTAGACATCCATACATGGATATTCATAGATACCAGAAGTTATTTAAACACCTTAATCAGCTTTTCCAAGTGGTGAGAGATACTGCTAAACTGCTGTGTGCTGAAAAGATTCACCCCACCCCTCTCAATAGCTTATTTATTTTAGTCTGTTCTTAGAACTGTTTTAACCAGCTCCATCAAACCAAATCTTAAATTCCTCCTTTTTACTTTAGCCAAGAAAATGAATGGTGCCTAACAGTAGAATACTGGATAAGTTAGTAGTGGAATGAGTTCCCTTCATACAAAATAGTGAGGCTTTCAAAGAATTAGATTCTTCTGTTTGACAGAGAATACAGTCCACATCACAACACTTAAAAAAAAAAGCAGCAGGCAAGTTTCCAAGACCTTTGAATAATGAAACAGTGGTTAATAAAGCAAGTCTTATTTTTCACTCCTCTTTGGCATTTAATATCCTACTGATTTGTATACACTAACATTGTGCTCGCTGCAGGACACATGAAGCAACAGAAAAACAGTCTCCCATCTGGGCTGGTCCCATCCATCTGGTGATTAGGGCAGGGCACAGTGCAACCATATGGCCATGATCAAGAACCCACTAATATCATCCAGAGTTAACTGGGAAGAGCTATAGCCCACTTAGTCTCCTAAGGATGATAAATCCCTCTCATTCTGTCTCTCCTCCCCAGTGGACATGGTAGATTTGTCTTTTTGCCTGCACAGATGAAGCTTTGCTGGTTAGAATACTAGTGATACACAAAAAAGTGAATTTGGTGCTTGCATCTGTCAAAGACGGAATGAAGAAATTATTTCCATGAAACAATTAAAAAACCCATTAACTTCACATTTCTGCCTCAAGCCCCAAATGAAGCCTCCCTCCTCCTGAAAGGCTTATGCTGGCATAGGAACTTTGAAACCTGAGGCCACAATCCTGCCACACAGCACATGGGTACAAGCCAGCAGCTGAAGATAAGAGACTTGACTCCAGCAGTGATGCAGGAAGAGTCTAACAGTAACAGCTCTGTTATCTAGCCTGCCCTTACATGTTAATAGAATGGGAAGAGCCTATTTATCTAACAACACACAGGAAGAAAATGAAAGGCAGAACTTCACATCTTCTTGAACGGGCACCACTGTTGCTATCTACATAGTTCTAATAGTTCCTGTTGCACTGGTGTACCGAGATACCTTTTAGAAATACTCATTTCCTAGCTGACAAGTCACTAAAAATGAAGTCTGTAACCCCCAATGGATCATAGCACAAAGATATTACATATGCTAGAATAACCTTTTTTCATTTTTGATCATCAGAAACAGAAACCAGGTCCTAATATATTGCCTGAGCTACATCTTAAATTGAAAGACAGAGCCTCAAGTGGTACACAACAAAGTGAGTTTAATTGTAATGCCATAACTCTAGCAGCATTTTCATGACCAGTTTCCACTCATCTATTGCAACAAATCCCCCTTGCTTAGCAGTAAGGAGTCTGGTCAGGTCCTGTGTAAGAATATCTTTAAAAGGTTAGAGCTGTTGCCTAAAGTCATACTAATTCACCAGGGGCCAACCTTCCCTCCAAGGCAACATTTGACAAATAGCACAGCACGACTGCTGGAATGGCTCTGTGTTTTGGGAGACACCATCTTTTGAATGAGATATGCAAGTGGAAGATCTTTTTGACTACATAACCAAAAATGATGGCCTGAAACTGTCAGGAGCGTCAGCCTGCTCACAAAATGTGCATCAGTACAAATAATTATAGGCAATAATGGGCAATTGAGTTTCTCTAAGATTTTTAAGGCACTTTTACAACTCGGATATAGCACAAGAGATATAAGATGTTATCCTCTAGAATTCTCAAATAATAAGCAGTCTTAAACAAAATAATACCTACAGCAACATGATACAACATGGAAATGCTTGGTCAGAATTTGAGCATAATCTTATAATATTATATCAACAGACTTTGTGTGAGCAAGATTTTTCTTTTTTCCTGAAGCTGATAAATTTCTTTTAATACATGGGTGCTGACTTTCAAGCTGTGCATGGAGCCCTCTTCTGGAGAAATTTGAAAAAATAAAAGCTTAAGAATGCAGCAGTGTGAGTTATGCATTTGGGAAAAGAGTTTTAGGACTAATTTTCTCTCTTCACTATAATGACAAGCTTGTGAATTCTAAACTTTTTTCCAATTGACCTAGCTACAGCCCAGTGGAACGTGACAGTTATTGTTAAAGCTATCAAAAAACATTTTTCCTTATCTTGCAAGCTTTACTTACAAATTTAGTGTTAATACATCTGTCTGCATGCATAACATACAAAAGCAAGCCTGTGAACACCTTTTGTTTTAAAACAAATATTTTGTGTATAGGCCTTAGAAAATATCCTTTGGGAAAAACGTAAAAACCTCTCCAATAGATTTCAAAATCTGTATGTATTTACTGCTTACTGTACACTGTACAGTGAACTACACAAACTATCAGAGTACACTTAGTTTTTATTGCCAGCTTCAGATCGATAAAGCTGTATAGTATAGATGTGCTTTGTAGTTTTAAAGGTGATCCTGAATTAAAGAATTACTTGAAACATATCTTCCTCAGCTATTTCAGCTAATGTTCAGTTTTCCTTTTGGTGAAAACAGGACAAACAGTTGGTAGTAGTGTAGACCAAATCTTTGCAAAAGAAAAAATACATTTATCACCCACCTGTTTACCACCACTTTTACAAACATACTTAATGGGCTGAAAAAGCAATTCCCCATCCTCATCCTTTTAATGCCTCAAAAAGGCAAGTTTTTTTATATTTAACAAATGCAGTTGAATTAGATGCAGACCAAGAAAACACAAAACCAAAGTTACTACTTTTAGAAATGATCTTTTAGTTAAAAATAAACCTTTTTCAGTTCATGTTGTTATGAATAAGAATTTCCTCAAGCTTTTTTCTACACTGTAAACTTTGCTATCATTACTTTGAAATGAAGTTATTCCTATCTTCTAATTCCACAGAAAGTATTACATTACTAGATTGGTATTGCTTAGAAATCATTTTATCAAAATTGAGCTTTGCAGGTTCCACTAGCATTGTATTATATGAGGCATTATTGCTAAGGGAGGAAAAAAAGAAAACTTATGAAAAAAATCTCAAAATGTGTTACAACCACTACACAGCCAGATGGCTGCATTTGTTCAATATGTTGTTTCTCACATTCTTCTGTTTACTTTTCCTGTCATATGAAAGTTGTGCATGTGGTGTGTCAAAGAGAAAAGCCAAACAGCATTTCAGTAATTCCCTTTTCCTTCCCTAGCATGCTATCACCTTCAGTTCATACTTTAACCTGCCAATACTCAACACCCTTGTACCTGAAGACAGATTTATGTACACTTCCTTATTATAGTCTAATTCATTCCCTAATTCATTAACTCTTAGACATGATCTACAAAGTAAACTTGGAGATGTGTTAAATCACCAGGTAGAGACATTGCCAGATAAAGCTACATGTGCTAATATAGAAGGTGGGGTGCAGTTTAAACACTCAAATACAAAGCAATTCTAAAGCACCATAAGCTCAGCCCTGCAGCGTACTTGAACTCATCTCAGCCCAGCAAGAGAAGAAACTCTGAAATATCGTTGAAAGTTATCAATAAAGTGCACAGTTGTTTTCAGAATCAGGTGTTCTGCACCTTGTCAGATTTTTAGTAGTTACTGATGTTAAAAAAAAAGTCAGCTATGTGGTTTAATAGGCCTTAGAAGTCTGTCCTCCTCTATCATATACACACTGCTTTTCCTACAAGGGACTGCTAAAGAAAATCCAGACTCAAACTGATTAATTCAGTAGTGTGCTAAAGATGGACAAATAAGGACTGAAAACAGAGAAAGCCAAGCAAACTGCAGTCCAGATGGCAGGTCTCAAGCCCAAGGCAAGGGAGCACCCACTCAGTATATCCACAGGTTACCTTTACATCATCTGTGCCCTCTCCCCCCAGCTCCTCTGCTCCCTGAGCATTGCCTCCCACTGGCAGCTTTGCCAGCCCAGCTGCCTGCCCAGGCTGGATCTCAGCCCCCTTTGACAACTTCTCCTCCCCAGGAGCCCTCTGGGCATCCCCAGCCCACCAGAGAGCTGTTCAGCCCTCCCCAGGAGCA
The DNA here is from genome assembly GCF_047370975.1 of Nipponia nippon. Classification (NCBI taxonomy): domain Eukaryota; kingdom Metazoa; phylum Chordata; class Aves; order Pelecaniformes; family Threskiornithidae; genus Nipponia; species Nipponia nippon. Next base: position 49,314,431 of record NW_028262391.1, on the reverse strand, counting down.
GCAGCTTGCCCACTCGCTGCAGCCAGCCTCAGCAGAGCTGGCGAGCTGCCCGCTGGCCAGCCCTCCTACACAGTCCACAGAGCCTCAGCCCAAGCTGTTAGGAAGGCCCTGCAAGAAACTCTGCGTATATCCCCAGCACATGCTGCTCTGGCTCCTCAAACTCATCCTTCACCAGTGCATTCAGACACCATACCTATGGCCCAAAGCAGCTGCTTTCATTTGTTACACTCCCTGAAGCAGGATTGTTATCCTGAACCCACCCAAATGCCTATGTGCTTGCTCACGAGTCCCCAGTCACCGAGCCTCCTGCTGTCCCATAACTTCAGCCACCCACGTTAATGCTTTTACTCCTTATCAGGGTAAGCCAGGACCCAAATATCCTAGCCGCGATCCAGAGCATATATGCATTCAGTTCACCCTACTGCTTCCTACTCACACACTCTTGATGTATCTCCTCTCAGCAATAAAGCTCTGCCAACAGTGATCCCTCACCATTTTCCTCCTTATCATCCTGTTTTGAAAAAGCAGACTAAATGCCAGCTGGAGATTGCAATTACACAAACACAAGTGCACAGACTCAGCGTCCCGAGCACTAGTTTGACACTCTAAAACCTACCAACCCCCTAAGGGTTAACAAAACCACTCGATCGCAAGTCAAAAAGGAATTAACTTTTATCTCTACTCAGAGCACAGGACACCAGTGCCACTGTCACTAAACGCAAGAGTTTACAGAGCTCCTAAGACAAAAGAAGGAAGGATGCATTTAAGCTGATCAACAACAAAGGATTTCCAAACCTCCCCAGAGCTTTCAAAAAGTGAGCCCTGTAAGAGCAGCAAGAGGCAAAGAGAGCAACCAGAAGCTATTGAGAAGTCAAAGCCCAGCGAGTCCCCTTGCTTTGACAGACAGCAGCAGCAGCTTTAGCAGCTCCGTGTTTTTAAGGCTGGGTGTTTTTTCCTCCGCTTTCTGGCAGAGGGGGATCAATTACGTTTAATAAGAGAAAGGCTACATAGCAAGTCACTAACAGAGTATTACACATCTATCAAGAGAGCACGGGGAAGGGAACCTTTTGCAAGGTCTGATTTTATTTTTCCTCCATATTCCTCCTCCTTTTTTTTTTTTTTAAAAAGCAATAAATAATGTGAGCTGCCTATAAGCCTACTACCCGGCAAAAGCCACAGAGAAAAGAGGCAAATCAAAGTTGCAGCATTTGATATGACAGAAAATACTGCTGCTGCAGCTGCTACCGAGACACTTGAAAGATTCCCCCACCACCCTTCCTGAAGGGAAACAAAAAATGCTATATATCACACAGCAAATTTGTTGTAATTGTAAATCAAGGAACTATAAGATTCTACATTCCTAGCAACTGGCTTATAGCAGAGATCTTCATCTTTCAACAGTAATTCAAGCAGTGTATAATTACTCAGAAATCAGACCTGAATTACAAATACTTTCAAACCCAAATGCACAAGAAAAGGAAGATGAAAGAAAGCAAGGAAAAAAACCACACATTTCTTACCTGGGACAGCAGAAAGGACAGAGTAAGTTGAGTTTTGTGCTGCATTTTGCCAGACTAGAAGGTACCAGAGGCTTTTTCATTCATGCACTCGGCTGCACTGAGCATATTTTCACTGTGAAACAGCCTTTGAGAAGAGACTCTGCCTTGAGAGCCAGCCAACTTCCCAAATAGATCAGCAGCATCATCACTAAAGCATTGGATAGAGTCTGATGACCAGAACCAATGGCTTTACAAGGATGATTTCTTCACAAAGCATCCCCATTTTGCATCACACATATTGGGCAAGCACCTCTCACAAACACAGCACCTTTAGAAAGCATTTTGGTTTGGTGTATTTGTGTGTTTAGTTTCAGTCTAACAAATCATGCCTTACAGATCTCAATAGTATTTTCCCTTTTAGAGAATGGAATTGCACAGAAAGAAATAAGAGCAAATCTGAGCACCGCTGCAAAGAGGTGCTCTTTATTAAGATGTTAATAAGGTATGCTTTATTTTCAATAAATCAAAAAAATGACCACTGCAGTTTTAGTTACTCTCAAGCCTTAGAAGAAGAACAGGGTGAAATTTTTCAGTGCAGCAGAAATACAGATAATATTTTGTGTTTTCCCCTCAATCTCACAAATCACAATGAAGACAGATCAATTCTAGCCTGCAGAAAATAATCCATCATAAGGCAATAGATTTTATTAACTGCTCAGGTAATGGCAGAACTGGCTTTTGATTCAATGAACTTGAATCTAGGACAAAGTTTCAAAGGTGCATGCCCTTCAATTACAAAAACTTTCCCTGTTTGGAAGAGGGGACTTGATGTTTCAAGAACCTGCTTTCTCTGGATTGGTTACATTGCAACCCAGCAAATAATACCAGGCAGATCGACCAAAGATTATGAATGAATTCCCCCATCTGTATTTCCAGCCCCACCTCTCTTGCCACTCCCCATTATCACAACAGTCCAGTCCTTTTTTGACTTGTCTTCTTGCAGTCACCAGGGTTATTTAGCAATACCCTTCCCCCATTTTCAGTAGGGTCAAAAGTCTCCTCAACTCTTGTGACTGATACTTTTCCCTTACTTGCTCATCCAGCAGAGCCAGCTGCCACCACTTTCTGCTCTGCCCCACCACAGGTGGCTGCTGCACCAGTGGAGATGAGCAGAGACATGAGGAAGGGAAAGCTGGCAGGCAGACAGGAAGGGATACGCATTCAAAGGAGCTGCCAACCACTTTGAGTTCCCCAGCATCAGCTTCCTGCTGTGAATAATATTTGATAGCGTCCCCAACCACTGCTAGTCTACTGCTCACATCTTCCTTTATTTACACACTGGACCAAAACTGAGCGAAAACACTATCCTTCCAAGTCTAAGCCCTCACATGCAGCAACAACTCTGCTCCAGTACCTTCATCACATATGAGTATAAATTAGCACTCGAGATGGATCGGGATTCAAACCAAATCCAGCAGGAACTACCAGTAGCAATTATAATGCTCTATGTAACTGCAAAAGGTTCACCACTTACACATAAAAAAAAAAGCAGGTAGGTTGCTTTCTTTTTCATCTTTTTTTCAGGCAGAAAGCTAGCTTAACAAAAAATCTTAGAGCTCTTTATGATTAAAAATAAGTGAGTGACCATCTCCCCTTGCTCCTTCAGGGTCCCAGCGTTCCACCAACTGTAAGTCCCAGCCTCAAGAAAAGCACCTCAGAAGTTTATAAACAAGGCTGTGGGGTTTCCATAGGGCATAGCCTACAGACAGCAGCACCAGCCGTACCACAGCATGCACAGCCTTTGTATGGGAGCGCTGGGATTTGAACAGTCTCTTAAACCCCACAAACAGAGGCCAAAGAGCTGAGCAAGTTACCAGACCAACCAGAAGTAGGTGGTGGCTGAAAGAAACAAAGGCATATCTGCATCCTGTTTCACAGGAAAGGCACTCATTAAAAAAAAAAAAAAAAAAAAAAAATCAAGTCATGGGGTAGATGATTCACTCCAAAATAATGCTTGCAGTAACATGAGATTTGAGCCAACATGAGCAGTTAATTTCTGCACAAGACACGGCATGGCTACGGGGCCACCCCACAAAGGGAGCAGAGAGGGGAAGGAGGAGTTTGAGGTCTTTCCTAGTTCCCACAGCCACGAAGAGCAGGGCTGGGCCTGCGGCCATGGCCTCCTTCCTCACCACAGAGGGGCCAGCCATCACAGCAAGGTCCGCGGCAGGGCTAGCTTCCCTGAGGGGCCCCATCCAGGCCTCCAGCCCTTCAGAGCCAAAAGCAACCACATACCACCCCCCCCTTTGCCTCCCAAAACAGCAACTACCCTCTAATAACAATGAAAAAGAGCATTGTTTAAAAAAAAAAACCAACTAATTCACTAACCTTTTCCCTCCAGTCCCACACAGCCTGTTCCTCCTGCTACAGCCTGTCCCTCTTGCCTTGGCCCCCTGCTCACAGCTGCTCCTATTTGACCCCTGAAGGGGTAATTAACTGCTCCTGGAGTGGCAATTAATAGCTCCCAGGGTTTAACCCTTCACAAGCTGCTGCCAAGCCTAGGCCTAGCATGGCACACCGGTATGAGGCAGCCATGTCCTTCCCCAGTGCTCACCCACCCAGGGCCTGGCCGCCTCTGGGAAATGGCCTTTTTGGCACTGCTCACGTGAGGTAAAATCCAGTGCACAGCAGCCCTGGGTGCTGAGGGGGGGTTAACTGGGTTTAACTGGGGCCTCCAGCAGCTGGAGGTGGACAGCTGCTGCAAATCAGCCCCTGAGGCCCAGGACAAGTGTTTGGCCCCTTGCAGGTGGGCTCCCAGCAGGGCTGTATCTTCTGGAGTCAGGAGCAGAGTCTTCTCCGCTAATTAGATTATTAATGAAAAGCTGGTATGGTCTTAATTAGAAATTAAGAGTTGATTCCTCAGTCTTTCTCAGCCTTAGGTGACAGGAGGAGGTTCAAACTCTGTAAAACATATCTGAGGAGCAGGCCGGGAGGCAAGGCTCCAGGTGATGGAGGATGGTTGCTTTCTAATCCCTCCCCTTGAAGCAATTTTACTGCAGAAATGAAACATGAAGTTTTGGGGCTATGGAGTGACAGTAACAGAAATAACAGCCTCGGGTTTAGGCCATGGTCAGAGGAGAGGCTCCAGGGTTCAAGCCTTCCCTTTTAGGGCAAGCTGTGCTGCTCTTACCCACTGCCTGCTGATGGAAAATGCGTAGTAAGTTTAGGCAATGACTGAGGGGGGCTTTGGTTTGTGAGCAAAGAAAGCTCCTGCTGAGACCTTTTCTAGATCCAAGCCTACATTAATTGATGGATGTAACATGCTCTGCCGTCTTTAGATGCAAGATACCATCATTTTCACTTATAAAATCTTGGGCAACTTGACGCCTCAGCTCACTCTCTCTCCATGATACACTCTGGCAATAGAGGCCAATGCTGAGCTGAGGCTAATATGAACAGTATTAATTGCCTGCAACACGTAAGGTGTTGTCAGAGATAGACCCATTAGCGGACGAGGGAGTGACTGCATGCTGCCAGAAATGCCTTTTGACCTTCGGAAGATTTGCCCTGACTCTATTTTGTAAAAGCTGAGGATCAGCTGCCTTGAATCTATCAGAAGAACAAGGGAAGTTTAATTTCACATTAAAGTGAGTCACATAAGAAACCTGGATGCAAGAGAGAGGGACTAATTTCCCCTGCCATAGTACTGGCAATCTATATGCTCCTGGCTGCTACACCACACTGCAGTTTCTGACTCCTTCAAGCTTGGAAAAAGGTTTTAGCATTGGGCAACAACTGGGGGTGCATGAGCTTGACTGTCATGTCTCTAGGACAGAAGGGACAAAAAGGGCACACCCCCAATATGGCAGCATAATACAGTCCAAGATAACTCAATCCTCATCAGATCAGCATTTGCCCCTACAGGACAGGTGGAATCACAGAATCATAGAATTACTTAGGTTGGAAAAGACCTTTAAGATCATCAAGTCCAACCATTAACCGAGCACTGCCAAATCCACTACTAAACCATGTCCCTAAGCACCACATCTACCCGTCTTTTAAATATCTCCAGGGATGGGACTCAACCACTTCCTTGGGCAGCCTGTACCAGTGCCTGACTACCCTTTCGGGTATAGCTGAATTTCTTTTAGGGCAGATGGGCCAAGTACATACTGGAATAGAATATCAGTCAAGCAAACAAATTCAAAGAGTAAGTTTAGCTGTAGTATATTTGACATTGCCGTTGTTATTAGGAAAAAACATGCTGGTTAGGGCTTTCTGAAATCCTGCTGGGTTCACTCCAAGAATGGCCAGAGAACAGAAGAAAGTGAGCCTGACCTGCTATGTCCGTCAGATTTTTTGGCACATCACCCTCCTGCTATGCCTCAGAGGAGCCACCACCATTTCCTGAGGATAAGAAGTTGTAGTAAATGTACCTGGCTAGAGCTGGAATCCATAGCAGGAGTGAAATCCCATCTTCCTGCCTGACGTTCTCCAGCAGGAAGAAATGAAGCAACTGGCTGCAATAATGTTTTATTCTGGAGGATGGAGATTTAGAAGACTGCAATAGAGTTGATTTAGTGAAGAGTTAAAGAATGTGTTTCCAGGCTCTGTGGTTTTCTGCTTGGCAGTTCTGCCAAAATAGGTTTGGGTAGGGATTCTCTGTCTCAGTGCAGCTGAAGTTTCTTTAAGAAAGATTCACAAAAACACCAAAGGAAGAGTTTTGCAGTTTGAAAGTGAGCCCACAGCTTTTCATTATGTACCCAACACAGTACCTCCATAATACCTCAAACTCCTACCAGTATTTCTTACACTATGGGCTTACTGGCAACAGAAAGTTTGGCATTAGTGCAGCTTTCTCTAAAACCTGTGGGACTGCTGAATGCTTTGTCTACTGTTTCTACATCCCAGCCCAAGCTCTAGGATAGTAAATGGGTTTTGTTATCTTTCTTGCTAACAGGCAGGTCACAGGCAACTAGAACAAGCTGGTACTTCAGTGAGAAGAAATAGGGTGTGTTTCATCGTCAGAAGAGGACAAAAACCAGTTGGTGAGTCAAACAGGAATCTTACGTTTTAGAAAAACCCTTGAGAGACCACCACACCCTTTTCTCTCCAAATAATAATAATCCCTGTTTATCATGACCACAGGAGCGATTTCTTCAATTTTTAAAGCAAAAAAACCCTATTGCTTTTTGGTTATGCATCCCTGAGCCCTTTAAGCATAAACAAAATGTATGTTCAACTCTAAAATTGAGCTATTGTAAAGCATTCTAGAGTGACAATTTGCAATTTGCAATGCTGTACATCTAATCTTCTAGTCCTTTCTTGAACCAGAAGCAAGCTGTTCCTTAATTCACCTTTCATCTGAACTAAGCTGGGGAAGGAGTGAGAAGAGCCTTAAGTATGTGGTGGGTGGGGTGCTCCACAGCATCTGCTTCATGGAAACAAGTTTGTTTCAATCCCCTTCTACCAGTGGGCCCCTGTGTGGAAGGAGCTCCTGCTCCTCAGCTGACCTCCAGCATCTAACTGTTTTCTGGAGTGGTGGCAGGTATTTTCCTGTATCTTTTATGGACTTGTGCCTATCAGCTGAATCATAGCAACTGAGCTTGCGCTGTGAGCTTGTCCCTACTATGAAGCTCCCAGGCACTTTGGTTTAGCGCTAGTCTGCAGTAATTCAATCAACTTGCAATCCTACACCCATACCCATGGGTAGGAGTTGAATTCTGGCCCTCTATTTACCCACCTCACGTGCATTAGCATATTTGTCCTCCCCAAAGCATAGGGATATAGCAAAATATTCCTGCACCATTACAAAAGAAGGAAAACTGACGCACAGGACACAAAGGGACCTGATTAAGACAATAAAAAGGTGGGGACCTGATTAAGATCATAAAGGTGGTCAAACACAGAGCTAAAAATTGGACTGCTTGCTAAATTGCCTTAGGCACTGGCCCTTCCGTCTATTGAAAGAACCCCTCGTCCTTCCTGGGGGACCTGGATGCTTCCTCTGTTATTGTGCAAAACCAAAGTTGAAATGCAGTTTTAATTTTAAAAGTCTTCATTGACTGGGCTATCTGTTTCCATTCCCCACATATGCCTCTCCCTCCTTTTTTAACACCACTATTCCTTTGCCCTGCCCCCATACATATGATTGTATCTGGCCTAAATACAGGTGTTCTGGAAGCAATTACAGCTCCATTGGAGCAGAATATGATGCATGGTAGCTCATTAGTGGTTTGCCCGTATTAAGGGAATGACTCCTTGTTTCCCTTCTGACCTCACCTATTGTCTAGGAAATGAATGGATCTAGGAGTGAGAAAATTTGTTTTGGCAATGGCATCTGTATTTTCCAAGGCTCTGTTATACTGAATTCTGCCCAGAAATACAAATCAGAATAATTAACCAAAGAAATGTACAAAAGAGCTTATCATTCCCTATTTTGGTAGCAACTGTACAAAGTCAAAGTCATTATTTAAAAATTCACTATGCAAATTTATTAGAAAAGTCACTCTTTTATACATTAAAAAAATAACATTTCCACAGGAAACAGGAGAAAAAGCAAGATATCACTGTCAGAGGTTCTTCTAAGACATATCCAAACTCAAGATATTCATCATGAGGTATGGGAAAGTTAGTACTGCAGGAATAAATTAACCACAGAATTTTAATGGCTTTATTGTGTGACAGTTTCTAAAGCCCAACCGAATATCAGCTAGGAAATTCAAATGTGAGAGATATGCTCTTAATTCCCACAGTTATGGATTTTTTTTAAAATCCCTTCTTATGATATAAGGGTCATTTAAAATATTCTACCATGAATATACAGCTTACTTATGGGTAGCACATTTCACCATTCTTATCCAGCCAGAAGCCAGCTTAATCTTTCATCTTTTCACAGAGAAACAGCAGATGCATAAGTATATTTTAGGGAATAAAATAGTTGAGAGAGAGAGAGAGAGAGAGGGAGAATGTGTCAGTGTTTGAATATATCTGTGCACAGGACTTCAGCTGACACATAGGCCCAGAGCTGTTAAACCTCCTGACTTTGAGTATAGCCGCTTGCACTGGATGCGTTAAGAGAGTGGCACACTGCTCTGTTTCGTGTTATTTTCAGCTGCTGTGTTTGCACTGGCCAGTGCAGCTCTGTATTTCACATGCTGTTAGCATAAAGATGCGGTTGCAAAGCCCCTCCATCAGAATCACAGTTATGTCTGCCCTGGGGATGGCAGCAACCAGACTGTCTTGGGTTAAAAATGGGGTCAGATACTAGGGAGCTGTGTCCTAACAGCTGCTCCAGCAGGAAGACTGGTTGTAGGAAAAGAAACCTGAGCAAAACCTCCTTTATAAAATTAAAAGCCACATTTACAACCTGACCTGGAAGAACAGGCTGGGCAGCCTGAGCTCTGTAACGGGGGGCAAGCTTAGGGTGAGCTAAGGGATATCCCTGTCCCGCTGAGCTCAAAATGCCATAGATTTCAGCTGCATCAAGATTTCACCCTCCATCCTTAAACTCTTTCTTCCCCATTTATATTCACAACCTTTTCTCTATGCAACTGTCATGGCTTTTAGGCAGATAAATATCTTACATGCTTCTCAAGGGTGTCATACGCTATTTAGTATTTTCCCTCTGGTATCAGCACCTGTTAAGTATGGAAATAAAGTGATTAGTCTTACATGTTTGGCTTCAAAAACTGATTTTAGGATACATCTCCTTATCATCGGCAGATTTTCCAACTCAAAATAATGGTAACCTCTTCAATGATAAGTTTTCTCAGTGTGGAAAAGTAGGAATTACATTGGGAATTTTTCTGGATTTCCCTTTCTCATGGAGTTTTCTGTACCTACCAAACTGTTTGTGACAAAGCTGTCTGACATTATGTAGCCTTAGAGGAAATTTGTCTCTGCAGATCTAGAAATGACTTAAAAAAAAGAGTCCTTGTGATGCAGGGGAAAAAAATTAACCTTTGAAAACTGAAAGTTCTTTAAATAACCAGAAAGCTGTTTTGTTTGGATTTTTAAGTCTGAAAATAACCTGGTACTTCAATCAACGTAAACAGGCCTGATGATCAGGTTGGATAAAAAGTAGCACTATACTACTATGCAATTACTTTAGACCTAAGCTAGTGGCATCTCAGAAAGCAGCTAAAACCAGCTAGGTTCAGTTTTAACAGCTCATTAATTACCTTTGAATTAGCTGAGTATTCTGTTGTAACAATGTATGCAAGTATTTCTAGAGACAATTATTAGTGAGCATATTGAAATAATCCTCCAAAATGTACATCCACACAGAACTCAACCTAAACCACGAGATCCTTTCTGCCCTCCTGCATCCAGAAGGTGCATTGTGCCTGATGCATCTTCAAGTTTCAGCTCCTTAAGGAGGAATACCTCTCAAACAAACTACTCTGTATACACCAAAAACATCTGATTCTTACACTGCTTCTTTACATGCCTTTGAAATATTGTATATTATGCATGAATTCTTGGTTCATCACGTATCTTGAGATCTCTTTGTATTTCGTTGTTTGTCTTCAATTTTGTATCTTTCTTATGTAAAATTCATTAAGCCTTTGTAAATATGAGGAAAAAACCTGTTCTTTTGCTTTATCCCTTGGGATTCTAGAAGGTTACCTTGCCTCATGCTCAGCCATAATATCTCTCTTGGGCTTAGTTTTTAACGCATGCAGTACTCCAAGAAAGAGGCAGACTAGGGTGTTTTACTAGGCTCAGCCTCGAAGTGAAACAATTTCTTTTGAATTGATGGAATTGGATCCTCTAGCACTAGAACAAAATATTCTCATATTATCTTGCCTTGGTCAGGTTGTGACCATAAAATTACCTGCTTTTTGCTGAGTGGGCCTCTCAGAGGAGGTAAAAACAGATTGCAGTGGGTCATTCTGGGGCTCTGAGGCATCACATAGTTCTTGTACTGAGGTCCCTTGTCAGCTGCTCATGTGATAGAGCATGCGTTGGAAATTTGCTTTCGTTGATGCAGGAAGAAAGCACTTAACTTGGAGGAATGGAATGCTGTGAGAATGACCCACATCTGGGTATTTAATTCCCTACTTTTTCCTGTGTTTTAAATCAAAATAGGACTTTGGTAAATCTAAGAAATTCTCCTGGCCGTGCTTGATAAAAACTAGTGTTGCATATTCTTGTGCATGCCATACAGCCAGTATCAGCAGGTCATCAGTCTCCTGGGAGCTGCAATCAACTGGCATATATTAGAGCAGCTTTGGGCATGTTCTACTTTAAACTGAACCCAGCACAGACAAGCCAGTAGATCAAAGAAGCCACAGTCAGCTCCACAATACCTTTTTTCCTTACGCTGCGGTTAACATCAGATCAGGAAATCCCCTGAGCTGCAAATAGTTGGAAGCTGGAAAAGCACTCAGGGGAAAGATCATATGTGGCTTGTTCTTGCTCTTTCTTAGGCATCTGTTTATAGCCACTGTGGCTGTTGGTCTCCTCTGAGACGCAAGTACAAATATATTCCTAAAAATCTTTAAAAGAATGCCTAAGAAGGTGAGGGGGCACAGCAAAAGGAAGTGAGGTTGTGGAGATATTGGTGTAGTGGTACCTGTATAGCAGTGATGATGGTGGCAGACGTTGTCGTCTCAGACAAAAAGGCAGGATCAGCTCTTGCAGGCAGGAGTCCCTCCCCATGGAAGAGCAGGAGGTGGGTAGGCTGACTCTTCTCACTCTGCTGGTGGTCATCATTTTGCTCTTTTCCTTTTTTTTTTAATCAGGGGAAAGGGTCCTTTTGTCCCCTCCCATCAGTGCAGCTAACACAGGCAGTTTGCTGCACAGGGGGGAAATGAAAGGGTCTGTGCGGCTGCAGGGCAGGGACTGTGCCTTGCCAACGGAAAGCCATGTTCCTGTCAGGATGCCGTTAGCCCAAGAAATGCAGGTGAGATGGAGTACAGCCAGTACAGCTGTTCTTGTGTTAGGTACTGAACAGATCTTAGTAAGGAAAAAAAAAAAAAACCCAAGAAATAAGAATTATTATGCAGTACTAGAAGTATTCTATAGAAATAGAGGTGTTTTCTAAGAAACAATTTTTTTCCTCAGTTAGAGAATAAAAGAAACGTTTTTCTGACAGCAGTTTAAATCTGGTGAAACCAAAACCATTTTCTGAGAGATTCCTCATAGTGATCAATGCCTGGTTCCAAAAAATGGCCAACATGAGCTCCTAAAACCCATGTACCACATCCTGTGTAGCAAGACTGTCCAGCTTCAGCCCTAGGGAAAGCAGCTTGTATGCATCATGGTTTGGGGATGCAGAAAAGGTATTAAGACGCTGAGAGGTGCCAGTTTTCCACTGTTCAGCAGGTCTCAAAAAGATTCAATAGCATCAAGGCAACAAGAGCTCTTATTAGAAAGCTCAGGTGAAAGTGTCTCGAGTACACCTCCTGGAGTGGCCTGGGCAGGTGGCACAGCATGGGGACAGTCCCTGGGTCTCTTCCTGAGGTCTAAACTAGTCTGGGAGCAAAGGGAGTGAGCTGTTTGTCAAGTCTGTCCCACCCTTCCTGGGAGCCCAGCACATGCAGGGTGCTGCAAGAAGGACATTTCATGATAAAGCGTATAGTTTACGGTATTGGCTCCATGCCTGAAACCAAGCCTGCTCAAGAGAGATGCTAACATTTTGCACCATGGCAAAGGACAAATTGTTTTTTCAAGCTTTTTGCATCTTTTTATATCTTATTTGTATTTCTTCCCTTTAAGTAAAGAGAGATTAAAATAAAACTCCAGACCAGAATGTACAAACTAAAATACTGCTTTATTTTTGGAACAGAGATTGTGGGAATGCTGACTCAGCTATTAGAATCAGTGCTTCCCTGATTTCCCTTGCTTTGAGACCAGAATTTAAGCAGTTAAGTGAGATACACTGAAATGAGGGGACACAGATGAGTTTGTTAGCCAGTGGGTAGGAGGTGCACCTGGAGTAAGAAAGGCGGTTCAATGGAAGCAATTAAGGTAATTAACTCTTTCATTCTATTGAACCCTGAAAGCCAGAGATATAAAGTAAGAGCAATCAAATGTTATTAAACATGCCAAGTGTCTTAACAGATAATCATATACAATCAAGCTCCAATAATAAGAAATAAAATTTACTTATGATTAGATCCAAGTCAAAACAGTCAAAACAGATGCAAAAGGAGCTAGTAAACTCAGCAGAAAAAAACTTCAGGATATCTACTTATGTCAAGATCTAATGGAGGTTACTAAATAAGCAAGTTGACTAAAAAGTGATAAACGCTGGCCTCTGAAGTAAGCAATCAGATTGTATGCTCTTTGGGAAACGTCATTATAGATATATATAACACCATTTCAAAGCATGTAGTTATAATGTTGCCGGGGTACCATCAGACTTAAAGTAGAAAACAATAGTTGTTGAAGAGTTTCCTGAAGAACAGCTTGAAAAACCTGGAAAGCTGACAAAAGATAGGTTTAATCATAGACCAAGTCAAGAAGGAAGAAAATAATGAAAGAAAATTCCAACGTAGACAGGATGCTGTTTTTAAAAACAGTTGCAAAGAATAGCTGCAGACAATGTTTCAGCTTTATACTTTATTCAAAAGATGTCAGCATATAAATTAGAAGCCCTATTCTACCATGACAGGATATTGGATCACTAATACAGAAAAAGTAAATACTCGTACAATTTTCTGCTTAATAAACAGGAGTGAATAGTGGGGCATTTGTTGATCAGTAACTTGCAAGCAACTTTAGATAAACGTCTTTGTGCAGGTATGCAACCAGTTAACATGGGAGTTGATCCAGGTTTTTTGTAGCTTTGGGCTGAAGTGGAAGAGAGAAAACTATGTACCAACCAAGTCTGTAGTGAAAGTAGAACTGAACTCAGGCTCCTTAGAGACTCTTTTTCCAACTAGTTAAAAAAAAAAAAAAAAAGTATAATTTCTCCCTACAAAATCTGCCTCACTGTGAACTCTTCCACACAGTGTCATTACTTGGATGATGATGCAAAAACAGAAGCAGGAAAATGTGTAATATTTAAACCACAGCATTCAGTTCTGACCTAATATTGCTGGTGTATTGGACAGATTTAAAATACTGGGGCTTGGGGAGTCAATTTTCCACTGGACTATTGGAGTAAGCAGCCAACTCTGTGTAAGCTGATGTGACGGTGTCCAGAACCACCGCCCCCTTCATCCATCTCTCCCAGCGTAATCCAAACCTGCAGCAGAAAGCAAACTGGCTTCTGGCTGCCTGCTGCTGCTTTTATGCAAAACACTTGCAGACCATAAACCTCATAACAAGAACAGACGAAACCGACTTGTACGCTGAGGAAAAAGCCCTGGAGGTCTAACTGTGCCTGCTGGTGACACTTGCCCTAACTGGAAACTGTGTTTCTATTGATTAACCACAGAGGAGTAAGGAGGCAGAGCGCTAATACATCCTGAGGGCATTGATTAAAGAAATCGATGCTGTCACATATTTATGCCAGATTTTGTTTCTTGGCATACCTCTTATTTTACGATTCTGTGGTTATGCAAAAGCCTGGTGAGACATTGCTGTTTTGAATACCCACTGCTGAACATGAATTTTGCCTGAGTTCATGTGGTTTCATGGATTTTAGCAGCAGTGAGTTCAGTCAAGCTTAGCTCCTTGCTCTTCCAGTTTGTAGGAAATTTATCCCAAACCATTTCTTCCATGCCAAGAAATACATTACCTTAGTCAGCAAGTAAGATGCTGTCAGAGACAACAGGTTGCCTCGTTCCTTACTCTTTGCTACGAAACAAGCAGCATGAAAACACATTTAGACTTATACATTTTTCAGGCCTTTTACAATATGTACGCAGCTGCTTCAGTTGACAGAACTATCCAAGTATTATAAAGCATCTAAACATCGCATCTTTATCTCCATCCTGGACTAGCAGGCAAAAATATTTTTATTCCCCACCAGAGAACTCGAGCAGGTGCTATTTGTCTAAAGTTACGTCTTCTACAGAAGTTCTTTCTTACTTTCTGAATTTGCTTTAGGCAATTCATAACTTCAGCATAAATGGTCAATTCATAGCATTGACCATTACTCGTGTGAGTAATGCAGATGACCTGGTTGCACAGAATATTTTGTTTCCATTTACACAGAAACTAAAAGGGCTCATGGATTTCATACCTATGAACATAATTCTTCATCAGGGAAGTTCAGGCAAGAGACAAGCTTTACTGGTGATTTTGGTAGGAACTGCACCACAGCTGACACTTTGCGTTTCAGGAGAGGAGATTCCCTTGATATCCAGATGAACAGAACCAGACAATGTACAATAGCACCATCTGGTGACTCCCAGTAATCTTACTGTTGCCCCCAATTTCCAAAGACAGGATCCATTACAAAAAGAAAGAAAAATAAGAATATACATATTCGTAAAAAAGGAGCAGGGTTCAGTAAGAAATTATTTTAAGTTAAAGAGCCAGTCACCTCCATATGTGTGCAATTTTCATATTGCATCAAGTGGTAACAGCAAAGGAGGTGGTTCGTAAAGGATTTGGGGAGCCTATTTTTAGTTAAATACTGTGTGATTTTCCATTGCTATTCTAGCAGATTCCAACATTTAACAAAATATTAAAAAATCGACCCAAGCTCCAAGAAAAACATGGCTAGTATTTAATGACCAAGTATTCTGCACCTGTGCAATTCAAATTAATTGGATCATGTTTGTGCTTTTATTGTAACTTATTTGGGCTGACAATTGTTTCCTGTAGATGAATCTGCAGTCTCTGGGTGGAAGGGGCAGATCTGTGAACACTGTTTTGTGGGGTCTCTGAGAGACAATGACGGAATCATAAATACTGGTGAAATAATTGCAGAACTATTTCCTTCTGAGCATCACCAGGAAAGATATCCTTAATGTGTCCAAGTCTGCCAAATTCTTTAGTTTCATTTATTTCCTTGCTGGCCTAGCCCAATCTATGAGCTGAATTTTGTAAACACTGCATTACTGAAAACCCAGTTTTCTGCTGTGAATGGAGGCTGCATGTGATTAGAGTGATGGATATGTGTGTACGTGTGAAAGAAGCTTCGCACATCATTACATCCTCTGAGGGTTTGAGGCATCCAAATCTTTTGGGCTGTGCCAGTTCCCTCTTTTGCAGAGAAAGGCAGACAGAAAATGCTTGTGCAGATGGAGAAGATTTCTTCAAGGAGACAGAACTTTGGTTTTGTTCTGTAATGTCATCCTCTGTGAGCTCTTGACTTCTTGTCTGGGATCCATGAAACATCATTTTGAATACAGAGAGCCATTTCAGGATGATTTATTGCATCAAAACAATCGGCACAAGCAGAGGAATACATTCTGGTTACCACTTTTTTCTGGTCCCATGTGTGCTCCTATCCCTCATGTTCCTTTGTTAAATACACAGGGGAATAAGTATGTAGGTGTAAATATGTATTATTTATTTGTTAAGCTGAGAGTGAGGTCTGACACATAGATGATTTGCAGCATTTCCCACCTCTTACTATAGGGAATGCATGCAATGACAGAATAAGCATTATTTAGTTCCCTTTAACAAATGGTAAGATTTTAGAAGCAAGTACAACAAGTACTTATGAATACAAAGCACCAGCCCCTCATATTGCCTACCTCCCCCAAGACGCATTCACGGTGTCACATTAGCACCCAGAGTGTTGGGATGTCGGAACAGAGGTGCACAGCCAGCAAATTACTGCTCCTCACATACAGAGTACAAGATTGGCCTGGCAGTGCTGCAGTGGTTATTTCTGCCACCATTTTTGTCTTTCTTCTGTTAGAAGCCTTTTGAAAAGCCCCTCCTGAATCAGCTTGCATCTTTAGATACTTAAATATTTAAACAGTCACAAGAGAGCTTTGTTCCCTCCACTTGTGAGCCTCATTGTATTTTCTGTTATTTTTAAGTAGCACATTGATGTCCTCAAAAATCGTAACCATGCTTATGATTGGAAGGAGAAGCAACCTCACAGGTATTACTGCTTTGAACATCAGGACAGAAAGCTGTGCCTGGTAAGACGCCGTATGGAGAACTCTAATAAGCTCCTGCATCGACATGTAGCTGCTCTGCTGCATGGGCTGCGCAGTGCCCTCGAATGTGCACAGGCATGTCAATGCTTTGTTCTGATGATTCATGGAAGGTGTTAACATCTACTGTGTCTTGCAGTGAGTGCTAATGTAACCCCTTATATTTCTATAATCACTTAACTCCGGAGCAGTTTTTAATGTTTCAGTATAATTCTTCTCATCAATTCAGATCTGCTTTTCAGATGCTCTTTCTTTTTATCCCACTTTCTGCACCTAGTAACTAGGTTGGGAGTTAAGGAAATTGCTGCTTGCATGGGGGGAGGACTGTTTAGGAATTCAGCCTGTTACAATTAAAAATAGGGCCCTCAATTAATGTATGTTCCAGCTCATTTTAGCTTTGCAGTCTTCAAATTGAAAATCATTTTTGCTAGGTGTTTTTTAAAGAACAGAAAAAAAGTGAAGAAGCAGAGATCAATTTATTCTTGATATAGTTTTCTTGTCATGTCCTAACCCTTTAAAAATGAGGGTTTCAGTGTGGCCAGAGATAGAAACATATCACGCACTGAGTTTCTCAGGCTTATAAGCCATTCACTGAAAGTCAAAAGTTTATTGAAGGGTAGCTGCAATTTAAAGTTGTTTCCTCTAAAGTATTATTAGCATTTGACGGACACTGATAGATATTACTAAAACATCTTTGAAAGGCAAAGGAATAATTCCGCCAACAGTTCCACCGATTTTGCTTTCTGATATATCCCCTCATAAAAATAATATCCCTTTGATGGATTTTTTCCATAATAGAGTGCTGTATCTGAAAAAGAGAAGCAAAATATTTCCTGCAGTATTTTCTCATTGATGAAGAACATGCAAGAAGGAAAAAGTCACTGCACTGGGATGCAATAAAATAATTAATACTTAAGACACAATAGGTCCGAGATAATGGATGGGCTCTGCCTGAAATACCCAGTGCCATGACACAGGTTACTTTCCTCATATAAACAGGAAAATTTGTGAGTTGATACTTGAGGAAATCCCTAGCTGTTTTTAAATGGTTTCTTACTCATGAAAAGCTATTAAGTAAAAAATTTGGTCTCTCTTCTTCCTTTGTGTAGCATCATTTTCCAACTCTCAGTTCTGCTGATGACTTTGGGCAGCTAAAGTTTTGTATGAGACTGTTCTAAAACTACTTTTGTATGAGCATTTCCCCTAGCTTCAATCCCTGACCTCTTTCTCTTGAATTATTTAGTAGTGCAGATAACTTATTGGCATGAATCTGTCGCCTTTGTCAAGAGTTTATCTATCTGCCTCTTTTCTATGATAATCCCCCATGACCAGCTAATCTTTCCTTTTGACTCACGTTCCACGAACCTTTGAATCCTTATTTTTTTGTTGTTGCTACAGCACTACCATTTCAATCTCTGCTGAGTGTCTTATATTTCAAAGACCAAAATTGGTCATAAAATGTTAATGGTGTCTATCTTATTTCCCCATAATGCTAAAATAACTGTAATGTTCTGTGGGCTTGTCTACCCCAAGAAACTAGTGCACAGTAAAGCAAGGTTTGAATTTATAGCTCCTCACTTCTCACATAGACATTTTAAGGACACACTGAGTAGCGGATGACTTCTTCCACTATTAAATGTGGAGTAAGCTACCGTGAACTTAAATGTGCACGGGGCTTTACAAAGTAGTAACTAGGGCAGAGAAAATCCATAACAGCTCTCTACCTCATGTAGTAGAGAAGTCCTATATTCTTAAGCAGCTTCTTCCCTGTCTCTAAGAAGAATTTTCTTGTGGTTGTAGTAGCATGGAAGAGATTTGTGTCCAAGTACTCCATGCACCTCTTGTTGGGTAGACACCAAATAACTTAATATAAAATGGTTGAAAATTTTCTTTCAAATTAATGTTTCTTTGAATTGGAAGCTTGGTTTGCAGAGAACTAATGTGCATAGCAATGAATTCATGCTTCTGCTTTCTTTGAAAAAGCTTTTCTTAGGAGGGCGGTAAAGGAAAGACATGCAGGAATATTTTCATTGTTTTTTGTTGCTACCCAAAACACTGAGGTTTTTAGCTGCAACTCAAAATTTCCCATGAGAATTGTGACAAAATTTAAATATTTTTCATTTCCAGATGTATTTAATTAAAAGGTCACATTTTCCAAACAGCTCAAGCTTTACCATCTCTCTGCCTCAGTTCTCTGTCTGTCATTTGGGATTATAATTCTTTTCTATCTTTTTGTTTCTCCTGTCTATTTAGATTATAAAATGCCTCTTACTGTCTGTTGATACAGTGCCTAGCAGAATGAGATCCTGAACTTGGCTGGTATATAAAGTTGCTACTATAATGCAAATCAATATTAATAAATGAGCATCAACCTACTTTCCTTTTCACCTTTTACATTTCACATGTTTCAGTCAATATGCTCTTGAAATTATTGCTGGACTTTCTCTACTCTTACAAATAACACAGTGTTTCACTATATCATCTACAATCATCTTTAAGCCCCCACCATGATCAATGTCTCCTAAGAGTATAGCCTTATAATTATTTTCTGTCCCCTGCTGCATTACCTTATACTTCCCTACTGGAAAGTGTACCACATATTTGCTTGCACATAAGCCTAATTAATTTTGGCAAATTATTTTTAATTTGTTGGCTTTGTTCCATCACATTTGTTGCCCTTCTTCCCTGATACCAATAAATTTATGCTCTTTTCAAAATGCACCTGCTGCCAAGTTTACATATGTAATATAAAAAGTAGTCCCTAAATCATTCTTGATGGGACCAATCCTATTGCCTCACCCACCTTGAAACATTGCCTATGACTTATTTCTTGTCACTCAGCAGCCTTTTTTGGAGCCAAATGAATAGAGTTTTCCCCACGTACCAGGTACACTGACTTTGTAGATTAACCTTTTGTGTGGTGTGGCTTTTAAATTTGCATAATTTATAACATCTATTTCACCTCTGTCTGCTAATTCGCTAACGTACTCAGCAATGTCACACACACCCCTCACGGGAGCGCGGGGGAAGAACTGCTGTGTGCACTGAGTTCAGCTGCACATCCCCATGATTGTCCTGTGGGGCAAGTCTTAATTCTACCTGGAGATAGCAAATGGTAAGAACATCACTGCACCTTGTTACTAGAGAAAGCAAAAAAAATCCAGAATAGGGATACCAAATATTTAGGGAAGGGTTTGCTTTCCTTTTTTTTCAGAGGGAGAGGAAAAGGGAGGATTAACAGTGCTGTGATGGATTAAATGAAAGAAAGCAAAACATGGCACAAACCATGCTTCAAAGCTAAGCAGACTTTCAAATGGAGCACTTTAAAGATAATTTGAGAGGAATTTCATCATTGCACTAGCTGCACATTTGTCAAGATGCCACAGCAGGTTGACCTTCCCATGCTGCCTGAGATCTGAACCAGAAAAGCCTGATATCTCATGAGCTCATCAGATATCTCAGGTAGCTCTTGAGATTGACAAGCCTTTTCTGCATCCATATAATTAAGCGGGAGCATCTTTATTCTTTGGTGCTATCAGGTCTGGCCTTCTGAGCTTCTTCCAGCAGAAATACAGAGTTTTCACAGGGGGAAACTGGAACAAAGATAGGTGGTAATCTTTTGAAAAGAGAGAATCCATTAATAAACTCTCCTGGATTTGCTCCAGGTCTAGCTTTGCGGTAGTGTCTTTGGAAGCACTGCCATCTATGAGCAGTCAGGACTCCCCAGACAGCACAAGATCATTCAGCATGTGAATTATAAACTTCAGCCTTGAGAGTATATATGATGGTCAGGAACAAGAGGGCAGATACAGAGTGGTAATCATTCCAGCTTCAAAGTTAACTCAGTACTATATCGCTTCGTTACAGTGCAGCAAATCAGCAAAGAGATCTGATATTAATCCTTGATATAACTTCCTTGACATGCCCTGGTTGTTAAAACATACTGTCTTTCTCTAGCACCTTCATGCTATTTTCAACAGCAAACACTTGAACAGCTACCACAGCACACAGACATCAGGAAAGCCGAGGGATCTATATTATAAGCTTATCCTTAGAAAGCGCTGAGTCAAGATGACAAAATGTCCTGACAGACTAGGAAAATGCACTTACCTAATCAGTTCACCGCCCTTTATTAATAACCTGATATGGTGCTAGGCCATAACACAGAAGGTAACATTTGGTCTGAACTTAGTGACTGATAACTTTTTTATGGCAACCATTAAAAGGCAACTAGCTAGGTGTAGTTGTTCCTGCCTGGAACAACAGGGGAGGCAGGATAGGAGCTATTCTGTCATATCTAATAGCAGTCTGAAAATCTCTAAACGCTGATACAAGGTAAACACCTGCACAGAAGTCTGCAAGATCACAGCAAAATCTGCATGTGCAGTAAATACAAATCACAAATGACATAAATAATCTGATAAATTAGTAGACAAGGGGACAGGCTTACCAATCACCCTTATACAAGAACTGATATGTGTATAGCTGTATAGCTATATAGCTGTATATATAAGAATGCATTAAATGTTCAATTTAGTTCCTATAAATCTGGAAGAGTAGTCAAGTACGAGGGGTAATTGTAGTCTACTGACCTGTAGTCCCTGCAGCTAGTCACAAAAGCACAAAGCTGATTATTTCTCAGAAATACTCTCCAGGGTTGTAAAATGTATTTTGCTTAATACAGTGATGGTGGAGCATGGGGTCATGGGGAGAGTGAATAGTGGGCTTTGTAATGAACCTTAAAAACAGAAAAGTTCTTAGAGCTTCATCTTTGTACGCCCTGACACACAGATCAGTGTTTTCCTTCTATGCATTTCAACCCTAGCTGTCAAACTGAAGCACATACACATGCACCGATGTGCACACACACACACACAAAAAACAGCTCACACCAAAAATCCCTTTAAACACTGGTTCTCCGTCTTAATAATCTCTTCCCTCTGTGAAAAGTCTCACTTTGGGGTAATCTCATTATGGGGTATCTCCTTGACAGGTTAATCTTCTCAGTTACTTGCTGAAGATTTTGTCATCTTTTAATCTGGAATGCGATCGGATAACATCTACAGATCAATATCTTCTTTGTAGTCACATTCCAAAGGCTATGAGAGCTGTTCTCCCATGCAGTTCAAATGCCTCATTAAAGATTTCTCAAACTGTAAAATCCTTGCAGAGGTATCATGCCTTCATTTGCTATACATTCAGTATAATGTTCCTTAATTCACTCAAATGTTTTAATGTCTGTCACAGTTACTGTTCCTTCCTTAAAGCCAATATATTTCCTTAAAATAAACTTAACAGCTCCTACACATTTTCAACAAGTAGTATATTAATTTGAACAAGGTTTAAGTGAATTATATCAGAACATTTCTTATGATGCTCTGTCATATTTACTGCACATTTCAACATGAATATGGTATCATCTCATTTGTTAGCTTTATGTCTAGTGTGACAGTAAATTAAAATGATCCGTTGAACTCTGATTTTCTCTTTTTGCATTCACTTCCTAACATAATTACTTTCTAACATTTTATTGACTTTTTTCTGTAGTAGAATGACTCGCATATATTAAGACCTTTGAAATTATATTAAGACCTTTGAAATTATATTAAGACTTTTGAAATTATATTAAGAAAAAAATGTAGGGTTACCTGTTGAACATTCTTTGCTTTGTGCATATTGTTGATCATTAACAAGATTTTTGATGCATTCACAGAAAGTTGAATGTGTTTCTTTTCTAAACACCACTGATAATATGATTATACAGGCCAAGAGGTTCATAACCCTTACCATTGCCAAATGCTATTTTTTTATATTCATGAATTCTGCTCACCAAGAAGCACTGAATAAGTGAACTAGATGTTTTCTTCTGGGGGCAAATATCCTGATGACAAAAAGAAAGAATGGATAATATTAGGAAGACATATGGAAAAAGCTAGCCAAAGATACATGAAGAAGTAAGACTAACACTGAATGAGTGTTTCACTCACAAAGGAGAAAAAAAAATAATGATTTGCCATTTCACTCTTTCATAAGCTTCAGTGATTAAGAGTCTGAAAATATACCTGGTCTCAATTTACACAGCAAGGTGTTTATTAGTTTGTCAGATCTCACATAGGCAGAAGCTAATTTGCTCATAGGGTATGCTGTAATTATATCACTGAATAGTTGTTTTAAGGGATCCAGTTTTATTTTCTTCCTCTTTGATATAGTCATTTAATTACAACACAGTGCAATTGATTAATTGCAATTACAGTATTTTCTTTCTGAGAATTCACCTACAAAGTACAGTAGGGTATTAGAGAGTGCAAGGGAAAGAGCTGCAGGATTTAGTTTATGAGGCCAGCAAAATATATACTGACTATATACTTGTTTTCTGTAGGCAGAAATACAACATGTGCTATACTGGTGAGATGATTCTGTGTTCAGTTCCCCCCTTCCATCTCTATTTAATACGGGGGTGGGAGGCTGGAAATCTCTAATGTCTCTGTATGCCCACTTGTCAAAGCTCTCTTAATGGCCCTGATCCACAACTCACTGAATTCAGTGAAAAGATTTCTCTTGACTTCAGAAGCCTTTGGAATTGGCTGGTTATGAGCTCATCTTTCTTTCTGATCTGCAAGTTACCTCAAACCTTTGAGGGCACTACAGATAGTCATAGTAATTGAATCACCATGGACTCCTCACCTCTGCTCGCCACTTGGGTTACACCAGCTCTGCCCAGAAGAGCTGATGGAAATCAGAACCTGTCACATGATGCCCAAATTGCCTTGCTACCTTTGTCTCAATAATTTTTCCAATAAACACAAAGGTTAGAGACAGGCTAATAGCTGGTGAGACAATCAGTGTCAACAGAAAGCTTCTTCAGCGAGGGTCTAAATAGCAGTTAACTAAGCACAAGAGACACAAAAGGATATAGGCACTGCAACGCTAACACAAACCCTGGCTTTTGGGGACCCTCAGGAATCCACACAGCCTTGTATTAGGTCAGAGGCTGCCAGTAATAAGAACAGGTTAGCCTGTGTGCAGCTCTGTACTAATGCAACAACATTTCCTATCATCCTAGAGGTGGTGGTAGGGTCCTGAACTGCACTCCAAGCCCTCAAGAGACCATGCCATAAGCCCAACCACACAAGATTCTTTTTGAGGAGGGGGACTGCAGAGTCAGAGTAACCCCAGGTCACACTCATGGGATAGTGTTGAGGGCAAGATACAGCTCGCTCTGTCCTCTCCTCCTATGCGTCTAGTGCACCTAAGGAGAGAGGTAGGAGGATGGGGAGCTGCAGTCTTGAACCCAAACACCTGAATTCTGCCAGAGTCCCTTTTAGGTCTCAATATCCTTTTGAGGATCTTGGCCTTCAAGCCTTAGTTTCTCAAGCAATTTACTACGATGGTCAGTAAAACAATATAGGAGTGTTCTTTAACTCACCATGAAAAGGTTGAGCTTTAAATCTAATGAAATTTAATTACAGCATTAACATTGTACAGATACTGATTTCAATTCAGAACGCCAGAGTCATAGGGAGCATCTAAAGAATTAACTCTGTCCTAACTTACCCTGCCTTATGTGGTGGATTTTTTTCTCTGTAGACAAGAGGGAAATATTCTAGTACTAAATTCACAGTTAAGATGCTGCTTTGACATATCCCTGAATAGTGCACTCAGCAGAGTTCAAACAGCCTGACATTCAAAATTAATACTATAAATATGACCCTAAAAACGTCTGGAGTTCTAAAGTAGTGGGCCATTAACTTTTACAGTGTCAACCTATTCACTCTTACATCAGTTTAATTAGTGTACAATGTAAGACGTAAGAGTAAATATCACATGGACAAGCACAATAATCATTGCTGGCTTCAAACAGATAAACTTTTTGATGAGCTGCAAAGCATTAAAAAGGCCACCTACACATTGCCCACGCACCCATGGCAACAAACATACATCAACATAAAGCAGAAAAAAAGCTGCAACTATCAAACTTTTAATATTCATCATCTGAGGCTAGCGTGATTGCATTTGCATGCCTTTGCCGACTTTTTTTCCCCCCAAGGATGAAATGAGGGGAAAAAAAGTGTAGAAATGTAAGAGAAAGTGCTTTGAAGCATCTGAACAGTTTTGATCACATGTCCAAAATGAATCAACAGTAACAGCGCAAGTGTGTGTAATAGGACATTGCCTATGCCCTCTGAAAATAAATCAAGATGGACATTAATCAATATGTGAATGTGCACAGAAAAGCAACTGGTGGCACTACAGCCCTGCCTGTTAGCTTCTTGGACAAGTGATCTGCCACCAAATGGACGAAAACTGTCATAAGTTCAATGCAATTAAGAATCTTTTTCACTCTCTTGAAAGAGGAAGGTCTTTGCTATTCACATATCTTATTTTTCAGTGGTAAAACAAAGCGTCTGATAAATGATTACTCTAAATTGCTATAAAACATAGCATACGTTGCTTTCCATATATGTGTACTGACATTCTTTTCCTGGCATGGGCTCAAATCCGCTTCTTGGATGCAGTAAGTTTTATATTTCCTTCTGCTTTTTCTATTCTATTTACCTGGCATTTACCCAAGACTCTGGCCCTTCTCTTCAAATTGTTTTTACAGCAGCAGAAAGGGGCTCAAACTTCCAAGAAGCCCAGCCCTCCCTGCAAAACACCAAATGATTTCTGCTCAGTGAGATGAGAACATCCAATATCCTGCAGAACCTGTCTGTGTGAATGGGTCTCAGGGCAACATCCAAAGGGTTATGAGCTTCTGTTGTTGTGTGGTTTTTCTTTTGTAATAGGTTGTGAAATGGGTCCTGACATTGTTTCAGCTGTGACATTGTAGCCTGAATTGGAACCACTGGCCTATGAGATTCTTCATTAATGTCAGTTCAACAACATCCTTTCCTGCTCTCCTCTGCAAAATTTTATGAACTCGACCACCCTATCTCAGAGAAGACACAATGTGCAGATATAGGCAATAAAAGTGATTAGCAGTCTGGAGAGGCTTCCGTTTAAAGGGAGACAGAAAAAGAATAGACCGTTTAATCTGGAGGCAAGAGAAAACCCATGGAAGGGACAGAGGGAGACAAGTAAATTCAGTGGGATAGGAAAAAGCACATCTGTTACTAATATTTACCCTGTCACTTAATGAAGTCACAATCAATTGATCTGAAGGGCAACAAATTAAAAGCTGATAAAAAATAAAAGAAAACACAGCATGATCCATAGCGGCACTAACCAAAATGAAATATCATTGAGGACAAAAATGAAATTCAATCCAAAACCACATTAGATATGCAAATAATGTGAAAGTGGATAGTTACACTACACAGAAACACAATTGATTTTATTCATATCAGGTAAAAATTACTGTGATATAGGTCATAAGTCAACTGCCACTAATAAGGTGTAGAAGAATTTTCCCTAGGATCATTTTCCTCTGGACTAGGCAGACTAAAGAGACAATAACTCCTGTGTTCTTCCAGCAATTACAGCCATGCTTTTCAGTGTAGATATATAGTTATGTTGGAGGGTGGAACAAAGTTTGCATATATACTCAATATACAAGACAATGTTTGGAAACAAATAGCTCTGTGCACAGTGGAACCAATGAAGCTTCGTACAACTGTCTTAAATCAGAGCTGCTGTGTGAATTCTCTTTTAATACCAGTTCTCTCATCAAGTACAAAAGGATTTTTTCCTTCTGTTCCTCTGAAAAGCTAAACATGCCAGGAAAAATATTCTTGGGCACTGGTCACACACAGTAACCTTTATCTCAATGGTAATATTAATACAGTCTCTCTATTCTCCCTGTGTACCTATAGAAAACTTACAGGACCTTAACACCTATCATATTAGCCAATGGGTATAAAACGGATATAAAAATACTTAGAAGAGACCAATAGATCAAAATGCACACAGAGCGTAATTGCATAAGCATTACAGGGAGAAGTCAGGACAGAAACATTAATATGGGAAGTGCACTCCAGCCCAGCCACTGACCTCCCCCACACTCCTCAAAAAAAGCATTCAGGAACAGCAGATTGCAAAGAGCAATCACGCCAGCCACAGGCTGGCAATCACATCTTCTCCAAACAGGAATCATGGCTCCTACTGATGGACAACAACATGTGAGAAACTGTCATTTTGATATTTAAAATCTGTGGTGTGTAAAACACTGACTGTCAGTCTCAGCTGGTGGGAGCTGAGTTACTGGAGAAGGAACTACAGAAATTACTGGATCCAAAATGGACCCTACAAGACAAAATGTTAATTTTTTGCAACTTTTCAACATTATTTGTCTATGCTGCAGGCTGTACAGCTCATTTATTTACCTGACACTGTACTTCAGTGAACAACATTTGGTCTTAGGACTTTAAAATTGTATTTTTTCTCCCAAGCTCTTCTTACCAGGTATTTCTTAACTGTGTAGGGACAAAAAGGTGTATTCTTGCCGTCAGCTCTACGAGACGAAAGCAAAGTTGTCTAAGGCCACTTGTCAGGAGAGAAAGACTGTGTTAGCACCATCTTTCCTGTCCTCTTCCTATATATAGTGCTGCTATAATGGTGGTAATGTGATCGGTGATGCTGAAGAGGGATTAAGGGCTTGACCTAGTCAAACTTTATGGTTTCCCAGATGGCAGTGAGAAATTACTTCCTGTGTTCCCAGTGCCAAAGAATGACTTAACTGGAGGAATTGGATTTTTTTTTCTTTTTTTAAGATAGAAGGAAGGAGGGAGACCTGATGTTTTTATGAGACGAACAGAACAGCAAAAATCTTAATGGATTGTCCAGCACAAAATGTCCGTGGGATGAATGAGACCCTTAAAACATCATGGCTCAGGCTGAAATATTGCCAGGCTTTTGAGTAGTTTCAAGACTTTGCTTTCAATTTGACCTTTAAATCAATTGTCCCATTCACTTCAAAATCAAATTTCAAAGTATGTGGGATAATGTAACCTTTTGACTTCACTGATATTTATAAAGAGGGGGAAGAGAATTATATGAATATTTTTTCTAAATGCACCACTTCAAAATTAATAGACATCTTGAGAGACAAAAAACTGCCCACCCAATGACACATCTAGTAGGGATTCCTTCTGAACAAAACTGGGGTGCACTGCTAGCACTGAGCAGCAAGAGTCTTTCCTGTCCAGAAAACGTAAATTTTATATGTTCTACTACACACTACTTCAAAGAAAGGAAACTGATGCCTATACAGAGAATGGGAAAGACAGTGAGAGAAGTTGTCATGAAATACAGGTTAAAATACAGGTGGGGACAACATCCAAAGATGCAACACATTGCTGCAATGGACCAAATTCTGTTTTCTTCGTCATCTGAGAGAAGTGTCTGAGAACTGACCTTATATGTCTAATGACAGAGGAGCTACAGTCATTACATAAATGGATAAAAACCTGATTCAGCAATTTACAGATTTAGAATGGACTAATGGAAAGATCATAAAATGAGGAAAAAGTGTTCCTCATTGAGTCACACCTACTTATTCCAGCTGGAGTTTCTCCATTAATCTCTACAAGCTTTGGATCAGGAGCTAAGTGTGCTTCTACATAGTCCTCTCTGATGCAGGTATAAAGCCATCTGTCTCAAAGGATATAATTTGCCATATTTCATTGCAAAGACTTTAGTCATTTTTGAAGCCAAAAGATTTTTTTTTGATGACCAATATCTAGGAGAATTCAGAGAGCCTGCACCTTTTCTCCGATTTTAGTATTGGTTAGTGATGATGCAACACAGCTTATGGTAGCCTCAGCACTGCTTTAAGTTATGCTGCATCAGCACAACAGCCACGGTCTAGGATGCCTGGCTACATGCTTTCCTCCTTCAGCGTGCCACATATAACCAGCTGTAGGCAATGCAAAGCAAAACCAGCCTTTGCCTTCTCTGCCAGGGCAAGCACATCTGAGAGACATGCCAGTCGTGCTGCGGAGCCACAGCTGAAACTTCTGCAAAAGTGCCAACTACAACAGGTGTTGCTCTTGTTTCTGTTACTGCTGCTGACTAAGTCAGTGTCCTTTAGCTGTCAAAAACTTGAGCTGCTTTGGCTCTCCTTTAGGGAAATAAGTAAACTCTCTAACTATATTTTCATGCTACTATCAAAAAATTTGGCTGGGTGGCTTTGCAGGGCCACTATTTGGGGTTTTTGTTTTATTTCTTGCAGATCTACTGACAAAGCCATTTCCTGAGCAGAGCACTGGTTAGTAATTCATGAGTTTCAGGCAAATGTTCAGTGTTTCAATGATGAAGAGCATTGCTGCTATTGGAAGGAAAACTGGAGTAGACACCCATCTGTTCCTTAATAAAGTTTAGAGGCAATATTCTATTCCTACCTGGAATGCAAGCCTAGAGACAGAAAATAATCATTTTTATGAGATATTTAGATAACTATCAGAGACTCCTGCTTCTTATAATCAGTGGTATCTGCTACTGCTATTCTTCATGCTTTAGTGGTTTGGACCTGTGACAGAAAATTCATCTTTGGGAGGATACATCTGTGAGTGCCACAGCATATAAGATTGATCAGCTTCAGCTATTGCTTTGCTGTGTTCAGTTCTTTTTCTGGATATATATAGTCAGTGAAATAGGTGGTCAAGTTTCCCTCTTTTTTAGACCACTGATTACTTCCTGCTCTTAAGGCATAAAAAGGTGATGATAATGTGCAAGGACATTGGATGCTATCCAGAATTTGTACTGGAGAAGATGGTGGAGTGCCTCCATGCATCCATTTGAGCTCACCTAGAAGAAAAGTGGGCTGCCAACTCTGCAGAGTTTTCTGCATAGCAAATCTGAATTTGCAGGTTCTAAATAAATATGAAGTTCATTCCACTGAATGACAGGAATGGAAAAGTAATCACTGCAAGAAAAGGAAAAGATAAAATTCTGTCGCTCTATGGTGCCTTTCACGAGAGGATTTTACTCATGTTAATGAGGCCTTGTAACATAATAGTGATATTGAATTTCTTACGGAGGATGAATTCAGGCTTTCCAGAGATGTGTGGCATGAAGTCATAGTGCTGAGGGCAAAAGTGGAGCTTGGGTAACAGTTTGGCAGTCCAGAGTTGTGGTCTTTTAAACTAGCCGTTAAATCATCTTGATTTAAGGGAAGAAAAAGAGCAGCTTTCTGAGGCTCTATCACATTGCTGTGCATGCCAGCCTCCCCTCTGCAGCGAGGATTACGCAAAATTAGCCAAAGTGGGGAAGGGACCACGTCTGTTTAGCCTCACTGTAATTAACCTCCTGGAGGGGCTCAGAAGTTGCGGCTGTAGCTGTTCTAGAGTCTGTGCTCCGTGGTACATCAGGAGTGGTCAGCACCATCCGTGACAGTTACCAGAATTAACGTGTAGAGGAAACAAGTGCTGGGCTGGTTGGGGTGAGACTGTGCGAGGTCCTTCTAGTGCAAAAGCAATGCCAAAAGGTGAGCAGTCATTACAGGCTGCAGGTCCCAGCCCTCCTGAGAGCTCCAGTCCTTTGCATTCCTGTGATCTGGGCTGATCAGTTTTCAGCAACATCTTCATTACAGGAGGGTATATTAACAGTTTATTAGATTTTCCCTTTTCCAACACACTGTTAGCTGAGGGACACTGCAAAACGTAATTGCTCATGCCAATATCTCTTTTGCCTGCAGATTTCATTCACACAGTTTCATTCTTCTCTTCCTTCTCCTCCTCCTCCTCCTCCTCCTCCTCCTCCTCCCCAGCTGACAGAGCCAGGACACCCTCGCTGCACTTCACAAACAGTATGAGCCTAATTATAGATTTTTTTTCAGACTGGATCTTAACGAGTTTAAGTGGAAGACAAAATATTTAGTTTCTACAAATTAATGAGGACAACAGAGCACACATCCTTTGTATGTCAATTAGCAACATATGGTGTAAGGCTTGCAAAACAATCAAATGATCAAACAATAAAGAAATGAAAGAATGTAGCAGTTTCTCCCTCTCTTATTAGCTAAATATAGCACGTGATGCTTGTTTTACAGATTTTCCAAGCAGATTGTGAAACACCTGCAAGCACATAGGTATTGTTTTATCAGGGTAAGCAGCAGGTAGTTTTTCTATATAAAGCATTATATCTAATTTCTTTTAAACAGTTAGAATTGGATTTAGAAAAAAATACAGACATCAGAGAGCTTGCAATTTTTTTTTTTTTTTTTTTTCATAAAAATGATAGGGGAGACACTGGAACAGATTTCTTAAAACCTTTCCACCTTCTTTATTTGTGCACCAACCAAGCATCGGGGTTTTTGTATACACAGGAGCAGCAAAGGGAAATGGGAAGGAGCTGGGGTAATCTTGCCTGTTGTTGTGGCCTCCGGCAAGCAAGCTTTCCATCCGAGGAAACCTGCATCTCTTTTGTATTCTCACTTCTGAACCTGGCTTGTGAGCCCAAAAGAGGCAAACTTTTTCGTTAACACTTCTGAAAATCTGGCCATTTATTTAAATGTGAAATATAAATTAGGACTTGTATTGAAATCTGACTCTAAAGCCTTGCATAGCTTTGTTATATGAAACCTTTATTAGTCTCACACTATGAGCTATCTGTAGAAAAATCTCCCTATTACTACCAATAGCTATGCTCTTTGTAGATAATATATGTACATCCTCAGATCCTGATTTTCTAAGGTTATAAATCCAATACTCCAAAGCACAGCAGCAAATCTAGTACTTGAAAACCCACTTTACTGTTGATGATGAAGAAAAATAGTATTCACTGGTTTCAGCAGCACAACTGCTGCTTGATCCACTTTACCTAGATGCCTAAATTGTAAAGTGAGTTTATTTGCCTGCAGAAATACCTGCAGTACAATGCCAAGGGACTGAAAAGAAGAACAGATGGGGGTTACTGGGCCATGGAGATCAGGATGAACAGAAGAAAACTGGAGTATAAAAGAAGGATATGGGTGCAAATGGGCTGCTTTAGCTGTGACAGTTCATGGCATGGGGATAAATGATGGGAAGGCATCACCATGTAGTGCACAAAACCATTCTCAGAAGAAAGGAATATTTGGGGGTTTGGGGTAAAAGACAGACCATACTGGAAGTTTTACATCTACACGTTCAGAGGTCTTAAAGAAAAAGGTAGGACGGGGGAGCATCATTGCAATAAATAAATCTAAAGATGGCTAATTTCCCCCCACAAACCCCAGAACTGCATTTCTCACCATGTCTCTCTTCTCCAGCCATCTCCAGGGCCTGCTGGTCCCTGATCTGTCCTTCAACTGAATCCCATTTGGCAGGGGCAAGAGAGGAGTTCAGAGAAACACAGGGTATTCCCAGAAGTATACCAGAGGGAAGGAAAGCAGAAGAGGAAGTGTGGTGTAGGAAAACAATAGAA
Organism: Nipponia nippon; assembly: GCF_047370975.1. NCBI lineage: Eukaryota > Metazoa > Chordata > Aves > Pelecaniformes > Threskiornithidae > Nipponia > Nipponia nippon. The sequence goes on along the minus strand of NW_028262391.1, from coordinate 49,282,573 downwards.
CTTAGCATCCTGGAAAAGTATCAGATTATAAAAATAATAAAGTGATAAACCAACTGTTCTTCTTTGGAGTGAGTCATGAGAAGCTGTGGGCTGAAGATGAGATTACCTGGAGTGGCAAATACTAATAACTTCAGTTATGGCTTCTATAAAATCAACCAGGATGTTAACAACTCCTCTTTTTTCATACTGCATGGACAGACCCTGAAGTGAGGCAGAGCAAGTGCAAGAAGGAAAAAAGACCCAGCCACTGAGCTATAATATGGTACAGACCTTAAATTGCAGAGGAGGCAGGCAATGTGGCAACCAGAGGAACAGCACAGCAAGGAGAGGCAGAGGAGAAGAGGCGGCGGTGCCATGCAGCCGCTGCCATGGGCTCCAGGGACAGTCTCAGCACAGACAGGAAAGTTCAGCATCTGTGAACTGAAGGGATGTCAGGATCAACGGCAACATGACCAGTGACGCTGTGCCTCTGTGGCAAGAGTGAGCTATGTTTCTGATGCAAAGATATCCATCATGGAATAATTTCTTAGTGGAGAGAAAGCCAACTAGCTTTCTCAGCTGCTCAAGGTCAAGTCCAGGTAGGGAATATGACACTGTCCTTGACTATACTGCAAAGGAAAAATTACTTTGGTGCCTTGTCACGGAGTTCAGCCATTTCCAATAAGTAATCATAGTGTAAAATCATGCCTGGTTTGTGTAGTGAGGAGTGAGCCCAAGTGGATTTTTGGGGCCTATCCATTGAAAAATAAACTGAAAAAAGCTCATTTATATAGGCCACCAATTAGCTATTTAATTATAATAGCTTTCACTCTCCATGTACAGTGCTGGATTTGAACCAGTGATCAAAGGATCTATAACTCATACCAATAGCGTAAAGCAAATATTCTGGGTTGTTTTAGCTAATACAAGAGATTAAACATTCCTCTTTAAGCATTGTGATTTCTTCTTTGTTTCTTGTAGAATCAGAAATAAAAAATTCATTTCCTCTTTGTTGTACCATGAAATCTCCCTTTTCTAATGAGTATATGAACCAGTCATTTCGCTCTTAATAGGCCACTTACTGAATTTGATGGAGGAGATAATTAAATGTGACAGATATTCGCATACATCTATCTTAAAACTAGCACTCAAAGATTATAAAAGCCATAACATTCTCTTAATGAAATATAGCTGAACATGAGAAAAACACCTTACAATGTATCTGAAAACAATTGCAAAATTTAGAGATAAACACTGTTAACACTTGCTAAGCCTTTACAGTGTTGCTATGTACAGCAGACATAACAGTAGCAAACAAAAAACCCTTTTGGAAGTAGATGAAAGCTGGAGATAAATTTGTTTGGCATCCAAACAAGAGAGAATGAGTTTGTAAGTCCAAGAGAATATATGCATTATAACTGCTGAAGCAAGAGAGAGGCTTTTTATAACTTGTAAAGAAAATGCCAAGGAAAATTCATTTAAATAAACCCTTTCAAAACTTCAGTGCTGAATTTCAGTGGCAGTCAGACTCAGGCCTCATGTTCCTGGGTGGTGTTAAGAGGCTGGGCTTCATGGTGAAATATGTTGGGAAATCAATTGGATCGATAGCTCCCAGGATTTTCTCCGTTCAATCTGAGTCCTGCTCTATTCACCCAGCTGGGTTCTGGACACTTACACTTAGCCCATTTAACTAAGGGACAAGGAGATGTTACGAAAGGTGGAGAACTAATTATAAAAGCATTCAGAAGCCACAAAAATGGGATGATTCTTAGGGCTCATGAGATGACAGATACAATCAAGTGCACTGCCAGAAAACCACTGGTGTGCAGCTGTGACCCAAAGCCAGTGCAGTGGGAAGGGAGCGCCAGGGAAGGGCGATGCTCCCACTTCTCACTTGGCAGAGCACCGGTGCCAGATGAATACAGGTACTTGTTGAGTAGCAGCTCTGGAAAAGTTTAAGCAGTTAAACCTTCATGACAGGTGGAAGATACCAGAAGAGAAAATAGTAATTAAAAAAATAAATCTTTGAAAAACCCCAGTATAAGGGATGTGAAGAGGAAGGCTTCCTTACTAGGAGTGAAAATGTTGAGAACCCGAGAACGCCCAGCTACCCAGATTTGACTTTGTATGGTCTGATCCATGATGCTAAGCAGGTCTAGTTTAGTCTGTTTGTAGTCTTTATTATGATGAAAAGCTAAAACATTTCAGATCTTGATGAGTTTTTGTGTCTGTCTTCTGAAAGTGGGAAACACTCCTGAGTCTGAAGCTGCTCAGTTGACATGTCGCTCCCTGGGCAGGGGAGGATGGCAGATGCCTGTGAGACACAACCAGTGCAAGTGTGGGAGTATCTGAAGCAGAGAAAGGGCAAAGGCAATAGCTATTTATTGTGGCTGGGAACTTTATGCTGACTTTAAAAGAACGGTAGTGTTACTGATGATTATTTATATTAAATGACTGTTGATACTTTTGCAATATTTCCTATCTGCTTGACTTGACTGACATTCAGAGTTCCCTGTTTTGTCCTGAGACCTACTGTGGGGAAGATGGGGGAGCAGGCAAGGGCATTTGGTAGCCTTGCTACCAGGTCTCAGACATGGAAAACATCATCTTCTGGCTATAGTGATCCATATATGTTGAACAGTATTTCAGTTGGATAGGGGGTGATGCTGTGGACTCATCTGAGACTCCTCTCCAAGGCTGATGATGGGTTTCCACTTTAAATTTTATGCTCTTTGAAAAGTACATGCTTGCCTTCCTGTGGGGAAGGAACTGGTTTAAGTATTGCTAAGACTGCTGTCTTGTCTGACTGCATTTCATGTTGCTGTGGTTTGACTGCCTGAATTCAGAAACCATGCCAGGATCCAAATGATCTGAAGGGGAATAACCTCCTTTTCCTGCTTAGGGACAATTCTCTCTCAGATGTTGGCAGAATCACTACCCACTCCTTAAATTTATATACAAGGGATCCCTTGTTTACACAGTATTTAGACTTGAAATTCTCCTCAGGGGAAAAAAGCCCACACCATTTCAGGGCTGCGAAACCTATTTCTAGCACAGATAAACTCTCCTGTTCCTCCTCTGCCTCTAAGGCTGTTGCTCCTTTTAGGAACCTCTCTTGGGTTAAATGGGTTGATGAGCAGCTTCTGACAGAGAAAAGTACTTATCCCACAGTTTTGCATCAAGAGCTGAATATGAGGTTCCAAGGCAATGGTTGAGCTCTCTCATGCAAGCGGTTGGTACATGCCCCCTCGGATGATTACTGCTGTTAGAACCCAAAACTCGGCCTCATAAATAGAAATAGGCATTTCGGAGTGGAGCAATGCCTGGCGGTTGCAGGCCTTGTTCCAGGAGCAGAGTTTGCAGAGCTGAGCGAGATGCCTGAATTCCCTCTGGGGTGAATGGGGAGGATTAAGTGCCTCAGAATGAGATTCAAAGCAGGCAGCGAGTAAAGCAGGGAACACTTAAGCCTGCCTTAGGAAATACTAAAGAGAGGGGTGTATTTGAAATCCTCCATATATCCTGGGTTTAGCATTGACCCACATCCATGAGATAGGAGATGCTGTGAAAATGGGATTCAGAGCCCATAACCCCTTTCCAGAATTAATTTGTAACTTTGAGTAAAAGACGTGCTTGCTGTTGATGCCAAGGTCAGAAGCCAGATGGAGTGGGAAGTGGAGGCAGTAACCGCAGCCACTTTTTATAGTAGTTTAGTAGCTAAAACACATGCCTGGGAAGCTGGAAACCTGTGTCTGAGTTCCTTCGCAGATTTGAAGAAGCAAAACCACATCTTTCCCTTTCCAGGAGGGTACACATTAACCTCAGAGGCCACTTTCCCTTTCTTCTTTTGCAGTAAGAGTACAGCAAAGATTCGTGGGGCCAGAGATGGAGAAGGGAAACAAGGCGAGGGGTGGCAAATAGAAATGGGCATGGTGATCCCTCCTTCAGTGACCTGCAAAGTGAGGAGCCTTAGCTGCTTGTAAGGGCACGTAGCTTTATGCTTCACTCACCTCTGTCATGTAACCAGCTACAGCAGGTCTAACGGTAAGAGGAAACTGCTTTGATCATGAAGAAAATTTATTTCAGGTCACATGAGAGGAGAGAGGCTATGGGGCGAGAGGGAGAAGGTGGTGGAGAGGAGCCAGACGTGGCAGCTGCAGGCACCGTGAATGTGCTGTCGTTACCAAGCTCTCATCTTGCACTAGGAAAACCTTTGGATGAAACACTTAAAACAGCAGCCTCTAGCTATTAGCTGAAGATTTTATTAATTTCCATGTATGTGCCCTTGCAGAAGGTTGAATTTCTTTCTATCTATCTCCTTCAGCCCCAGTGTCCTCCAGCCCTCTCCCTATATTCTGTGTTGGCAGCATTTCCCAACATGTGTCTTTAGGGAATATAATCCACACACTTCTCCTCCTTGTGTCTGTATCATTAATGGGAAAATTTAGCAGGACCAATGGCAGGCATGATTTTTAGTTTCCTACCTCCTCTCATGACTGCCTTTAGTCAGACAAATCAGCACCACTTCAAAGCTCCCCACTTTCTCCAGCATCCAGAACACCTTATACTGACTGCTTTATAGACACTGAGATAAATAAGATCAGCTGCATTTCCTCTCCTTACTTAATTTATTGCTTTTGGGGATTTGTTTTCAAACAAAATATCAGGATAGTTTGGCATGAGATATTTTTAGTAAATCTTAGTTGCATTTTCTGTTTTCTACTCACCAAAATGTTTTTTCCCACCATGATTAGCTCTGAACCTCACGCAGAGGCTGTACCAGCACTGGGGAACCTTTTTGGTATGCTGTCACAAATACATGTATTTTTTAAGCATAGTAATCCTTTCTCCCTGGTGGCATCCCAAATCACTCTGCATGCCAAACTTGACTGAATGACCAATGATTTGCCATCTTGGGTTAAATAAAAACACCTACTGTTGCCTCCATGGTATTTAATTGCTATTCTCCAGTCACACAGGTCTCGTACCAGTTTGAGCAGTTTATTGCCGGACCTGCAGTTTGTTTTGCCAGTTCCCTCAGAAGTCTGGGATGAAAATTATCTAGTCCCCCTCCCGTGGATGCGTTAAGCTTTTTTCTTTAAAGGAATCTTAAAAATGCAAACAAACAGTAATGGGGAAAAATAAAGCTTTTTGGTCTTCTTGAGTGAAGGGATTTTTTTCCTTTCAACATACTGATATGAGGAGGTTAATGTGTCACTATAAAAGAAATGTGGCACTCTGCTGTTCTCTCACAGAATACATTACTTAAATTCTCACTATGAATTTACATCTTTTTTCCTGAAATGTAGTTTGGCACTTAGTGGGAAATGAATCTTAAATATTTTGAAAGTATAATTTAACATCTCAGCAAAACTCTGAATTGTGAATTGTGCTTTATAGAAACTTTAAGGGCTAGCTGAAGCTGACTTTAAGAAGAATAGAGAATTACATCTTTAGGTGGTGCTTTAGCTGCAGATGTGTCTCCTGCAGTTTTTAGATAGTGTTTTTATCCAATTGTATACTTGGATATACTCTCTATAGATTTCTTTTGGGGTGATTTTTATTTTGAATGATTTATTTTTTTGTTTAAATATCACATATTCATATATATATACATGCAAAAATTCATATGCTACCAAAAATTAATTTTTAACTAAACAGCAGCAAAAATCCAGAAAAAAGTCCCAACACAATACTATAGAAAAAGAGAGAGAGATGTATGATTTATAATTGTTCATCTATATGATTTATAATTTCTGGAGGCACATCTAAACTGTGCAGGTCAACTATATAAGACTTGAGGCAGAACTGGTGTTGAACTCATCATTCTCTGCTTCTCCCATCCAATTTGTTATGAATAATCTGCCCTTCTGCTTATATCAATTTTACATCAGTGTAAATTGATGCTCACATCAATCGATTCTGTTTTACATGGATTTAAGTCAGAAATTAGGGATGCTCTGAGTATATAACTGGAAAGCCCAAAACAGTCACAGGGGCAAAAAGTAGTTTTACTCTGTACAGAGCCATTACTGGATATCCTCAAGCCATTGTTCATGTGCACAAAAAAAGCCCCCTGCAAACCCACTCATTCGTCTTTTATTTCTTTTTATAGTGAAATAATATCAGCTTGTCCTAGGGCCTGATGGTTTCTGATGGACTTAAATGCAGTGAAAATGTACAGTTCTGGTAAGCACTTTGGGATCCCAGAGAAGCGGGCACACTGAACTTGGCAGGCTTACCTGAACAGAGTGCTCTCCCGCACTTGGTACTGGCTTGATGGTTGCTGCTTGACATTAAATGTGATCATTATGTTTCCTCCTGAAGGCCTGATCCAATATCCATTAAGTCAATGGAAATCATTCTTCCAGCCTCAATGAACGTCGTTTCAGCTCTTGGAGTTGTGCCTGCTTCAAACTCTGCTTTTGATAGTGTATTGAGCATGCACTGGAAGGATTGTATTTTAGTAACCTTCCCTCTGGACTAATTCATTGGTTTACTTTGGAATTCATTAACATCTTAATGGTCATCCAGGTCTTGTTTGCAAACAAGAAAAAAAAAAGCCCGAAAACTTCCAAGAATGCTCATTTTGTAAGACTGAAATCGATGTGTGCATGTAACAGCTGGTAATGGTGCTGGTTCATACCAACGTGCATTTCCTCTTAAATCCAGTTAGAATATGTTACATACTTTAATTACACATTATACAAAGGATTCTATTATTTTTCATTATTTTCAGTATCATCTTGTTCTTGTCATGGGAAATGGTGAATAGGATCATCTGACTGGCCGACACTGTAGCATCTTTTATTTGATAAGATAACCTCCTATTGTTTTTCTTTTCCTGTTATAAAAATGTATAAATCTTGAATGCCTCCTTTTACTGAAGCTCCACCTATTTTCATCTTCTTCCTTTTTTTGGCCTTTCCCTGGATTCTGTCTATTTTTTGCGGTTTCTATTTTTGAAACAAGAATGCCCAAATTAAGCACATGGCATATACAAGGTTAGTGGGAGTCTTGTACTTCTCTTTCATAGTCTCGCCCCTGGGTTGGTCTGCGTATGCTGACTCAGGAAGTTTTCCTTTCACAGGATGACTGCACCTCTATTTATTTCTTCTAATCAGGCTGAGTCAAGCATATGTTCCCTTCTGCTGGAAACCTCTCCTTTCTAAAATTGTTTTTGCTGGGCTTTATTAGGTTTTTAGATCTATGCTGCTCGCCCTCATGTTCAAATCTGCTTTTGGGCTTTTGTTTTTTATGGTTGTCTCCCATCAGTCCTTTTAAAATGAGTAACTGTCAGAACTATGTGATTTATTTTTATTCTTGCCATCAGTTTGTGCTACCAGAATGACCTATTCAAAAGCATGTTCCTTTGCTTGAATTTCTTTTCTTTCCCACCATAAGAAATAAACGCTTACAAGAAAGTTTGGAGATTTGACGCTAGGAGCAAGAGGGAAGTAGGGGATCCAAAAATCCCCAGATCAGAAGAGGAGACATCCAAAAGAACTGAATTTCAGCTGCAGACTGATTTCTGAGGCTCCTCTTTTGCAGCTGAAGAAACAAAAGAAAAGCTGGGGGTGGAGGGAAGGAAAAGTGGTGGAGGGAAATGAGAGCAGTGTAGAGGGCATGAAAAGTCTTTGTGTTTGAGATGATAGAGTTTTGAGCTTAATTTAAATTATAATTGGAAGCAATGGGGAAAAGCAGACAATGAGAATACAGCAAAACAAAAGACTGACCAGGCTAAATGTGAAGAGACATGAACAACTTATTTGAAAAATCAAAGGCAGAGATGGTGTAAGCTTGGAAAAGCCCTTCCTCTGGCCATTTGGTAGTTCAAAAAAGTTTTGTTTAAAATCAGAACAAAACCAATGCGCATATGAGAATTCCTATCAGAAGGGAAATCCTGGAGAAATTAATTTGGATAAATCAAACGGTGTTAGCTTGATGATCCAGCGCAACGGGGAGCAGCCAGCTGCCCGGCTGTAGGAAGCCATCTGGACTGAGTCAAGGCATCCAGGATTTGGAGGCTTGAAATTTCAGGCTCCTGCAGGACCTGTGTTACAGGTATCCTTCTGGAGACGAGGCGTCTGAGCCGGGATGCCTGGACAGGGCTTTCTGCAGATAGGGAGCTGCTCCCACGTATTGTCAAACTGAGCACGTCGGCACCTCAGCAGTTAGCCAAAATCTGGCAGAAAGGAAAAAAAAAAAAAAAATACATTTATATGAAACCTGGTTCATTTTGGCAAATGGACATTTTCTGATGGAAAAAAAAAAAAAAAGGTCTGATTAATTTCCAATCAAAATCTTCACTTGTACTATTTTATTCTATTCTGACCAAAGCAGCAGAAAACAGGAATGTGAGAAAGGATGTGGGGATATGGGATGTTGCTCCTCACTGTCTCCAGACCATGACAATTATTGAACTGCATTTTCTTGTGCCATGAAAAGATAATGACCCAAAATTGATGAATTTTTGAGCTCAAAACATCAAAGAGTAGAGAATTAGTTTATTGTAAACCCAGTACTCAGACATTTAAGTCCTCCCTACCTAACTTTAGTAAGCTGTGTGCACGTGTGATCTGGAAGAATTTTATTGTACTGAAGGGGCAGTTGTCGAAGATGGGAGCTTAATTTCCCTCTCCATCTGCATGAGCAAACGTCTGTGCATGGTCTTTGATATCCATATGCAAGCAGTAACTATTCACATGCAAGAAATCTGAGTAAAATTCTCCAAAATTCTAACAAATTACAGTTGTAATTCAGTTTATCATGTCCATGCTATGGGCAGCTTTGATGATTTCTCTGTTGATACCGGTAGAAGTACTCACTGGCTGAGTACTCACCAATATGAGTTGAGATTATGCACTCAGCCTCATAGAAAGCAAACATATCAAAAAGCTGTTTTCCTTCCCTAGGGTTTAATTTTGATGTCCTGGATGTCCTGCCTTCTGAAGCACATCACAGCATGTCGAGAAACAGCAATGGGAGAAGTACAGAACCCAGGTAGAGGGCGATACGCTGGACTGCTGTTTTCATATGCAGTTCCTGAGCCAAATCTGGCCACCTGCATTTTGCTCAGCATTTTGGCTTGTGAATAGAGAATATTTGCAGCTGGGTAATTAAATCTATTTGTACTTATCTGCATATGCATATTTTTCAGGTAGAAGTTAAGCATCCATCTTGCAAAATGTAACCTTTGAAGTATAGAGGAGATAGCAGCAGTTATTAAAGTAAACATTATTTCCATATCAAAATGCAGTTTTCCTCAAAGTTTTCACTTGGACTTTTGAAATTTTTTAATGGAAATTTGACCCCAGATATTTTCAGCAAAAGCATAAGCAACCACTGGCTAGTAGCAAACACATCTTTTAAGTGTGTATGTGAAGACACATGGCAAATTATCACACATCTAGTGGTCTCACAGTACTGAGGATTTAACACTTAGCAACAGATAAAGTGTGATGTTCCCCTGACATTTGCTTTTGAACCCCTAGCCAATTTTTTTTTTTTGTAAATGTAATAGACATAAACATTAGAGAGCATTCACAACTGCACAACTACAAAGAAGCTATTTTGTAAAGTGACTCTAAGATGTGTAGTACAGAGGAAATCAGCTACAATGATCTAATGAACTTAAAATCTGTAATTCTATTAAACTGCAAACAACAGAAAACTCAGCACTGGGCAGCAGTGTGAGCTGTTATATAAAACTGTCTCTGTTAATGGGTATCATTCTCAAATGGAAAACACACTTGTTAGCAATGCAGGAAATTCAATTCTGAAACCAGTCACAGTATATTATACAATCTATAACAACAGCAGCAACCAGAAGAGCCATTTTATCCTATGTTTTGAAAGAGTTTTAATTCACAGTTGATTTATAACATGATCATGAAGACCTGAAAGTCCATGCACTGGGTTTCAGCCTGGGGAGAACTTTACTTTTAATACTTTACATTAAATATAGTTTATTGTTGGCTCATTCTAAAGGTATAGAGCAGCAAGGACAAAATAAAACAAAAGTTGGTGTCTTTTGGCAGTTTTGTGGCAGTTCTGAGCATCTTCTGAGCAGGGATCACAAATTACATCCTACTGACAAGCCGAACTATTGTAAAATATAAATGAAGTGCGGGAAGTTTTGGTTTTGGCGTTGTCTTTCTCTGTTTTTCAAGGATTTTTTTTTTTAAGGATTTACAGTTTAAACCCATGAGTAGTGCTTATGCCTCTTTTGAAGCTTGAAATGTGTCAGCTGAACACAGGCAATAATTTGTAAAGCAATCTCACCACTTCTGTACCTCTCCACCCCTTTCTCCCCAAGAGCCCAGATGTTGGCATCACAGCAAGCGGCACCTTGGTGCAGTCCTCAGTGCCTCTCAGGCTGTGCCGTGCCCACTCAGAGCACCATGTGGATGATTAGAAACACCCTGAGGACACCATGTAAGCACATATAGCATCCAGGAAGCCTCCAGAAATTAGGCTCCACTGAGTGGGTTCTCTGTGCACCCCACTAATGTCTGTCCTTTCTTTATCCCACCAGCCCTATAGCAGCCCACTGATCATGGGCTGCCCTCCAGCTACCCTTCATCTCTCAACAGTCACCTCCCATCAGCAGCTGGAGTACGATGACAGCCCTTTGCTCAGGAGCTGGAATTGCAAACACATCTTTTCACAGATGCTTCTCCTGATGTCTGGGAGGAGCTCCGTATCAGGTCTATGGAGCACACAGATTAACCCGTGTATCTGCCAGAAAGGCATCAGGTGCTGCCTGAGATGTGCAACTTCCAGCTGGTAACAGGCTGGTAACAGGAAGGGCAAGATAATTGATGACTGTTTTCATCCAGGTGATCTGGAAAAAGTGAGTGAAGCAGTATTGTCCATCACATGCCCTGCTTTACTACGCTCGCTTTACTCTCTTATTAGAAGCAAAAACTTCTAGGAATTAAAACCCTCCAGTACATCAACTCCATTTACATCCCTGGTGATCCATGGGGCTCTGATTTTTATATTTATGACCCAACTGTTTAAAGTCCATTGCTGGTTTGTTTTTAGTGCCTGACCATGGCTTAATTGTCCATTACTGAGGCAATCACTTAGTTCTTTGTATTCAGTGAGCAGCACAGGTTAGAGGATGTCTTTTTGACATTTACTGGTTGTGAAGTTTTTCCATGTTAAATACTTGATTCTAAAGTAAATTTATAATCTTCATTCTTTTGCCACTGTGAATAAGAGTTCTACAGATTTTTTCCATTAATTACTATTTTTCACTTTTAGATGTGGATCTAAACATTTAGAATATCACTTATGAAAGCCCAAGGAATGAATATGAATGGATGACTAATCCTAGTACACATGCATTTCGCAGCATAGGAGTTGTATCAGCAAATGTAAGTTAGGCAGCCTCTTAGTACCTGTGCCAGAAAAATGCTGCCGCTGTACCCTCCAGGCATGGTGGTAAGCAAATTGTAGAGTCACAGATCCAAAAAGCTGGCACAGAGGCTTCGGCAGTATGGAAAGGCTCAGGATTTCAAAGGTTTGCCAATGCCCGTTCAAAAGGATAAACTCAGAGCACAGACCATACCGTTCATTTAAGGTGTAATGGCAGCTGCAGGGAAGACCCCAAGCACTGACTTTTAGCTGTTTGCCTCTTGCTATACCCATGTTTTCTTCTAGTCTTTCACCACTGATGCAGAGGTGCATCCATTTATCAACTGGGAGAGGATTTGGTTTTAAACCCCAACATAGTGGTCAAAACAGCATAGCTGGTAAGGAAGGGAAAGCCACAGTTATTTGTGGAGCCCCAACTCCACGCTGCAGCTCTGCCTTGGTCTGCTCCAGGATTGCCAGAGCTACACACAGCCAAATGGTAAAAGAAGGGACCCTTGCTGCCCCCAGAAAAGCAACCAGGGGATGAAAGGCAGCATCGCCCCTTTCTGTGCATAGCCTTGAGCTGGAGCACCCTGCTGGAAACCAGGGATCCGTTTTCCTCCCCCACCAGCATTCAAGATTCAAGGTAAGTAAGAGGGTGAGATGTCCCAATCTGAGAATATTTCTACATTTCATGTGCAATCAGCTGAAATAAGGAGCTACCTCTGAGGCAGGAACAGGAGTCTGGCAGCCTGAAGGAGGGGGAGACCATCGTGGGTTTGGTCCTTAGCTGCATGACCAAAAGTGGCTTCTCACTTTTGCTTATAGTGAAACATAAGCACTCCCTGAAAGCTCTGTAGAAGGATTTAGAGCTGCCTGAGTAGCCTGTGATACTCTCACTGTAGCTTGAAATTCATCTAAATATTGACTCTTTCAGAGTAGGTTTGATGGAGAAAGGCAGCATCTTGGACCAGAGCATTTGCACTAAAACCCTTGAAGATCAATGAGCCAGAGTGATCAGACAATTCCGGTTGCTTTTGGGGACTGCATTTATCTTACAAGCCAGCCTTAAAATTTGGATTTCATACATTATTCAAAGTCCAGAAGCACCCAGGCTTTATGTATTTCTTCTTGCTTGTAAAGTCTCTTCATTCCTTTTATTGCCACTGTAATAATAAAGCTAGCTTTTTAATATGCACAGTAAGATCTCCAAAGCTGTATGTATTAAGCAAACGTTTTGGATCAAGTCAGTTTGGCATAAAACAGACACTGATGATTCTGAATGGAAAGGTCTCTCCTGCAGGATCTCCCAGGAGTTAGGAAATTAGGTGTAAATGCTGCCATGTTGTGTAGCACAGAGGAGCCTTGTAACCCTGGGAAAATGCTTCTGTGGTGTTGTTCCTATCCATGTTGCAACAAGTATTTTTCTCTAACTTAAAATGGTGTTTGCAAACTGTCAGGATGTGTATATACACAGCACAGGACTACATGATTTTTTCCCTCTGCTTGGCTGCTCTGTTGGATCAAGGCTTTAGGGCAAATATAAGAAATTATTAGCCTACATAGGCATATGATGCATGTATGTATATGTTTACATATATAAATACATATATATACACACATACATGTATTTCAGTTAGTATTCAATGTAAATAATTCACATTTATAAGCTGTGAGGGGCTCCCTAAACTGGTCACAAGTTTGAGGGTATCTGCCTGCTTATGAGCATGTTGCAGACACCAAAAGATCCTCAACTACTGGAGCAAAAAATTCAGCAGGATCCAGCATGGAAATGAGAGACATTTGTAAACTCATCTCCTGTCTGTCTACTGCATCCTCCAAAAGTGGGACCTATCCTCCAGGTTTCTCTCACTGCAGTCAGTTTTGGTACTATTGGGGCTGGGTCAGATCTTACACTTAGGAAAAGGCTCTGCAGGTGTGTGATTGCTGCAGCCTGTGTGGCTGCTCTCAGCGTGTCCCCAGCTTTGTCCCAGCTGTGCCTCAGCCCCTCGTTTGCCCTGACCACCTCCCATACCCACAGCTTCCCCTGCCCCAGCATATATTGTTGCTCTCACAAGGAAGCAGTTTTTTTTTTTCTCTGCTCAAGGCAGGATGTGCAGCCTTCGTCTCTCTGAATAGTCACATCTTTATATTGGAGCAAAATTTGCAGTGCCCGGTCTGATGTTCACAAAGCAGTTCAGAGGTAATGACAGCCATGCAGGGGTGCTGGGATGGGGGGTGGCACAAGGGTCTGGCTTTTCTCTTTTCTTGATGGTGGTGACTGTGCTTTGGTCCATTTTCTGCAATAAATACATAGCCCTTGCATTCCTTATGCTGCTGTTTTAATTTTATATTCCTTCTGGAGTAATGCAGTCCCAAAGGTTTTGAAAGCTTGAGCCTGAACTATCAATATTCATGCTATATGTAACCAGAAAAAGGAGGAGATAGATGGGAAGAGCAGTTATGCTGGCTCTCAGATGTGGTTTTGTGACCTCAGGCTTTCGATAGAGCTTCTCTGGATTTATACTGGTGTAATTAAGAATGGTACATGGTCTGCTGTGGTAAGCAGGCTAGGAAGACATGACCCATTAGAAGAGGCCCCTGAATTTCTACTGTGCAATTTCAGCTGTGTTTTATTCATTTGTTGTTGTCTTGCAATGATTCTTTTTTGTGTTTTCTTTGTTTTCTCCCTGCAGCTTGTTTATTTGCCAACACTTGGGAATTTTGCTTTTACAAGGTGTTTACAGCATTTGCTTTAAGGCAGATATTGAAGTATCTGAAACACTTTGGGGTTTTAATGTTTGAGGTAAATATAGTATTACTCTGCCATGTACAACATGTAAATATCTGTGGTATAAGCATTTTAAAGTACTTGGAGCAGAAGTCCCGTTCACCCAAATATGTGTTGCTTTCAATACAGGTAGATTAGGATTAAATATAAAATGGATGTGTAAATGAACACAGGGAAATAAAAATTCCCTTCTCCCAGGGCAACAGCTTAAGTCTGTCCAGATTGCATTTATGCCCGGGTGGGTTGTGTTCAGGTGCCGTACTGCTTATCTGCGGTGGGTATTTGCTGGGTATGGTGTGAGCAAGAGGCTCGGGAGACTTGGATTGAATTCTTTGCTCTGCTACAATCTGCTTTAATTCTCTGCGTGCCTCCATTCAGCCAAAAGGACTTCACTGTTCCTGATGAAAGTTGAGATAAATGCACTGAAAACTGTGAAAGTCTGAAATAGGAGGTAGCAGGGCTGTGTCAGCAGAGGTGTATTCTGTTCTGCTAATCATTTGCTGCTGAAGTCTGCAGAGAGGAGGGAGGCTTTATGCTGAAGGAGCGTGATAGGGTCACGAAGGACTTCATGCACCTCAGGGACAAAGTTTCAGAAAAGAGTTTCAGGTTTTTATCAATAGTCTCTGCAGCTGAAATTCAAACAAAATTGTTTAAAGAGCTCCAACAGTGCCATACAGATTACTGTCTTGGGGGAGCAGGATGGTTGTTAGACCATCACCAGTGTAAGCTTATTGACCACAAAGTTGTGTAGACAATAAGCACAGAAAATGTAAGCGTGAAACTGAAAAACCTTTGGAAAGCGTCTTTGTGAACACGTAGGTTCTCGGAGGATGTTTCCCACCTCTCTATCGATCTGTTGACGTAAGTCACAATGACCGTCTTGTTCAGAAGAAAAGGATTGCTTCCCTCAGAACGTGTATTTGATAAAGATTGTAATCATTGCTCCCTAACAACAGCAAAATCCATCCTCAACTTTGCTGCATGCAGCACATCTGAAAGTCTTGTATGGGAGGGGTGTGTCCTTAGTTAATTGTTGCTGTCTGGATTATTAAGGTATTATCTATATGTCAAGCTTCGTTTCACTTAAGGGCCCCAGCTTGCCTTTTAGGTGGAGTTTGATGTAGGCAGGAACAGAGGGTGCTCAGCACTAACCTCCAAAGAGGCACTCAGTATGGTGGGAGATGCTGAACTAGAGCCCACATTTCCCATACTGCTCCTTACAAGGCTGCTGCTGTATTTATAGCAGCTGTCTGTATTATGTGGTTGTTGCATTCTGCTGAGAATTACTTTGGCGGAGGAACGAGCTTCTGCCTCCGACTGGCATCAGTGCTCTGTTCCGGCTCACGTCACGGCTCCAGGAGGGCGAGAACCCAATTGCAAAACCATCCAGGGTTCATTATTTATTAAAGCTGGGAAAAACAAGTTACCTAAGTCATAAATATGTGGGTAACATCGGTTAATCCTGCAAAGGCAGTGCTCTTATCACAAAAAGTTCAAGCACAAATAAATTGTTTCTGGGACCAAAAACACATTTACAAATGTGACTGAGGCTACTGGCAGTATTAAGATGAAGATGCAGTGGAGGTTAGATCATTAAATGAGTGATACTGAGGGTATTCCTGAAATAGGTACTATTATTATTAGGGCTACGTACGCTTAACAGAAGTAGTGTGGCACAGATTTAACACAATGGCACGAATGAAAACCAGAGCAAAGCATATGTTGCTTGGTAGTGACATATTACATGTAATGAGTTGAACACATCTTTTGCACTGCCGTTGTACAACCGTTTGCCTGCTTTGTGGGATTGTTTTCCCAGGTCCTGTTTGGAAATGATTCACCGTCTTGATAATTGGGAGTTTGTATTCCTTCCTGTAGGTGGTTACACTGAACTAAGTCTGTTTTGCTTCTGTGCAGGTGTATCATTAAGATCATCAGTACAAGAGTGGAGATTAAGATTACTCAAAACCAGGATTGTGTTCTTTTAAAATTAATGTACTGCCCTTCTAATGACTGTATGTAGCTGGCATATGCTAGTGTATTGCCTCCCTGTTACATGCGCTGTAATCGCTGTTTGATGGGCTATTACCTGTCTACTATATGCTGCAAAACAGTGAGAAACACAAGTTGGTATAAATTTAAGTTTAATTGCTTCTTAGGCTGGTGGGCTTATTTTATTTCTGAGGGATAAGGGTCTGGTAGGCAGGTTTCAGACCCTTTTGAAAAAACCTAATCTGCATCTCTTCTTTTAGATCCCACTCTAATCCCTTTGACTGTTATGATTACAGCAGACTTCTGAAGGTTTTCCACCAATTACAGTCTTATTTCTGGATGTCATCGGTAGAGCTTAGAAGGGTGCTTTTTTGTCTTCCTCTCTCCCCACAATAAAGCAGCTGCACAGAAAACAGATGGTGCAGAGTCAATCCAGTTGAAATTAATGGAGTCAGGCTATCCACACAAATCTTTGCAACAAAAAAGGAGAGATTCTTTTTTTCAGCGAGTTGCATACAAGATGTATGTTGTTTGTAAAGGAATTTAGTTCACGTAAGGGATAAAAAGCTGTAACCAGTGAAGAGGAAAGCTTGCTTTTTAAATCAAAACTTAAATATAAGTACACAGGGAGCAGTCACACTGTCTTAGTGAAAGCCTCTGTATTTGTAGTTGAAAGATGGAGTAATATTTTTATTCTGGGAAAGTTCTGTTTAAACCGTAACTGTGCATGCAATAATACAACACACAGACAAGTTTTACATGCAGATTAGTAACAAATTTGTAACTGGACTGAACTCTCTTGAACCCACATGTGGCAAGGACAACATAAACCTCTAACAATGCAAATAGTCCTTAAAAAATTGATCAAAATTGTGTGACTGCATGAATAGGCATTTGTACATTTGTACATTGGTGTTTATAGGCTGTGTCCATAAAAAATCTGGTTGCACAGGGGAGCAGATTTACAAAGGTCTTTTGATGTCTACTGGGAGTTTCAAAAACACTTAAGCAATCAGGCTCTGAGTACCTTTACAACTGGTGCAAATTAGGTGACTAACTTATGCAGGTGCTTTTGTGAATCCCACTAGGCTCATATATGCATAAATAGGTGCCTAAACAATGTTTATATGTTTGCTCCATGGTCCTTAAACCTTTCAGTGACATATTTTGTTCCTTCCTCTGAGTAATAGAATTGTCTTCTTGCTGTGAGTCATCCACTTGTCAGGAGCTAATGCTGTGTCTTGCAGCTGCTCCATACAGGTGGGGTCATGGCTGGTGTTGAGCCAAGTGAGCTAATTCTCCTTCTTCTGTTGCTGCTGCTTGGATAAAGTCCAAAAGTGCATTGCATGCATGGAGGGACCAAGCGTGTTTGCTGGAGCACACCTGCGTTTGGCACCAGGGAATACTAGCCCAGGTTTCTAAGAATGGTTCATTAAATAGATGCTTGTAGAGCATGGTAGATGTGTACTAGCCAGCTTGGCTCTGTCAGGAAAAGTGCTGGGTGGATGTGTTAGAGACTTCTTACTGAAAGAATGTGTCACGGTCTGGATGTATTAAATATATCTGTGTTGGGGCTGGAGTCTTACACTGTTGTGATAAGACAAAATGACAAGTGTACTCTAAGCAACAATCTTGCATATTTTCAACAAAAATGTAAAAGCTTTTTTTTTATTCACAATAATCAGAGTTAGAAGAAGAAATGGCAGATATAGTATAATGAGGGTGAAAAAGCATTTCAAGAGGAATATCAGAAGATACTGATTAGCAATGAAATGTGGCAGGTTATGCACAGACAGAAAAAGCTGCCTCAGGATTGCAGCAGAATCCTGCTGCCAAAGGTGTAAGCTCTTTACAAACAAAGCATCAGGAAACCTAATGCAGCCCTCGCTCCTGGAGTGACAGAGAGAAGCACTGGAGGCCACCGGGCAGCAATCAGGGAATCATATTTTCTGCCTCTTTGACACAAGTGGCATTACATGGTGCGTGGCCTTTATTTGTGTTGCATTTGGGCTTATGCACTGACATTTTTGTTACTGCGAAAGGCACATCTAGTTAAGTATTGCCATTTCGCATGTGAGTGTTGGCTGCAGAGGAGGGTGAAAAGGAGAACTTTCTAAAAGTAAGCCTGTTAGCAGTAAAAGGAAAACTACTACCAGCTGATATTTAGGGTGAAGCTTTACAATTGTCAGCCAAACCATCAGGCGTTTTACCCATATGCTTTCCTGCTTGAAACATTTTATTGTCTTCTACTTCAAGACTCAAACAGCCTTCAGGGATTTATAGCATTTACTTAAAAACAGCAAACATTTTCAATTATTTTCACACTGTTCAGGGACCATAATTTACTTAATGCTATGAACAATCGCATTTCTCAGGGACTGCTGTGAAATGTCACCTCTAAAGGATGGCTCCCTTGTTGGTAGCAGTGAAAGCCCCGTTTGTAGTTTTCATTTATTTTGATTGAATTTTGACAAATCAACTTTCACACCATGCATGAGTGACTAAATTCATTTCACTTGTCAGAAGAGAAAAATTTTCATAATTAAAATCTAAAACAAGGGTGGCCTTTTTGCTTGCCGACCACTTATTTTTGCATCTGCTTTATTTTCTTCTCTTGTGGTTGGCTTTTGTTCTGGACATAGTCTGGGGTTGGGTTTTGGAGGGGGTTTCTTCCTCCCCAAGCTATTATCAATGGACGACCTTCAATAATTTGTCTGAACTTTGGAAGAACTTCAATGAAAGGGCCGGATGAGCTGTGGATGAAAATCCTCTGTCTACATGAAGACAATCCACTCTTGTTTTTAAGGCCACTACAATACAAGTTGATATCATGTGTAATTGAGCCTTTTATATGCAGGAATTCCCCCAGGAGTACCCTGGTGTGAAAAGCTGTGTGAACTTTCTTGTTGCTCGATCTAAAACCATCCATGTTCCAGCAAGGTGATCGTGACACGTTTATCTCATCCCTCTTTGGCTGATCTCCTGTAGCTATGAGCAACCATCAGTTGTGCAGGAGGTCTCTATCTTGTGCACATCTGTCCCCTAATTGAGCTATTGAGTCATTTTGCACAAGCCAGGAGTCAGCTATTGCTTGGGAATAACCTGAATTTCTTTCCTGTGATGTGGACAGTCACTGGGCAGAAAAGCTGAAGGTGAAGAATCCCATTCCCACCAACCAGCTAGTGAGTAAAGACTAATTTAGTTACAGTTTGAACTGGCTTTAGATCCAAGGCCAGTGCAAGGCAGTAGATAAAGTTGATATCAAAATTGTTGTGGGTCCACTACCTGCTTTGTTACCGTGGAAAGCTGGCTTGGCTGCCTGCCTGCTCAGTCCAGGAATGCAGGCAAACTTCTGGTTGTTGGGGAGGGTCTGTCATCTCAAAACACACCTGGAAAAGGCGCACTGAGTTCTTCGCCCAAAAGTTGGGCTCATTTTCATTAAGAATCCATGCGCTATTCTCTAAATGTACTTGCCACTAAAACCTTATGCAAATAATTATTATAGCTAAGCCATGGTCGTAATTTCCATTTCACTGAGGTCAGTTGCGTTATGTTTTTAGGATTAGCTGCTGGTGGTATAAATGGCTTATGTTCCTCTTTGAGGGTGCTGGTTTTAAATTAAATATAGAGCTGGGATGTGTGCGCATCTGCTTTAGGCTTGCATGCTGCTAATGTGCTCTCTTTAATCAAAATCCATTACCTTGCGTGAGATGCAAAGGATTAACCCTTAAGTGACTCTAGGGACACTGTTCAGTTAAAGTTGCACTGATAAAGTCAGTGCTACACAGTATTTATGCTCTGCTGTTGAGATAAATGGTCTCTGGGAAGTGCTGAACTAGGCAAGCTGACAAGCATAGAATTTCAGAGGTTAATTGTATTCACAGTCTTTTCCAAACATGGCTTTAAAAG
The DNA here is from genome assembly GCF_047370975.1 of Nipponia nippon. Taxonomy (NCBI): domain Eukaryota; kingdom Metazoa; phylum Chordata; class Aves; order Pelecaniformes; family Threskiornithidae; genus Nipponia; species Nipponia nippon. Next base: position 49,262,541 of record NW_028262391.1, on the reverse strand, counting down.
GCTTATTTCTCCATTCTTCTTTTAACCAGCTTAAAAAAACTTTTCTAACTGCTGTATACATCCTTCATGCAACCTGGTAATATTTTCCCTGCTGCCAGGAACATGCCTTTTAAAGATATGGAAACACAGATGCACATGCACTTATGTTAACAAGAGTTTATCTTTCAGTTAGCCAAGGTAGAAAAGAAGTGAGAAAATTAGAGGTTTCAGTTGCTGCAAAAAGTGAAGGAGAAACGAGATTTAACTTTCAGCTGTGTAGAGTGCATACTGGAAATGAATTGTACTTTTAATTAAGTTTGTCAGCATGTTATGCATGGCTGAAGCTTAAGGAAGTATTATGGAAGTGTGGAAAAGTAGGGCTAGAGAAGGTAATATTTTATCTGGGATGTTCTTGAGGAGAAACGTGGTACATGTGAAAGATCAACCACTCTGCAGTGAATCCGAGTTATCAAAATAATAGTCTAATTAAAGACCAATCTTTCCTCACTAATATCCATTAGTATCTGAAGGGGTGGGGTGGGGAGGGGATGGGGACTACCATAGTCCTTTCTTGATGTAGAAAATATATTATTTAGCACAAGCATAGTTGCAAATTTACGAACAAACTTACAAATTTAACCAACATAATGGATTTACCCCAGCTAGTAGTAATCTAAATATTTGACTACTAGGAAGGCAATGAAAAACCCACTTTTCTATCTTCCTCAGCCTTGGAGAAGTTCCCATCCTCATCTCCAAAGAAAGCTCCCAGTACAGCAGGCTATGAGCTAGCCTGGGCAAAGGGCAGCTGCTACCCTGCTTTCAGCAGCTGAGTGGCTGCTTGTCCTTCCTGACCCAAAAAGGTCACGTTTTTACTGAGCTCTAAGTTAAGGATGTTTATTTACGTGTTCTAAACTTGAGCATGTTGTTTCACCTTTGTGCATGAACAATGGAAATGTCTGTGTTGATCTTGGTAAATCTACTTAAGCATTGATTCTTCTCCATCAAAGGGAACTGAAGCAATTTGTTGTCCTTACAAGTATCTTTTTACCACTTTTTCAAGGAGACTCCCACTTGTTCTTAACCTTTGGGGAGGAGGGTAATGTCTTTCTTTAATCATGATTTGTTTTTTCCCCTCCTCCACAGAAATTATTAAATAGGGTCCTGTGCATTTCCCCTCTTCATATCATCTCATCCAAGTAAACCTTGGTTGGGGTGGGTGGAAGTGTTCTCTGGACCACCTTCAGAACACGAGTATTGGGTGTGATTAATCCTGTTGGAGTGGGACAGGAGAAGAGGTGAGGAGGTCTTGTTGCTCCCCCTTGCTGGGAGAGGGCTTCCACCTTGGAGTGCTTTGTTTTGGGAATGATGGTTCCTTTGAGAAATGCACAGATGTCGAACCTGAAAAGGGGTGGAATTCTGGTGCTTGTGCAACCAAGGGAGGTTTTCTATAGTTTCTCCCTAGGTGTAGGATTTCATCTGAGATTTTTACTGTCACTGAGAATTGACGGAATCCTAAAGTCTCAATTTACTTGATGCGAGTCAGATTGGAAACCCTTATTTATTCGCCATGTAGCATCCTCAATATGCCACAGGAATCATTAACCTACGTAAATTAACTGCATCCTCAAAATGTATAAACAAGCTAATTTTAAGCATCCTCTACATCTGAGTGAAACGTACTTTGTGTGCTAAAACATTGAAAATTAGAATACATGATAGTGAGAAGAATAGTATTTAACACTGAGTGCTTTTAATCTTCAAAGAGCTTAACAAACATTAGTTGCTTAATAATTTAGTAAGTGATGTATATTAAAGTGTAAATAGCACAAATACAAGCCTCACTTTATATTTTGATTTGGCTTCCATGACTAAGGATTTTTTCCAAATAATGTTGATGTAAAATTAATTGAGCAGCTAAAAAAGCTTGTGCATTAATTTAACTTTTGAAACTCCAAGTTTAAAAGGTATTGTAGTAATATAAAGCCTTAAAGTATTTCAAATAAAGAACTGCATTTACTTTCTTTTTAATTTCTGGACTGGATGGTCAATAAATAAGATGGCTGACAAGTAAAGAATTGTTAGAAAAGTCCTGTGCTGGACTGTCACACTAGTTGTCATGCTAAATTGCATTTCCAAATGACACATCTTCCATTTGATACTTACAGAACAAATTAGGCAGAAAAGCACCTCATATTCCTAAATACTTAAAGCCAGTGGGCTTTTCAAGGTTAAATAGACAACATACATGATCTTTGAAGTAGCAAATGGTGCTACTAAAAATCCATTAATATGCACATTAGCAAAAATTTGACAGGCCCTTGTGGCAGTTGTTGGAGACAACTAACAAGGGATGTTTCACAGGACCAGCCAGACTTCCATGAGGTTCACTTTGTTAATTATTTGTTACTCTGAGTGCAGTGATAAAAGCATGCTAATATGCCATAGAAGACTTTTCTTTCTCCTGGCCTAATTAAGGACAAACTCATCTTTTGGGCAAGACAGTACAGTGGCATATCTTCAAAAAGGTTCTTTTAACTTCCTTTTCTTTTCACTGTGTTTCTCATTCTCCTATAATTATTATCAGGGAAGGAGCAAGCCACTGACTGCAGATAGGTGAATAGCATTAGCTGTCAAATTAGTAAATATTATCAGTGTTTTCAACAGCCAGCAAAAATACAACAGAATGGTGAGAATCCTAAGTGAATGTCTAGGAAATAGACTTTCATCTGCTACAAGTTTTCATAGGACCACTGGCTTTCTTGGCCTATGGAAACTTATACCAGCAACAGATTTGCCCACTGATTACGCAGACTGAGCATGCAGTGAGTGCTCCTGCATCATTGTTTTTTAAAATCTAGATATTTATATAGAGCTTTTATGATTGACAGTTTTAGCTTAAGGAAACACCTAGTTTGATATGTTGTGCCTCCTGTGTAAGTAGATTGGATGCTTGCTAAGGTTGAAGTTTTCTATAAGCCCTGCTTCTGTTCAGCAAAAGCACTTCAACATATGCTCAGCTTTAAGCCTGAGGATAATTACATTCCTGTCCAGCAAAGCACTTAAGCAAATGCTTAAATTTCAGGGTAACAGCAGCCTTGTATTAAGGAGATGCTTGTTTTTAAAGAGACCAGCCAATATTGTAGCTAAGGAAAGAAGACAAAGAACTAGTAGTAGATGACCCAACTCCTCCTGCACTTCCCTTGCAAGCAGGACCAGTGTTGTTTCAACGTTTTTGCAAGATCCTTGAAGATTTATACCATTCCTGTCCTTCCCATGAGATTTCCTTGAAAAAATAGTCTAGAGGTGGCTCCCCACGTGGGTCTAGAGTTGAACATGAGGATTGTGCAGATGTGAGGAAAAAGGCTTCTGTTTCCAGTGCGTGTTTACTACTTGCAGTTTTACCAGTCCTGAAGCAGTATGTAATGGTTCACACTGGATCAACACAATCTACCTCTGAGCTGTTTCCTCCTTAATCAGGCTGATGCTCAGGACACTTCGGGGTATTTTTCTTGTTTCTCCAGTTCTTTGTATAACACTTCCATCCACCCTCAAGCATCCCCAGATGAATATTTTCAGTATGCATATGAAAATTTCAATCACTTAAACCCTTGGGGCATTTCAAACGCTCTCAAAGTTAGTTTTTGCAGTGTCAGAAGTGTTTGTGCTACTCTTATCTTCGTAAGCACTACGGCTGTTGAAAAGCACTGCCACTGCCCACTTCTCGGAGGCGTTCTCCTCCTTCATCATGTTCCCAAGGAGGTGCCAAAAGTGCTTTGTTGTGTTTGGCTGCAGCACCATCCCCTTAGAGATCTTGAATTGTGTACTTGACCATCACATTGCTTGGGAAGGTGGGAACAGGCTTCTTATTCTGTGCATCTCTCATGAGGCCTGCTGGGGCATCACATTACCTCCTCTTTTTCATATCAGCTCAGCCTCCACTCTTCCCTCGTTAAACACTGCATCACCACATCTTCACTTAAGAACATAATAGGTCTTTTAAGCTGTTCTGTTTCTCTCTCCTTCAGAATTACACAGTTAAATCCATTTGGCTTCTTGTCAGTTTACTCTTCCTGAATACTGATTTTTTTTTTTTTTTCCTCCCTTTAGACAGATAGTCGCTATGGAGCGTCATTAAGAATTTCAGCATTGCTTAAGCCTAAAAAATAAATAAAAATAAGAGCAAAGTGATTCATGATTGTGCTGCTGCACAATGGGCCACAATGTTCTACGTAATCAGCCTCTTTCAATATGTACGAAAAAATTAATTTCCGTTCTGTCTTAAAAATAGCACCTTGTTGAACCAGATTGAGACAGTAAAATTATTATAAATGGAAAGATGATATTAAATGTATGGAAACCACCTTCACAGCCTATTCAGGTACTAAGGAGAGAAAAATAAGAGGACCAATGGAGTATTGATGAGGAAATTATTACTAATGGCTTGAAAGTTTAACGGTCCCCAGGTAGAGCTTGGCTTGAAATAGGGAAGTGTTGATACCTCGCTCAGATGTGAATTGAGCATGGATCGGCTGGGCACACAAAGGGCTAGAAGTGCTGGGTTTGTGCCAACTTCTGCCACCAACCTGCTCTCTGAGTTTAGCAGACCTTTGCTTCGTTTTTCCCTGGTGCAAGGAGATGAGATGCAGAATCCTGGGTTCATGGGGATGATGCTTAATCCATTTGAGCTGGCATTTGCAAATTTGCAGCTTGGTTGCTTTACCATGGTGTGTAAAAACCTCACAGATTTGAGCGTGTTTTTTCTTGAAATGAGGAGCTGTTTGCACCTACCTTGTTGTGTTGGTGGACAGCTAAGGCATTTGGGGACTGTGAATCACCCAAAAAGTTTTTAGCGGAGCAAGGAACCAAACCTGAATCACAACATGTCCCAGTATTATACCATCCTGCCTCCCATCATGTGTGCTGTTTTAGCAAGGGAAAAGGGGTTTGGAGAGGAAAGTCTGCATCTGCTGAAAATGGCAAGCTGGTTGTTTGAGCCATTCCTTGCCCCCACCCACGTAATCAGAACTGTATTCCTTCTCTCTTTGAAGCTGACTAATGTAGTTTATCATATAAAACCCATTTACTCAGGCTATATGCGGGAGGAAGAAGGGTGAACTTCCCCATGATGTGCACGAAACACTTTGATATCTTAGCCTGGAAGGCACCATAGAAGTGCAATGAATTATTATTAATGAATTAACTAAATGATTAATTTAGTTAAAAGCTAAATTATTTAATTATTCATTAAATTAGCCCCAAATGTGACAGCAGCAATGAGACAAGCACTCAGTCTGCAAAGCAGTAACACAACTAACATTAAAAAGTTGTTTTCTTCATTATTTAATGAATTAAAGCTTTGGTTATAAACAAGTCATCCAACAGCCTTTTCAGTCATGGTACAACTGATGCCTCTCTGGTGTGTCGTTACAGATGATAGCAGTGTGAGATTGGAGACAAGATGAGGTCGTTCCTAATGAAGAAGAACTTAACCTTTTTGATAGTGGGATGTCTAAAACTAATTAATCCTATTCTTAGAAACTCTAACTGAGGTGAATAAAGATATGTCGTTTAACAGAAACTTCCCTCAGGAGAACAATTAGGGGTTTACCAAAACTGCAGAGGTTTTCCAGAACTTAAGCAAATTTTCTAAGACCACATGTATGTGAGAGAGAAAGTGAAGCCAGATTCATTTCTGCTATGCAGCTTCACTGAAATCAATTAAACACACAAAAAGGAATTTTGGCTTGCTTATTTTTCAGCCGCACATCTAAGCCAGCCTTTTAGCATGTCCCTCTTCCTCCAGACAAAAGTATTTGAAAGCAAAAATGAGGATGCGATATTTTTTATCCTGTTCTGGTTTACCTTCTCTGCAATAAGAGAAGGTTTTGAAATAATTGCTTGCCAAACAAATGGCTTGAGCACATGTGTAGGTTGGACTGCACAGTAGATCCAGCAGTGGCTGGTGAGGCCATAGTGCATCCAGAGCTGGGTGACACCCTGTACAGGCAGCACAGGCAGTAAGAGGAGACTTCTTTGAGAAGATCATAACTTGAATACAGGGGGCAGACCTCTGCAGAGGAAAAATGGCCTCTGCAGGAGTTGTTGAACATAAGTTCAAGGGCAGGTGTTTGGGTAATAGCTGTGTGTGCAATGGACATGGTGAGAAATAATTTCTCTGGTCCATCAAGGGCTTATGGATTAATTCATTAGTGGAACTACTGTAGCATATTCCTGAGGTTTTCCCCAAAATAAGAGCTGAAAGAATGTGACTGTAGAAGGAGCATTTCTGTGATGGTAGGCACTCCTCCAGGATGTGGGAGATCAGAGTTGAAGCCAGGCTTGGGCTGAGCTACTCTGTGCTCATCCAGCTGCCTCTCCACATGGAGCAGTTCCAACAGAGAGCCTGGAGAAGCTCTGCTCCGGGGCAGTGGCAAGGAAATGCCTCTGGGATGTGGGAGAACAGCTTTCTGTTTCCAGGATCATAGGACTGTGTATTTCCCACTTCTCAGGTGAGCGGTCCAATTAGCTGTTTACCTCTTTCTCTCAAGATACTTAATCTTTGAGGTTAGAAACATTTCCCAACAAATATCTTGATGAATTTGCTGTAAAAGGTGTTTTCTTTTCTGGCATACTAATGTTTCTGAACAAAAACATGCTTCATCAAAAATCCTCAGCCAGCTTTAGTGAGCACTTAATGGAACTGATCTGCATCCTTAAACTTCCAGAGCACCTTTGGTCTGTCCTTAAGCACTGTCCTTTCTTCCTGGAAACTGCAAGGACTCATCTAGGCAGACATCTCAGTTTGACCTGGGCAGACAGTCCTGGTAGGGAAACGTATTCTCAGCCTTTTTGCAATACAGTGAATTTTCTTTTCTACTCAGCCCTGCGTTCCTTTTCCTTTCCAATTCTCTTTTGCAGACACATGAATGCTAACCGACACTGCCATTATCATCTTACAAGTCAGAAGTCAGGCTGCATTTAGGAAGAGCTATTTAGCCAGTTCCATGAACTCTTGCAATTTAGATCATCTATCAACCACTGGAGTCTAGGCCTTGATTCTGCAACATCCCACAGATACAATTAAATCTATCATCCTAACTCATCGATGCTATTGAGGTCTGCTGGCAGGCACAAGGCTTAAGTTATGTATGTCCTTGAAGGATTAGACCCCTTATTCTTCTCTAGCACTTCAAATAGAATAGTTGGAAGCCAATTTCTTGTGAAGTTCACTGTATCTCCACCTGCAGAGCAGCTGTGGGCAAAGGGCCCTGTGTTTTATGACTATTAATAATTCTAGCCTGTGCTACAAAAATATGAGAAACTTCAGCAATTTTTTCAGCTCAGTACTTAAATTCTAGAATTAGACTGTGAGACATCTTGTTTCACACATACTGCAGAGGCGGAGAATGGAGACAAGTTGTCATGCATGAATGAAGATGCTGGGAATTAGATGAAAGAGATTTTCCCATCTCCTAATAAAAGTCAAAAGTGACTCATCTGAAATAGGAGATTAACAGTGGCCAATAATTTGAGTACTGCTTTGCTAATGTTTGATGTTGGATATTCTTATGAAAAATATGACCCAAGAAAACCTGTGTGAAACACCTAAGAGAGAGAGGCTTGACTGTTTCATGCAAGAGCCATTTTTAGGCCAAAATTTTGGAACAGAAGTCTCTCTGCTCTTTTCTTCCTCAAATCCACAGTTCTTTAAATTTGAAAAAGCTTTCAGAAAGATTTTTTTGGTCTGTTCCTAAAACAAGAGTTGACAGGTTTCAGAACATCTATTTTGTAAAATAAGGAAGAAAAATGGTCTCAGGTTAGTGGCCATTAACATGTCAGCTAGATAAATCAGATGTCTCCTACCCTGGATCTTAATAATAATAATAAAAAAGCCCACTTGAGACAATGAAAAGTAGGAAAATAATCACTAATAGACTTTTATTTCCCCCAGGTTCCAGGGGGGAACTATGAAAATGTTAATTCGTAGAGGCACTTAAAAAGGCATTGCTTAAATTTATCTATATCATGAATTCTGGCTGACAAAAAGTTACTTTAAACTAATTTACACTATCCATCATGAAGTATCTCTTCAAATGAAAAGATTTAGATTTTAATGTAGAACTGTAAACTCCCAAGGACTTTTGGACTGTGAACAATGGGTTCAACCATCCTCTTGAGAAGCGGGCATGATCTACAGTCTCTGGAGGCTCTGTACCTCACTGTTTATTGCTGCAGGAAGGTCTTTCAAGACCTGTGTGTTTGATAACGTACAGATCTCAAGCACTGACTGGATATTGGCCTGGATTCTTACTACCTGTAATTTCTAGCCGTGCAACCAGGTGGGGAGGGCATTTGCATCTGATGCAACTCTTGCAAACAGGAATTTGGTGTGGTAGTAACAGGAGTTGACTTGGGACTAGCAGACAGATTCTGCAAAGGTTTTATTAGCGTGTTGTGGAAGAAAATTATCTGTTTCTTTTCCAATTTAAGAGGGAAGAGGCCATAAGGTTTGTGGGTTTGAGGTTGCAACAGGGTAGGTTTCCAGGCTAATTCAGATACAATTCTCAGTGAAACTCCAGTGAAGGAAGTGATGAGTTTAGAAACAAATATTGTCTAAACCACTGTCTTTCTGCAGACCAAGAGGAGAGCACCAATGGCAATGTGGTCTCTTCCCTCCTTCTGTGTGAAGATAAATTACATGCTGAAGAATTCCTGTTCTGAAGCCCTTTAAATAGAATTCCTGCAAAAGAGCCACAGAACCTTTTCCCTGTGAATCTCCATTCAGCTCATCTTACAATTGAGCTAATTTGCAAACGGGAAAAGAAATCCCCCAGCTTCATTTCAAGTTAGGGATTTTCAGACATGTAGGTTTTGGTCTTTTTAATGGGAGAGAGCTAAGTGAGATGACATAATCATATATTAACAACAGAGTAAGCTACTTACTATCTTCTCTGACACTGGAACTTGGCTCTGGGGAGGCAGTCAAAGTATTGTCTATTTGAAAGAGCAAAGGTGAGGCATTGCACTGGTGTTTTTATGAATATTTCATAGCTTAGAGCAGTAACCTGTCTATTCCCCTTACAGGTGCCTACTTATGCTTGAAATAAAACAGAGTGTAGCTATAAGCAGTTGTACATTTGTTTAAATTTTCCTTTGTACATCAGTAAGTTGACTGAAATTGCATGGGCAGAGTGTGAAAATACTGTACAGTGTAGAGGAAGAAGGGAGGGAAAGACACCCCAAGGGTTTAACAGTAATTTTCTCATACTCCTCTCAAAAGAGAAAAGCACGTCATCAAAAAACTGATAACAAACCTCATCTGCTGCCCATGCCTCACACCTGATGCACTGCTGGTGCGATGCTGGAGAAGAGCTGTCCTGTGCTGTTTACAATACACAAACAAGCGGCTTTGATTCCACCATGTCAAAGGCAACGGTAACATGTGTGCCTCTAACAGTGATTGCCCTTTCTGTGACTCTTCCTGTTTCATTTACTCAGCAGTTCCAAGGCCAGGCTGTTTCTTTGGAAGACATTACTAGAATAAAAAAAAAAAAAATCCAAAGTCTTTCTCAGTAGCATTTTGTCTCGTATACTGGTTTTAACCTCTAGCAGAGTTCCCCAGAATTATCATTGATGGTTGCCTATGGATCAACTTTAAATTTTGTTTCCTGGCATTTTCTGGACTTCTTCACAGTATAAAGTACTGGTGGCTCTGCAGTAAAAAGTGAAAATTGCGTGTAGTTTTTTGGTATTAAGGTAATGACAACTTTCAGCAAATTTTTTATTTCACAAACTTTCACAGCTAACAACCTTCAAAAGTAACAATATCGCAGTGTATTTTTCTATGTGCTTGTACTGCAAGAGGAAAGTAGGTAGCTCAGAGGACTAGCATCTAAATGCCACGTGTAGTAATTTGACACACAACTGCCATTAACAATAATGGCAATTGTAAGTCTGATGATCCATCATGCAGAGCAAAGAAAATTCAACCCTGGGGGTTTACTGTGCAGTGTTCAAAAGTGCAAGGCAAAATATGGAGACAAGTAAATACTAAGAAGCTCGTTTCTCCTTTAGTGCCCATGAAGAGATGCAAAAAACAGCATTTTTAAGTCTTGTGAATAATCCACATCCCTGTTCTGTTGTTTGGATTTTTTTAATTGATACAGTAAAATAAAGAGCTTCTAAGCCTGACTATTTAAGTTCAGACTTTGAACCCAGCTGCTTGTAACCAGGTGGTTAAGAACCCAACTTGCTCTCACCCTCAGGGCTAGGCACTTACAGGGTCATGAGCTTTGCTCGATGGCTCACTTCCCTCTTGAAATAAGCAGTCTAAACTGTAAATGGCATGAAGGCCCAGAAAAGTCTTGGTTGTGCTCCTGTCCCTGATGTTATTTGATGAGCTACCTCCTCAGCATTGGAGCTGATTTAAAAAATAAAATAAAAACATAGTTTTCATCTGAGTTCTTCCAGCTACTTTTAATTAATCGTTTCTTGAAATCACAAACATAAAAATGTTCTAGTATAATTTTGATGTTTAGTCTCTTTTCATGGACTTTTTTTTTCCCCAAAAAAAGAATACTCAGTTTCCTAACTGAATCTAGTTGGGGGCCAGCTTGCAAAATTTGTCCCACATGCATCTGAACAAGGAGGTGATGAGTTCCCTAAGAGAGGTGATCTCGGCAGGGAAACAAGGTAGTTCCTTGTGCACAAAGACAAAATCTGGGCCAAAGCAATTCATTAGATTTCTAAAACCAAATGGACCACTGGATCAACTTTTCTGACTTCCCATATGGCATAGCCTTTAGAAGTTCAGCCCATTCTTGTTTACTGACCCAAAAGGCCATTGCATGGTGAAAATTTTTTTTCTCGTTGCTATTCTTATTTAAGGCGCAGTCTTCCTCTGAAAAGTCAAACTCTTCTTGTCAAAAGGTCAGCCTCTCTTTGCGCTCTGGGCTCTGTCCATCCATGTCAGAAACAAAATATATTTTCCCTTCTTATTGCTCAATCAGTGATGGAAACCAAGCATGAGTACAGGGTAAGTGCTGGACCTTAGCTTTAGCGTGCATGCTCTTTCTTGTACACATGAGCTCAAATGAGTTACGTTTGTAGGAGTCTTAAAAATGGTGAATCGGTGATCTGGGAGCCCAATTTGACTTAAAATTCCTTTACTATATGTGAGTAAATGTGAAAAGAGAGAAAATAGGAGAAGCAAGCAATGTGAGCTTCAGATCCAAAGTGGAGTCTGCAGATCTGGCACATAAAGATCTTAGAATCCTAGAATACCAGGTTGGAAGGGACCTCAAGCATCATCTGGTCCAACCTTTCTAGCACAATCTAAACGAGATGGCCCAGCACCATGTCCAGCTGAGTCTTAAACATGCTAAGCATAGCAGAGTCAACCACTTCCCTGGGGAGATTATTCCAATGATTGACTGTTCTCATTGTGAAAAATTTACCTCTCATGTCCAATCAGAATCTCCCTGGGAGTAACTTGTACCTGTTACCCCTTGTCCTCACCATGTGACTCCTTGTAAAAAAGGAGTCTCCATCTTCTTTGTAGCTCCCCTTTAAGTACTGGTACATGGTGATGAGATTGCTTCTAAGCCGCCTTTTCTCAAGGCTGAACAAACCCAGCTCTCTCAGCCTATCCTCATACAGCAGGCTTCCCAGACCCTTGATCATCTTGGTGGCCCTTCTCTGGACCCCCTCCAGCCTGTCCACATCTTTTTTGTATAATGGGGACCAGAACTGTATTCCAGGTGTATTCCACACAGTACTCCAGGCGTGGCCTGACAAGCGCTGAGTGGGATAATTACTTCTTTATCCCTGCTGGTGATGCCCTTTTTGATGCAACTCAACATCCTATTGGCTTTCTTGGCCACAGCAGCACACTGTTCACTCATGTTGAGCTTCCTGTCCACCAGGACCCCCAGGTCCCTTTCCATGGAGCTGCTCTCTAACCAGGTGGATCCCAGTCTGAGCTGCACTCCTGGATTATGTTTTCCCAGGTGCAAGACCTTACACTTGTCCTTGTTAAACTTCATAAGGTTCTTGTTAGCCCACTCTTCCAGCCTATCCAGATCTTCCTGCAGGGTGGCTCTCCCTTCCGGAGTGTCTACTTCCCCACTCAATTTGGTGTCATCTGCAAACTTCATCAGGCTACACTTGATCTTGTTATCCAGATTGCTTATGAAGATATTGAATAGCGTTGGGCCCAATAGCGATCCCTGGGGGACCCCACTTGTGATGGGTTGCCAGTTTGAAAAAGAGCCATTTACCACCACCCTTTGGGTGCAGCCCATCAGCCAATTCCTCACCCACTGCACAGACCACTTGTCCAGGCCATAACGCATCAGTTTCTCCAGGAGGAGGCTGTGGGGAACTGTATCAAAGGCCTTGGAGAAGTCCAAGTAGACAATGTCAACCACTTGCCCCATGTCAACCAAGCATGTCACTTCATCACAGAAGGCCACCGGATTTGTCAGGCACAATCTGCCTTTTGTGAAGCTGTGTTGGCTTTTCCCAATCACGTGCTTCATTTGCCTCGTGACAGCCCCCAGGAAGATCTGTTCAATGACTTTCCTGAGGATTGAAGTAAGACTGATGGGCCTATAATTACCCAGATCCTCCCTTGAGCCCTTCTTGTAGATAGGGGTAACATTTGCCTTCCTCCAGTCCTCTGGGACATCCCCCGATCTCCACGACTTCCCAAAGATTATAGAGAGTGGCCCCGCAATGACATCAGCCAGCTCTCTCAACACCCTTGGGTGGATGGTGTCAGGGCCAATTGATTTGTAGGGGTCAAGCTCCTGTAATAATTCACATACTAACTTCATCACTGATGGTGGGTCTATGTTTGGATCCTCCTGGATTTTTGTTCCCAGCACCTGGGATCCAACAGTGTTGGTAAAGACAGAGGTGAAGATGATGTTGAGAACCTCTGCCTTTTCAGCATTGTTGGTGACTGATTCACCTCTACTGTTTAACAGTGGGTCTATGTTTTCCTTCTGTTTCTGCTTGCAACTTACATACCGGAAGAATCCCTTCTCGTTATTTTTGATGTCTCTGGCCAGTTCCAATTCAAGCTGAGCTTTTGCCTTTTTAACTGCATCTCTGCACACTCTGGCAATGCCCTTGTAGTTCTCAGTGGACAATCTTCTACTTCTCCATCTCTGGTACGCATCTTTTTTGGTTTTAAGCAGACCCAGGAGCTCATGGTTGAGCCAAGGGGGCCTCTTGCTCCGCTTACTTCCTTTTCTTTTATAGGGGATAAACTGGTTTTGTGCTTCCAAGAGAGCATTCTTGAAGAACTCCCAGCATTCACTGGCTCCTTTATCCTCCATGGAAGCTTCCTACGGAATCCCTCCCAACTGAGCTCTGAGCGAGCTGAAGTTTGCTCTTCTAAAATCTAGAACCCTTGTCTTGGTGCTGACCTTCAGCATGCTCAGTTGGATCCTAGACTCCACAATATTGTGATCACTGCAGCCAAGGTTGTTACTGACCGAGATATAACAAAGCAGGTTTTCTTGGTTTGTGAATAGCAGGTCCAGTAGTGCCTCCTTCCTGGGTGGCACATCTAACATTTGTAAGAGGCAGCAGTCCTCTATGCATTCCAGGAACTTGATGGATGACATGCGAGCTGCTGTACTGTTCTTCCAGCAAATGTCTGGGTAGTTGAAGTCACCCATGAGAACCAGGTTCTGTTGACCAGAAGCTTGCCTTAGTGTCCCAAATATTGCTTCATTGGCTTTATCATCGTGGGTTGGGGGTCGGTAGCAGATGCCCACCATAAGGTCCTGCTTGGAGACAACCCCTCTGATTTTAACCCAGAGGCATTCAATAGAGCACTCACAATCACCATAGTCGAGCTCAATACATTTGAGGTTTTCCTTAATATAGAGTGTGACTCCTCCACCTCTTTTTCCCTGCCTGTCTTTGCGAAACAGCCTGTAACCGTCTGTTGCAATTCCCCAGTCACGTGAGTTGTCCCACCGTGTCTCAGTTACTCCTATGACATCATAACCTTCTGACTGGGCATGGAGCTCCAGTTCCTCCTGTTTGTTTCCCAGACTGTGTGCATTTGTATACATACACTTGAGGTGGTTGCTCCTCTGGTACACATCTTGGGAGACAGCTAAGGAACACCCATTGCCGCTCTGGTTGGCCTGACTTACTCCCCAGTTGGATGTGGTGGCATGAGCATGAGATGCTTTTGAGTTGGAAACAGGGCACATCTGATGTTGAGGTTTGAGAGAATTAATAGTGGTCTCCTGTGTGTCACTTCCGTCTTCATGTTTTGTACGAAGTTGGAGTTCACCTTCCCTGAAGTTTTTTTGCCTTCAAGCTTTCATTTCTTGTCTTATCGCTACCTGGAAAAATAAGTTATGTGGAAGATAAGCTGAAGGATTGTTTTAGGTATAAAGTTGTTTGTTTTTTTTTTTTTTTTTACAGTTTGTAGTTCCTCACTGTGCCCCTTTGAAGGCATCTCTGCAGTAAGACATTTCAAAAGGAATGGAAGAGCAGCCAGAGGATGCTGGCAGAAGAAGAGATTTGGTTCGTTTAAGTTCCTTCTGTGGGCAATTTTTTTTTTTTTTTTTCCTCCTGGAGAGTAGAATTGCCTCCCAAAGTGGGAAAAGCTCCATCATTTGGAACATTTAAGAACAGTGAAGAAAGCATTAAAAATGAATGATCTGGCTCAGCATTAAGGGTTTTTGTGGGGTTAGAGGCAGAGTATGCACAAAGTGGCCTAATAGCCTTTTTCAGCTGCGGTTTTCATGGTCCTAAAATACACTTCACTTAAATAATTCACTGCCCTGTGTTCCCAGTAAGCTCCTACCTCTCAGACACAATTGTACTGTATTAATAAGTGACATTACATTTGTTAAGTTATTTTACCACCAACTCTGCTACTTTTTCTGTATTTTTTTGTGATCTAAGAAGTCCTTTGAAAAAAAACCTTGCTTAATCTTTTAGTTACACGTGTCCCAGTGTTTTATAGCCAACAATGGAAGGATGGATATTTTTTAGCAGTATAAATGCAGATCATGCATTTGGTGACATACCTAATTTGATCGTGGAATGTTGGAGACTGCAAGCAAATGACACAATTACAGCTTATTCAATTAAGTAGTCATTTGTCCATACAAGTTCCTCACTTGCATGCATAGTGGCACATGTGTGATATTATACACAGTTGTTTACGCTCTGGCTAGGACAAATAGAGTTTAGATGTTAATATTTGAGATCTGCATTTATTTCTTCTACTTTTTTTTTATTGCTGCTTTCTGATTGACAGCTATTCAGAAAAGTGTTTCTCTGGGCTATGTTTGTTTGTATTTTCCGGGTAGAAGTATATACTGTATCTATTAAGACCTTGTGTTGTCTGTCACTTTCATTTTATTCAATCATGTACCTGTCATTTTTGCTAAAACATGACTCCCATTTTTATGTGGGCTGTTTTTTCTCTTTCTTTCAACATCCCTTGAAAGTTAGCTTTTCTGAAATCATAGACTGCATCTTCACAACCAGCCCTTAAATCTGCTCCAGTTTTGTGAGTACAACCAATTGCAGGAGGAAATTATAGAACTTAAAGATCAAGCATCTCCCTGATTTTTAAGCACAAATAGCAAGTATAAATGAAGTCGATGGGAACTGTAAGTGCTTAGAGCTTCTCGGTGTAAGGCTGTTGTTTGCGCCCACAAATTAGACAATAAAAAATCAAGTCCTACTATTCGCAGTGCCAGTTGATTGCAGGATTGATGTAGGAGCCTGAGATGAAGTCCCTCTAAAAATGTGACCCTTGAAGCTTACTTGTGCTTTTCCAATAAACATGGGATTTGGCATGCACTGTTGGCTAATCTGTCTAATTTGGCATCTTCAACAGTGGATGGTATCCCTTGCTTCATATTTAAAAAAAATGGGGAAACAAAACATAAGGCTGTGAGGATGCAGAGAAGTTGCGTGCAGGAAGCTAAGGGGTGATTGTATAGCATTCAGCCCTGTGTATGCGTTTGCCCTACAGCAGATGTCATGAGAGTTAGCTCACAGGTCCTGGGACAAGAACTCAGCAAGAAACTCACCCTGTCCCATTCCCCTTCCTTTTCTTAGCATGTTTGGTTCTCTGGAGCACATGTTCCTCAGGCAAAGGCTGTCTCCCATTATGTCTCTGTGCGTTTATGGTCCCCATTTCGGTGCAGCCAGGTGGTGACAGAAATGGCAATGGATAAATCGCTACATAATCTCTGTGCCTTCTTGTGTGTTTCTTAAAAATGAAGTGTAAAATGTTTTGTGTAGTCCCCCTGTTGGGTTATAGGTTAAACTCAAATCCAGCCATATTTTTTTGTATCATTTGAGCCTCTTACACTTTGGACTAAAAGGTAATCGTTTACTACTGGCTATCCAGAATTTTATATCTATATATCTCAGGGATTTCCTAATATACACTTAGTAGTTTGAGCCTGACCATAATTACACCCTTATTATCTTCATAAGCTTTACTTATCTCATTATTAACTCATTCCTATGTTGGAGGTCGGTAGTGTATCCCTTTTATTAGCCATTTAATCCTTTTACCCAGTAGCTCTATTCTCATTGATTCACTTACTATATTTCTCTGCAGCTAATATCTCTGACATTTCAGACTAACCTCTCCCCTTGCCTTTTACTCTGTCCAAAGTAATTTCTACCCCTATAGATTCTGAGTTCATTACCGCCTGTTTTAGGAGTACTGGAGGTCGCCATTAAAATCTTTGATTTTGCCGTTAGAGTCGTGCACTGTCACTGCAGTTTGCTGGGACTGCCTGTCCTTAGCACAGGGTGTAACTGAGGGAGACTATCATAATGCGTATTATTTACAAAGAGATAGGTAAAGACTACCACGGTGATGACAATAAATAAAAGGAACCCGTTCTCATAACAGTAGCAAAACTACTCTGAAATTACCATTCTTATAACACAGTATTTTTGCGCATTTATTTTATATCACATATCTTTGCTGCTGGATACTATGTTTTTGGTATTTTTTAGAAATAGCATTTATTGATTTTACTCTCCCTTTGAGATATGATTAACTTTTTGGAGGCTTTGTTTTCTTACTCCCTTTCCATCATATTGTTGTTCACACGTGATCCTTTTCAATGTGAATTCTTGTTTATATTTCTGACCGGGGTTGTCTCTGCAGACAGGAACGTCTATGGGGGAAAGAGAGAGCTTGGTTTTGAAAAATCTTTGAGCTACTTTCCTGAAGAAATTATTTGCTGTACACTAACTTGAAGTATCATTAAATTATGATTTTTTTTTAATGACCCTCTGTTTTTTGTTTGTTTGTTTTTTTTAATAAGGTGGCAGTTACTTAAGCATTCTGAGTGTACTTCAGCTCTTGGCAGTCTTAAGCGTACAGTTGAATGCATGCTAAGTCTAGCAAGGATAATTACACCAGCTGTGACCTTTTTGAACAAGTATTTGGACCAAAGCAGTTTTCAGTCACTTCTGATTGACTTAGAGCTTCCTTGAATTTGCTTTCTGTAAACTTCAAATATTATCTTCCTGGTGCCATGGTTAAACTTGGTAGTACATGTGTGTGTCAT
This sequence comes from Nipponia nippon, assembly GCF_047370975.1. Lineage (NCBI taxonomy): Eukaryota > Metazoa > Chordata > Aves > Pelecaniformes > Threskiornithidae > Nipponia > Nipponia nippon. The sequence goes on along the minus strand of NW_028262391.1, from coordinate 49,244,974 downwards.
GAGAGGTTTTATCATTTGGTATTTGTTCCTCTTTATGATGTCTGGTGGCTTTGGGGAAGTTTTATAGCAGACTGGGCCGCATGTTCGTTGCTGCTTTGGGCTCAGGTGGCCGTAACAGGCTGTGAAAGGTGTCCCCAGAGGTGGGCCCTTGCCCTTGGGCCAAGGGGGGATGGAGTCAACTGATGGTCCTTCAGCAACTCAGCGATTCCTGTTTTAATGCTATGTGCCATATGACGCAGCTCTTAGGAGAATAAAGGGAAGATTAAAATGAATAAAGATGACAAATTACTGGCTTGGCCATTGGAAAGGTCTCTGTTTGTTTAAACCAAGACATTATTGGTGGTGTTGAGAGTCGTCTTGGATCCAGAGTGGAGTTTCGGATCTTCTTAATGGTTTTTACACCTGTAATGCTACATGTTTGGCTCTGGTTTATTATTAAAGGGCAGCTGCTTAATTAAGGTAGCTTTATTCAAGAACAAATGTCCTGCAATGTATTTAACAGAATTTTTACCTCTTTTAGAGGAACACCCCTGAGTCTGCATGCTGGATAGTAGGATAGTAGAATCAGTTAATGTAGCATTATTATTAATTAAATCTAATGAGTGAGAAATCGGTGCAGACTTACCAGAAAGTGCAAGAGAACAATTTTTAATTATTTATGAGTACTTCCTTTTTATAATTCTTTTGCTCACAAGAGATATAGTTATATATTATTATTTTCACCTTTAAAGTTCCTTCCTTGCACTAGATAACCTTTTTTTTTTTGGCTTCTGTGCTACAGGGGCAGGCAGAGTTGGCAGCATTCATTTACTGGAGTTGGTTGCTTTCCACCAAACAATTTCACTGTTGACCCAACAATATGCTTGTTTATATCAGAAGGGTACTCTTACTTTGAAATCCAAGTAACTGTCATAGTGGAGACATATAACTTTAGGCCACTGAAAAGATCCTGGGCTTCAAAGGGCTCTGTAGCCTCTTAGTAGCCTTTCTAGAAAGCTACGGCTGAGCCCGCACCATGGTTTCCATCACTGTTGCTCTTGCGTTAAATAGAGCTGGATTTTGTGGGAATGAGTTTCTTCCAAAAGAAGGTAAGCAGGGGTAATCCTGTTGTTGGGGAAACTATACCTAAGAAGATTACAGAGATGACGCTTGTATCCTCCTCTGATCATTCACCTCTGGTTAAGACTAGAGAGGCGTTTGTATCACTCCGAATGCGCTAGTTTTATGTCATGTCTAACTGGCACTGGGCAAGTGAGCTGCTTCCCTTCAGAAGTCCATTTTGGGGACATTTGTGACTACCAGATGGACTCTTGTAACATCAGTATGGCTTGGTTACATCAGGAATCAGTGCAGTGTAAATAGAGCAGACTTACAGAGTAAAGCGGTTGCTGCTGAGGACCATCCACACAGTACTAATTTCAAGGGATTTTGCTCCTGGATAGCTCTAATCTGGCCCTGTTGACTGCATGTCTATTAGTGCTGGGAGCACACTGCGTGCCTCTGGAGCACATCTTTGAGGGCTGTTTCATCCTAACGTTTACGTGCTCAGGGACTGCTCTGTGATGTGAACCAAATCAGTAGGGGATGATCGAGAGGCGTAGTCCAACGCTGCACTGCTGATCTGCAATAAAACACTAACACAGAGACACCCTCTATATTTTGCAGCAGGAGCAAAGCTTAGAAAGTGCTTTTAAAACAACCCACAGTCTATATGCATCAGTCTCACCTAAAACCTTCTCTCTGTCTCAGATAAGTCACTTGCATTCAGATCCAACTCACCTAATACCAGGGCCACCTGCCTCCTGTTAAGCCTCACTGATGTTGTTTTGTCTTTGAGTTCCCTAGCTGCGAGCTTGGCCAGAGCTTGTTCTGCCACTCGGCAGGGGCTTGAGGTGCAGTCTGCGATCCAATTACCCAGGCCTTGTCTCCGAACAGCCCTTAAGTGGTTGCTGAAGGATGGTTCATCTTAAATCATTCTTTCTGTCAGCTTTTTTGCTCTACACCAGACTCTTGTTTGTTTAAACCAATATAGTCACATATAAAACACTGACAGCACATGCTCAACATACTGGTAATAGAGGGCATCCTTTCAACAGCTTGTCCTCTTCAGTAATCCTTACTTTTTTTGTATTGCTGTTTCCACTGACATCTTGCAGGTAAGGATTTTGCTCGCAGGGAGACATTAGGCTGAACGTTCCTGTAAATCCCACCCTAAATATGTATTAGGCATAATCATGCTGTTTTAAAAGATGGTAAAAGCAAATAGATGGGATGTAATATCCCATCAGTTAATAATGCATGCTCCACTGAGCTGGATTCATTTTCCACACAGGTTATATACAGTGCTATAGATATTGTGGCCAAATTCTTCCCTGATCCTACCATTTTAACACAGAGATGGACTCTGCTGGATCCCGTATGTGGAAGTGGGACATGAAGACATGGCAATGCGCAGAAGATGTGTGAACCCTGGAGCAGCCACCCTGCTGTAGGCCATTTGACCCAGCAATGCCACACATAAAATAGTAGCATGGTAAAGGCTCCAAGCAAAACTGCTTTTCACGTTTGAGGAAAACAAATGCCCAGCATGCAGCAGATTACTTCAGGAACATGGATGCAGACAGGTTTGCACCCAGGAGACTGAAGTACAAAGGCCAAATTGTGCATTGATTTAGAGGACCTACAAACAAAGGAGAGTAGGGTTTTCGGTCGTTTGGGGTTTTTTTTTTTTCTTCTTTTAGGAGCATTTTAAGCATCCATACTGAGTAATGAGTGTGACCCAATGTGTGGCATGTTTCAGGGTCCCCCTGTCTCTGACCCATCTCCCACTGGGAAGATAGAGAGAAGAAAGCCCAAAAAACTTTAGCACTGGCTTCCACGTACAAGACTTTCTACGAACAGTGTTTTAAAGTAAGCTGTACATTTCCCCCCTACACCCTGCACTGCCCTGCACCCAGACGATGTGGTGGAAGCTCAAGTTTCCTAGATGTTAGAGTTATGAGATACAATATCCTGAAAATCTTTCTCACAAGTATATCTTGGGATATATTCCCAAGAGGTATTTTTCCTTGGAGAGAATCCAGGGCTCATTCTTTTAGGCTATAAATTCTTCAGTGCAAGGATTTTTGTTTTCTTTTATGTCTCAAATGCACCTCGTGCCACTGTATGCTCAGTCCAAGCCAAGTAATATATTACCATATGAAAACATCATTTACATTCAATCAAGGTTCCTTTTATTCTCTCTCAGAAAACTGACATCTGAAAACCAGATGGGGTAAATCACACAATACTGACTATCTGAAGGCCACCAGCTATAGACTAGCTGAAACCTAGTGCTCTGCCCCAGGACATCCCACCTACCTACAATTCATGATCCTTCAGTGGTACAGAGGTGCTACAGAGCTGGCCCATATCAGAGTTAGAGTTTAGCCCCATGTGAAAAATCAAGGCAAAACCACACAGAACATCCAGTGAGGAAAAAAATACAGTGAGAAAATTTCTGAGGTACAAGTCCTGGTGATCTTGTGAATTCCTATAGTCTGCATAAGGATCATTAAAACAAAAACATTCTGCCATTACTGCCAGGAAAGGAATCTATACCACTTATATGATAATACTATGAAGCTACATAGAGGTTCATGAAATATGGATGTGCTTATATGCAATATACTCTAACAAATTTGTAATGCTAAGTAAAGTAACTACCTGCAAAACACACATTCATTCAAAAACATTCAGGTGGTGAAGGCTTAATTTGATTTACCATAGGTTAGCACTTTATTATTTTACTGTTATTGTGGCATTTTGTTGTGCTTGTTATGCAGAAATTCTGGCATTGGGTCTTCTAATATTCAGATTGATAGATGGAAGGTCATTGAGGTTCAGCTCTGGGTCATTTTCTGCTTCTCCCTTTTCTTGACAGCTAACTTTTGTGTTAGATTCCTGTTTAAATCTTGGATTCTGTACTTTAGAAACTGCAGCTAAATTATGCATGCATATTCTATATTTGAACATGCACCACACGTGCAGATTATGCGGGATTATATACTATTTGATAATTATATTTTTACAGTTTAATGATTTTACATGCTCATAGACATCAACAGCCACATATACAACACAGTGTCCAAACACACAGAAAAACAATTTCTGTTCAAAGAGTTTACAAACTAAAGCTACACGCATGTTTAGCTTTGCAAACTGTAGACTTCAGTGAAACTGCTTCCAGCATGTGAAGGTCAGCATGGGTATAAACCTTTATGGGTCTGCAGCCTAGAGACTAAATGCACTAAATGAAAGAAGGAGGTGATCGTAATGAAAGAATAAAAAAAATACATCCTGAACTCAGAGGGTTAGGGCAAAGATTAAGAGACTCTGGATTTATCATTTTAATATGAGTTTATATGGCTGAATTATGGCTTCAGGTTGCAACTGTTGTGAATTGTCAAATAAGCATACAAATTCACTGAAACAACCCAGAGTAAAATGTACTTTATTAGAAAATGAACTGTAGGAGATTTAATAAAAATAATGGTGCCTTAGCTATAAAAGACTTCTCTGTTGCTCGTTGGTACTATATAATTGCTTTTAAGTGTCATGTTTTTGGAAAGCAAAGAAATATTATTTGAATGATCGAGAGAGAACCAGACAGATCCTGCTGGGTTGGTGGACCTGACCCAAGGCACGCCAAGCACTGCTGCTGGCATCCCTGGCCTTTGGCTCGCTTCCCTCAGCAGCAGGAGCTGCAGCTCTGGGATGAATTTGCAGTCTAGCCCCTGCTTAGTTAAATGGCCCAACATTGCAAATGTTTAACACAAAATGCTGCTTGTCCACCTGAACATCCTGTGTACAGGGTATTACACAGGCTGAAAGGTCAGTCTTGTGGGGGATCGAAGCATTTTTAGGAATTAAAGTTCAGTACTATTTCCAGGTGCTTCCCAGCAGGGGCTCTCTGTAGCACAGCTTGCAGTCGTTGGGCTGCCTCATGGATTTGGGGATGCTTAAAAAAGTTTTGGTGAAGCATCTGGCTTTTCCAGTTGCCCAGGGGATTTGGTATATGGGGAGTTAAGAATAGATGGACCTCATGGGATGCTCAGCCTTGCTTTTGCTGATGTTTCTTTTCATTGCCAACAGGTGACACATTAAAGCTTTCAAATATTGTATCTCATTCTCAGTGTGGAGATTTTGTTGGGGGTGTCTGTTGGAGGACAAAACCCAAACCTCCTGTTGATCCACCAGGACCCTGGGGCCAAGCCTTGCCCTAGCAGCAGGTGGTGTGTAATTGTACAGGCAAGAACTGACAAGGGCAAATCAAAGATAAACTCTGTTCCTGCAGTTTGATACATTTATAAACACTTTTTTCTTTTCTTGCAGCATTTAGGACAAGTGTGTAACAGTCTATTTTTCGTTGGGTTTATTTTTTGAAGTCTGTTTCTCCCCAGGAAGTTGAATGGATGAGCAAGAGTTTGATATTATCTGCCCCTTGCTGTGGAAAATGTCAAAGGCATGCCATGACAAATGCCACTGCTCTCCTGTTTCATAGGCAAGAGCATCAGTTGCCAGTCACACACAAACTGGTGGTGTATATTACCAGGGAAGTAAAGCTGGCTTTTACCCAAATCCGCATTTGTGGAAGAAAAAATGCCTGTGCATTCCTTTGTGGCAGAAATGAAAACCAAGATCAATGACTTACTCTTTTTAAGTCTTATGTGCAAGGTAAAACTACTCTTTCACTCTGTGATAATGTCAAGTGGAGAGAAATATACACCTAGTGAGGCCATGGTCAGTTCAGGAAAAATATGTTAAAGAATAAATCGCCTGCCTTTTCTCTCTGCGTGTGGTGGTGGTGGGTGGTCTTTTTTTATAAAGAAAAAGAAATTAAATGGATGATTACTGTATCTGGATTAAATATAATGAAAATGAATAGTGATGGGAAATTTTTTCTATTTATTTTTAATCAATGTGATATTTCTACTTTTTGCTTCTTGGCTTTTCTAGGTCTTTGGTGAAGGCAAACTGCTTCTGGATTGCTCGACATATTGATTTAAATGTTGTCAGCTGCATTTTGCAGCACAGCCCCATAGGTTTCCTAGTATTTATGGCAAGGTGAGGGTTAGAGATTCATGGAGCCGCTATGGAGAAACTGGAAACCAGGGGACACTGTGTTCTGGAGGGTAGGAGGGTGATTTCCCAGCTGAGATAGCTGCCAGGAGATGAGTGCAGTTGCCCACAGGTTATGAATGGTAGTTTCTTATCAGGAAAACCAAGAAGCCATCCTGAAGGTGCTGACTGGGTGAGAACCAAATCCATATCCAGATCTTCCAGAGCTTTAACCACAGCAAAGAGCTGGTGGAGAACCACAAGCTGCAGCTTCCTTGCTCCAGAGCCAAGGCCAGGGAAGAGTCGGCTGCTGCCTTTGCCCTCTGTAACAGAGATGACCATGGCATAGGGTATGGGGCTGCCTTGGGCAGCGTTTGCCACCTCAGATGGCCCCATCAGAAATGGTGGGAGGTAGTGAGGATGCTGCTGATCCCATACACACAGAGCAGCATGTGCAGCTCAAGGTGGCAGCTGCTCCAACAGCTCCCTGAAGTCTGACTTGCCCACCCCTGGCTATCAGTTCATGAAGAATGGGGAAATATGAGAGCAAATGAGGTAATAATGTTTTGAACAAGTAGATAACAGTAACCAGTAATCCTGAGCCTTCAGTCCCTGAGGAAGTAACACAAGAAATACTGAGATGATAGAAATCTCGAAGTACCTTGAAACCCATATAAAGGGTAGAAGACCTAAACTCCTATATCTAGGATAGCTTTCACAAGTCTCAGGTTCAGAGCCTGAATTTCTAATTTTTGCTGCCTTTTGGCTTGGCTACCTGGTAGGGTGACTGCAAAATAACTCATGATACCAACTCCAGAGGTACCAGCTGACTTTCTAATGTTCTGCAGTAACTTTCTGTGTGGACAGTTCTTTGCTGAGCATCTTTTCATTCAAATTGATCTGTTTCCAGAGTGAACTAAAAGTCAGAAGTTTAATTCAGAAAAAAAAATAAATCAAAACTTTGGAACATCCACAGCTGAGGATTTTCTCAGGAACAGCTTTTCTGCTTTGACTTCACATCTGTCCATAATCTGGATTTACTGTCCCATGTAAACAAGCACTGCTTTTTCATAAGAGTTTCAATATTAAGTAATATTGTGTGATAAGTATTCCAAGTTATTTTTCCTTTATAGATAAACCCTGATCTTGCCTTTAGTTTGCGTATCCTTGTGTTTAATTTAGACTTTTAAGTAATTTATTAAAATTACCATTGGGAAAGATCTCCCTTCTTGGTCCTAGCACATAGCACAATATTCCAGTCTGGGGATCCTAAGTGCTTCTACGATGTGTATAATAGGTAATAGGTGGCTGAAATGAACACTTTGCTTTCTGCATGTAGATCTGTTCTTCTAGCCTTGTGCACCCAAGGTTGAAATTTTGATCCCTCAGAGAAGAGGTTTGCCAAACCATTGTTAGCTTGATTGCCTCTTTATTAAAATTACAAAACTGGTCATTAGAGGAAAGGCAGTACTTATAATTCATCTACGTTTTATAACGGGCTGACTCCAGAGCCTCACAAAATCCTACTTGGAGAAGAAGTGCAAAGGAAGCTGGCTGTGAGCATGATCACATGGAGTCCATACTGGCTGAAGGACAAACAGCGGTGTACCGATTTGAAGAGAAATAGTCATTAGGGGTATTTTGGGGATTGGTGTTAAGCCTCATTTTATTTAATGAACTGAAAGATGGGGTAAACAGCAAATTAATGCAAGGTTTTTCTAAGTTGTGAAGGGTTGCATCACTTTGGAAAAAAAGAATAAATGGAGCAAAACAAAAAAAAGGAAGGAGGGAGAAGCCTGGCCAACATAGTAACATTCAGGTTGTCATAATAGGCAGTTAAAACAACTGCAAAAGAAATAATCTAAGAGGTGGATAATTGGTTGGAGGAGGAAAAGGAATTTAGGAAGCAGTAACGACTTCAGGCAGTTGTGGAAAGCAGAATGAGTATGATGTTGCCATGCAGAGCAGGAGCACAGAAAAGGCACCGCGGGTTAGTGCTCTGTGTGTCACAGATAGATGTCTCTCTAATGCCACAGAGGAGGGCACCATTAAAATATTGAGGACATTTTGTCCTGAAGGCTGGAATTTTCATAAATGCTCTGTACTTGCCAAAACCTGCTTCCAGTGAGGATCCCGGGAGTTTTGCCATTGATTTCAATGGCAGTAGATTTGGGCTATTGCTAAGACCTTTCTAAAATTGACCCATAAAACACAAAAGACGCTGACAAGTTAATTTGGCCTCAGAGGTAGGCAGCCAGAATGATTAGAGTGATTCATTTAAAAGACAATATTAAAATAATTGACTACACATTGGCTGCACGGCTGTTTGGCTAGATAGTTGCTTAAGCATTGGTTATCTGTGGGTAGTACCAAAAACTGCAGTGCTATACATGGATCAGGAAGGTCTAAGCGAGGGAGCATCTGGAGTGAAAAACAACTAAGCGAAATAAAGGTTGAAATTCAAAGTCCTTTCCCAGGACGAAGGTCAGCTGAGTACTTATTCTTCAAAGAGAAGTGCTAGATTTTAAAATGTGGTGAACACAACATATGAGACTATAATATAGCAGTGTCTAAGTGGACTCTTTCTTTTCTGGTCTCAATTATTCCATGGAAATTAATTGTATATATATTTGTGAACAGGAGTTAGAATGTAGTTTGGTTGACTGACACCAAACATTTCTCATCCCAGATACAAAGCAATAATTTCACTTTTTCTTGCATCTTTTTGAGTGTTTACACTTCCCTAAATCCTTGCTGTTATTCTGCTATGATAGGGGTTTAAGAAGATGTTAGAGGGCCAGTGTCTTTTATGAAGTGATGACATTTGGGGACAGGAACGTGCAAAGACAACCCAGTTGGTAGCTCCATGTTACTGTGCAGAGGCGGAGAATTTGGGACTGATCTCTCTCTGATGGATTTCCTCTAAAGAGATAATATCCCTCATGGAAAATAACTAGGTATGATTTATCAGTACAGCTGGAAACACTGTTTAGGAGAATCTGAATGCAGGTGTTTAATTTAGCTTTTATCTGGGGTCTGCTAATGGACACATTGTTAAATATGGCATTTTACATTTCACAGCGCACGATGCTGCTGAAAACTTTTCAGGGCTGGTTGTCATTAATGCCCACCGGTATGAAAGGGCTCTTCAGCAAGCAACAGAAAAATGATGTTCTTCCTGACATGAGACGAATGGTGTAAAACTATGTCAGATGTTGCTTCCATCAAACCTGTCATGTAGAGGTTATCTGAGGACATCAGAGGGTAAATTCCTGGGTTTCGTTAATAGCCAAACTAGGGTGGTATGATACTGAGACCTTGAAAATTGTTAAATCCAAGTCAAGGAGAATTTCAGATGTCTTGTTCCTCAGATACCTACTTTTGGTTTATTATATATCCTTATTTGATGTTTCATATTTCATATCCTTACCCCAACCCAAATATAGTGAAATTTGCAATGCAAAAAAGGTCACTGCGTTACTACAAATGAAAAAATCACTACTGCATTTGTTAGCCTTAATCTATGATCTCGTCTGCAAAATATTTTATTCATAAATGTGTATCTGCAAATCTAAAGGTAGCGTCTACATAAAATATAATAATAAACAGCTATACAAAAATATTGGAGGATAAAGAGGTGGAATAAATTTTTTCACTGATATTCTGAATTTAAAAAAAAATTCAATCAGCTCTTATAAATAAATATCATGACAGTGAGGTGAGCAACAGTTTTAATGGGCTTGATGTATTTCAGTGGAGTTGCAGCAAGTTTGGGTATGAGGAAAGGGGCATCTGACTAAGATTCAGTATTGCCATACTCAAGCACTTAAAGATTTTGATTCCACTCTTAAAAAAAAAAAAAAAAAAAAAAAAAGCAACTTATCCCTTTTAAAAAACAATAAAAAGAAGCAGACAATGTTATTTACCTAATGGGTTCTGACACTTCAGGGTTACATTCAATACTACCTATCATCTTTCTGTGATATTAACCAAATGCTGATGTCCTTTCTTTATTCTGATGTGTTTTCCTAATTTTTTCAGTATTGGAGACCAGAGAGTGTCTCAAATATTGTCAGATGTATGCAATTGCTAGAAAGCTGACAAAACGGAAGACTGATAGGAGGATGTGAAAATTGCAACTAGGTAAAAATCGTTCACAAACCATGAAAGAAAGGGCAGGGGCAGACCACAGGTAATGAAGATACTTGACACAGGGACCGGTTTCTGCTTTTTGGGAAGGGAGGGATTTATGCACTCTGGGCGAAATCCCTACTGCGTCTGGGCCACAGAGGAATAGAGCTACAGTGCCAACGCTGTGTTACCACTGCGTGTCGGTCTAAAAGGTAAATGACAAACGCACAATGGTTTTACAAGCCTTTTGGCACAGTGCTATAGCAATACATGCTGCTTTTGGTAAGAATTGGTGTCTAAATACCACAATAGATTTTCATTCTTTGCAGTCTTTGAGGAATGTTTAGCACTGACTTGTATGTGCAAAAGTTACACTTTATTATAAGTCCTAAGCATTTGGAAAATAGTTAAACATAATATAGAGTAGATTTTAAAATTATAACTTTTAAAATTAATATAATTCTAAACAGTTTTTTCTGAACTATGAAAAATCATGCATTTCTGTGCAGTCATAAAATCATAAACTGGCAAGATTAAGCTACAGTCCCATGACTCCAAGAGTAAAGACTTCATAAAACAGCTTCAATGATCACAAGGCTTGAAATAAAGTCCCAAAAGCTGAAAGAAGTTGGGCAACACTAATTAGAGGTAATAATCTTTTCTTTTCAATTCACCTTAAGTTTTTTAAAGTGTGATCCCAAGTAAATTTGTGAGCAGTGGCAAGATTCTTTGGTGCACGGAGGCTCCATTCTCCATGCTCTGAGCCAACGACAAGTTAGGAGGTAACAGTAGGCTAGGGCCAACCCAAGCTAATAATAACCATGTGGGGGCTAAATATGTATGGATTTATACTTGTGGAATTGCATATATCTTGGATAGGAGATGTCTTACATGCTGTGTGGTCAAAACAGAACTTCTCTATATATTCCTGCAATATTCCATGTATGTACATGTATGTATAGATAAATGCATGAATGATGGTGGAATCTATATGAACAGTCAGTGAAATATTTTAAAACAATAAAACAGTTTAGATATTTCTCAAAAATTATTTTTGAGTGATTCTAGTGCTGATGTATGAGAGGCAATACACCCACCTCCTCCCCTACCCATTTCCCACCAGCAACTCTTAAAATGCAATACATTTATTCCAAAATCAAATTTACAGCTTGCTAAACTTTTTTTGTGTGTTCAGAGTGCACCCAGAGAATGAATTTATCAGAAATAATTAATGTTTTTATAGCCAACGCTGATTGCTGCAGCATCACATTTCAGCACTGTATATAATTGCAAATCATTTCCTAGAGGTGTCATGCAAAAGCAGAAGATGCCTCTTTGGAATAGTGTGGTGCCCATGGAATGTAAGATTAATGCTTGTATAGGACAAGAATACATGTAAAGGCTCACTATCTTTTTTTTTTTTTTTTTCCCCCTTCCTTTCTAGCCTTGTTGATGTAATGAATATCAATTTACTTTTTTTTTTTTTTGAGATAATTTAACACTCCATTTAGTCATCCTTGGTAATGCAAATCATATCAATTCTGCTGCCAGACTACAAGGTGATCTCCATTGTATCCCTTGGAAATGAGAGATCCATTTCTCTTCATTTATTTTTATTAAAAGAAAAATCTTTCTTTTTAAGCCTTTTGATAAGAAACAATTGAGAATTCCAGGAATTTCAATCAGGGAGTGAAGTTGTAACCATCCAAAAGTATTACCCTTTACTCCTCAGTTTTTCTGTCTGCCTCCTCTCCCTCCTTCCCTCTCAGCCTATTTGCATAACAAGATTAAGAGAGCAGTAATAATTACAGCAGCATCTGAGGAACGTACAGAGTGTTGCAGATTCCTTGTGGGAAGCAGCAATGCCACCCTGCGCCTTTTCAAAACGTGAAAGAGCATCTGCTGTCTTGACGAACTCCCAGGTCCACCTGAAGTGTCCTGAAGTCTCTTCTCCATGGTACTGTGGGTCACACATGGGAAGTCCTCTCCCACCCCCCATATTGCTGCCTGGTCTCTCATTTCATCATCAGAACCAATAGAGGTGTTGATCTCCTCCAGGGCAACGTGGTCCCCTCAGTGTTTCATTCTTCTGAACCATAGTTCGTGTTAATACAAAGCCATAAATTACTGGACACTGTAAGGGGAATATTTTTTCAAATAGAAATTAATGGAAAAAGGTTAACTGCCCTGCAGAGCTGCAGTGGGACAGCAGCATATGTTGATTAGTGCCTTCCCATCCTTTTCAATATATACCCATTCATATTAAAGGTGCAAAAATACATTTTCTGTTTATTTTTATTTTCATTGCACAATTACAAAAATGAGAGATGAATGCATGATGTAAATGAGGAAAGACCTCAAGGACTCGTACCTTTATGGCATACATCTGATAAAAATATATTCAGTGTTTCAGAGGGGGGAAGAAATCATATCCATGAGATTTTTCCTATTCTATATGTCCAGGTGCCAAAAGAACCACAGAAACCATTTGACTGTGCCTTCAAGCCAAATATAGATGATGGGGTTTTTTTTCTTCTAGAAAAGATTATCTATTTCAGTTGATCTACAATGGGCTTGCAGCCAGATATAGGATAAAGACCGACGCACGTGGTACCTGATAACATATTGACATTTCTGCCTGGCACACGAGGCAGGCTGCCGCAAAGCAGAGAGGTGCTGCAAACACTTATGAACATAAACACATAAGATCCAGAAGGAAAGTAGAGCACATCATGGCTGAGTAACAAATTGCAAACAAAAAAGCCTTCTCCTGCTGCTGCAGGAAGGTCTGGAGGAGATGGGCTCCTGGGGACCATCCAAAAACTCTTCTGTCCTGCAGCACCCAGTTGTGTTGGTGATGCAAGCTGGGGTGGTCCAGGCTGCATGGACCTCCCAGGGCTCTTGAGCGATGCGCCAGGGCTGCAGGGAGGAGGAGAAGGAAAGCAAGGCCAAAGACTTATTGCATAAAGCATAATGGGTTCTTGGCTTCTCATGGTGAATACTGGGGCGGGGGCATTACGCAAATAAGTCAATGACTTCTTTTTCAATTTATTTTTTGGTAGTTTTTTTTTATTCTTTAGCAATTCACTGGTTGAGCACTATTGCATAAAGACAAGTCAGTTTAGTCTGCTGAATGAGATGCTTACAATGGGAAATTGGCTTTCCTGGAGAATGAATGTCCTTTGATTCCTGTGCGAGTATCTTACTGAGAAATTCATTGTGTAGAGCCGTACATCCAGTTGTTTCCCTTTAAAGTGAGTGAATTTTTATGGGGACTTAGACCTGGAAGCACATTTCTGCATAAGAAATAGGGTGTGCAGCGAGGGGGCAGGTGCCATCTCCCCCCTCCCGCGAGTCAAAATTGTCAGTCTGCAAAGGAGAATGCCTTGCCAGGGCTTCATGTGAAAGCAGTATGGTGAAAAGCATCCATTTATTAATAAAAAAATAAAAAGTCTAATTGTGTGCTGAGATTTTAGCAGAAATCACTTTCTTGGGCCATTTCTGGGGGGGTAATTTGGGGACACTTGTCACACCTTCAGTAGAAAGCTTTTGCTTTTATAAAATAATGGTACTGGTGAAATTCTGATTTCACTCTGGCAGAAATGGCTGAGAAATTGTCAATCTAGAGGAAAAGATACCAAAAATATCCTTTTAAAATTCTTGTTTCCATGGTTTAAAAGCTGTAATTATTTTAAATGCTTAATGGTAGCTCAGTGTCTACATTGGTGACTATTCACTTCTGTTTGCCCTGTAAATTTATCCTATTAGTACACGTGTGTGAGTGTGTGTGTTTATGTATGTTTAAAATACATATGGCATGGAAAAAATATATATTTATCCATTAGAAGTTACTTGTTCTTCTGTCTTTTCAAATGTCTTGCTGCCAGCTGCCTGTATCAAAGGAAGCGAACAGCTGAAACATTACAGCAGTCTAATTTTATGTCTGTTTATCAGGCACTGCTGCTTTGCTGTATATTTTCTAAAAGAGTTTATTGTCCACTAGGGCTCTTTTAAAGGGAGGCTTGGATACTGGGGACCTTAAAAGTGATGAAACTTAAATGCAAATCCATTTACCTTTTTTTCCATGCAGTATATTCTACTATCTGCACTCTGAAATGCAGAAGATAACTGTTATGGCACCCTATTTTTAATCCAATGTTGACTCCTTTGCACTAACTTTCTTATATTTACTGTTTCCAAATAAGATGCAAATTGCAGGATACAGAAATCACCTGAAGGCGGTTGTTTGTTCCAGGTAGAGCAGGATTTAACATGCTTGGTCAGTGCTGTGCTGGTTATTTTACTTTCATTTCATCTTTGCTAGAGGGCCTATTCCTGAATAATGGTGATGTCCCTGGATTTGAAAACATAGCTACAGGAGAAGAGGTGCTGATAGGAAAAAGCAAAGATAGGTATGAAATACCGAGGTGTGAGAAATATTTCTTCTTCAGACCAGCAGAGTAACAAATGTGTATCTGGTCTGTCTGTTGACTCTTCATGACTAATCTCTACAATTAGAAATAAACACTGCATCCTCGAGAAGAGATTCAGTCCTTGATTCAGAAACGCCTTTAACAGCCTGTGCTTAGCTCTAAGCATGTGCTTAGCTCCAAGCTTGCCCTTGCTGCTGCTGGGATCGTGGCAAGCCACCTTCTTGACTGTTTTGACTGATGGCTAAAATAATCATTCTGTGATGCTCAGTTTTGTTGGAAAAAAACTTCTACCCAACTGGGGGATTTACATAATCAATTCCTAGGGCCATCTTTTCAGTTTTAACAACATTAATTAGGAAAAAGCGCATCAATAGCAGGGCCATTCACATAGAGGGTGGTCTTCAGGCTTCAGGCAGGATGAGCAGGTAAACAGCAACATCTGCTCAGCTCTTTTTAGGTGCGTTATGCAAATGGTTTTCTATCTCTTCTCTATCTCAGTGGTGCTTTCGATAACGAGCCTTATCACAGGCAACCTTTTTGCGTGGTCATGGGAATGTGCTGAGGCAAGCAAAACACTGTATATCTGCCCCAAGTGCCGTTCTTTTCATACCAGGTAGCTGCAAGTGTAGAGTTGATGCTTCATAAAATTCTGATATCCTGGAAAGGGAGTCCTAGATCTGTTTTATACGCTGTAGTAAAGGCGATCTTTGGAAATTGTTTGTTGAATAACTCCGCAGTCTGCTGTACATCATTTTTATTGATGATAAGGAAGATGTCATCAGTATGGCTTGCCTTGGAGAGGAAGGTGGCGAGACATTGAGTTGGCTGAAAACATTATATTCTGCTTTAAAGACTTCAGTAGCTATTGTGGAAAGAAAACGTTCCCACTGGTACTCCTGGGTGTATTGGCTGCAAAGTTTATCAACATCCCCCAGTGCTGTACAGGCCAGTGGCACATAACTGCCACTTCCAGGAGGTCCCTTGCTCTTATACTACTAGGGCTTCTTATTTTTCGGTGCCATTTGGTGGTAGTTTGCTGTGAATTACTGACTTCTGTTAGCAGTCCAGCCATGGGGATGGACATGTGCAGGTCTTTAACCTTCAAGCTCAGAACTGCGCCCCTGCCTGCTAAATATGGTTAGGGTGTTTTTATGATAGCTGCAAATTGTAGACTATTAGGGGAGAATGATTGGTTTTATGAGTGAAGCAGGATCTCTCTCATCTACTGTATGTGCTGGGTCATAAAGGGGTCACCTATCTCGTGTGGGATTTACGTGGGCAACTGCCCGCTATGCTACTGAGAGCGGAAAACCATTACAGGATATTACGAGAAGCAGTTTACAGATTAAATTGTAAAGCATACACTGCTACTAACCAGAAGTGCTTTGCAAATTGTCTCTCTCCTAAATCAGTTTGTGTCCACTGAAATCACACAAAACAATTAAAAACAGATCATTGTGAAGGCAAATGCCTTCTTTCCCCTTCAGATGGGTCTTTAAACCTCTTTATAGAGCTTTTTTCTCCTTGAGTTTTCCACCTTCAGAGGAAAAGTATTCTTTTAGCCCTGGGCATAAGGAATATACGTGCATACTGGATTCATCATGTTTCTGTAGATTTCTGGGGTTACAACCTCAGTACTAAGACTTAAACACAGCTGGTTTATGCTTGTGAAAGGCATCGTAAGACAAGATCAACTGCACCTAGGAAAATAAGGAGTTAATGACTTCACAGATCACCATTCTGTCTTATTATTTAGTACTTGGGCTCATAACTGCAATTCCTGTCTATCCCAGACAGTCTTGTATGTTCTGTACTGTTAAATCCTGTAAGTTTTCTCCTTTTAGATATTATGCCATAGAGGCATCCCTGAGACTGGAGCCTTTTAGAAGTTCCTGTTAGAGGGCAGCTGCGGTAACCTCACTTCTAACACATCTCAGCTATTTTCATCTTTTCCTTTGGGTAACTCTGGAAAGCGGCCATACTTGAATCTTGAGTGCTCACAGCATTTGTCATGCCTGCATTTCATTTAATTCCTCGTACTTTCTTGAGACATTTGCTTTCAGAGGCATTTTCCTCCCATGTGTAGTTTTGATGGATTTTCAGCTTTTCCCATCCATTACTGAAAATGGGAATTAACCTTGAGTTTGAAGATTCATAGTATGGTCATTACAATATCCACAGCTTAGAGATCAGTCTTGTGTGAGTGGGTGAACACAGCTGCTTGCATCCCAATTCATGGCAGTATTTTCCTGTATCTGTTGCCACTGGCTGCCAAAATAGGTTGATTGACATGTGCCCTATATGCCTCTTCCTTCCAATGTAGGGACTGAATTCAGGGTAACTTTCATGAGATTTTGATTTTCTTAGTGCCATGTATTTTGTGACACTGGCTGGTCTTTCGGTCTTCCCTTGGATGTTGGCTGTACTATGGCCATGAGTAAATAGCGAACCATGGTTAGACGACACTGCCCTTCCAGATCTGTCCATAAAGCGAGCCACAGCGCTGTACAAAAATACATCCTCTAACTTTTCTCCTTAATACCCTGCTCAAAGAAGTCTTGTATTTCTTCCCGCTCACATCATGGTCGCTGATATCCACCATGTCAGAATATTAGAGAGGATGAAGGAAACTTCTGCTGTCAGTATTCAAAATTTCCAAAAATCCAGAGTAGAAGCAACTACCACTCAGGTGGGACACCAGGAATTTCTTGAAATCCAGCACGTGTGAGCCCCAGCTAGATCCAAAAATGGGAGTTATTTCCCACGGTGGGAAGAGAGGATGTCCTATGTCAGCGTAGCGGGAGCCTCCTCCAAGCCGCTGATGGACCTGCTGCAGTCGAAGAGACACGGCCTGGGCAGAGCTGCCACAAAAGCCTGCCCACTGCTGTCAGTAGCGATTAAAAAAATCAAAAAGGTGAAAACTTATGGCAGCGCTTAGTAAGTCTCAGGTTACTTGCTCGGTGTATTAAGAGACCTGTGTGTCAGATTTTATATTGGTGCGTGCACCAGAAGCATATTTAATGTGCTGCACACAAAGCGGTGATATTCTGTATTTAATAAATGTGTGTGCGTGTGAGTATTGATGTATGGCACTCGGTGATGTGAGGAGCAGCCTTTTTTTGCAAATGAGGCCACCTGTTCCTCCTTCCCTGATTTGACAGGTTTTAGTCTCTTCACTGCAAGTGGGTGGACAGTTGGATTTGATTTACTGGATAATCTCCTCTAGTGTGATTGCAGCATAATTATATCAATAATCAGCTCCATTTGTGGTCAAAATGTTCTCTGGCATACACACACTAACACACACATATCCCAGATCGTAACACGTTTAGAAAATGTGTCCTGCTTTTTGTTCAGAATGGTTAGGTTATGTGATAAATACAGATTGATTTTTAAGAGCTCATAGCTGTTACTCAATCGACCAAGTGTGTGTGGTACACCATAAAATTTACAGTTACGCTTTGTAGGTATTTCATCAGGTAACACTGGTCCTTGTTAGAGAAGTGCAAAAAATTGGGTAATTGATTTTTTTTTTTCTTCCTTATTTTGATTTGCAGGTTCACCTGAAAAATGGGAAGGAGACTAAAGCTTGGGGGGGGGGGGGTGTCATGCTACACAGGCAAAGAATATACATTTTTCCACAAAAAGGAGTGATCAAAATTCATTTTGGAGAACATAGTTTTTCACTAACCTGAAAACAAAAATTGTTCTATTTGTTCAGGCTTTGGCTGTTTTTGTTATTTTTGAACTTCAAAAAAAGTATAAAGGTAGATATAATTAGAGACATCATTTCATTTTTAATAAGTATCAGTGAAATTTTTTTTTAAGATTTTTTTTCTTTTTTTGATAGGGTTGGTTTGGGGTTTTATTGGTTTTAAACAGTTGCTACATTTGATACACACTCGTGGACTATCAACTGACCAGGTATTTTACTGCGGGAAAAAAATTGTTCTAAGCACTTAGTCTAGTTTTAAAACACACATAGCAGTTTTTACTATCAATGTCCATGCAACTTGTGTCTTTTAAAGTATACTTAAAGACAACACAACAAGTGCTTAACGCATTGGAAATTGGGAGGAATCTGGAATGTGTGTGTGCTGGATTGGTTATACTCTTAACATAGGCAAAAAAGCAGACACGCAAATGTGTGCTGGGATCTGAAGCTGGGCAGCTGGTGAGGCATGGAGTGTTACCCTGCCGTCAGTGGCACCATGAACTAGCATTTGGCATTTTTTCTGCACTTCTTTCCACACCACTTCAGATGCTCCAGAAAAGTAGCTTGTGGAGGAAGGTGAGGATGAGCGATGGCTCCCATAGCAGCCTCTAGGCAGGGGTAACCTGGCCCAGTCCCCACCGGAGGCACCCCTTCTCAGCCTGCAGGCACGGCTGGACCTGTCAGCTGTCAGCAGTGGAGGCAGCAAATTTCCTGCCTTCTCCAGGTTTGGGCTAAGCTTTGGGCTAACACCTTTGAACCTCTAGCAATGCTTGTACAAAACTTTTCTGTTGAAATGGGTTTTTTTGACCAAAAAAACCATTCTTGTTGAATGTTTGAATACTCAAAGCAGGGCACCCCCACTGCCCACACTGGACCTGTTCTGGATGAACAGGCAATGTCAGGACTGTACGTCCAGTCCCCTCCCACATACATGAAGTTAAATAGACCCTCTCCAACTTGCACATATATTGTAACTTCATCAGGACTGACAGTTTCTCAGTGACTATAATATTTCTCTTTCTATCCAGCTTCTACAAAAGCTCGTTACTGCAAAGCATCCCTTGCCTTTACAATGTTTTAAGATGACCAAGCTGTGTCGAGCCAAGCGTGCAGATGCCAGAGGTTACTCCACTGCTTGGTGTGATCACGCCAGTCTGCAAAACCAGGACAGACCAGTGGTCATTTCATCTTTGACAGAACCAAAAAAAGGGAATCTCTCAACCTTAATTAATCGTAGCAAAGGCTCCCTCTGCCTTCAGCTCTGCAGTTCTCTGTGTAAGGAAATACCAGGCAGCAGGGGAAGGGGGTGTCTTTCTCACCAAGAAAGTCTTCATGAGCCTCCTTGGCTCACTCCCACAGCCTGGCAGATCAGGAGCTAAGGGAAGTTAGATTGCCTTGATTTTTTTCAGGCTGAAATGAGTGGTCTGGCATAAAAATGAGCAGAAGGAAGTAACAAGAAACAATGGTGCTGCCTTTAGCAGCTGGCCAAAGCCAGGATAGCAAAAGATGCTCCAGAGAAAGTTGTGGCTTTGCCCTGTCCTGTATTGGGAAAGGTGTGGAAAAACAGTCCTGGGCAAATTCCTTGCATTGTGCCTTGGGTTTGAAAGTATTTAGTAGAAAAAATAAATCCTAGTTAGCTGGAGTTTATACCATCTTTCTACTCTCTTCTCCCAACCCTCATCCTTTATGCTTCATGGGTGACATCCCAAAATACCTCCCTCAGTGAGGTGATGGCATCAACGTCTGTGATACTTCTGAGGCTTGTGACATCACCACCCAGAACGTTTCCAGTAAATGAGGTAGGACTAGGATGGTTTGCCAAAGTGGAAAATTTAATTTTATTGTTGACTACACTGAAACCTGGATGTTATAATGTTCAAGTTTTGCCTTTGTGTTCTTCCTCTTGAAGGTAATTGCATGTTGTGCATCGCAGTCCACCAGCAAATACCACTGATAATAGTAAATCTGACACCTGTAATTAATGTCCTTACTGGTACCGTCCTGTATGTGATCACACTTTGGGTAGGACAGAGGAATAATTCATCAGAGCAGTGGAAAAAGCTAGTTTCTTTATTTATATGCTGGAGGGAAAGGGTGGAAAGGAAACTTGGCAGGGAGGAATACCTACTATCTTGCTCAGAATTGATCTTAAAGATGACACGTCATTAATAAAATAAAAACCAATTTCTTATCAATTTTCTGGCAGTTGTGTATTTGTAAATAGGCCAAGCAAAAATTCCAATATTTGTTTTGTTTTGTGAACAGAAAGGTTAAAAAACAATTCATTTCGACTCAAAAAAAGCGACAAAAGAATTCTTCCCCTATCCATGACGAAAATTTCTCAAGATCTTAAAAGCATCTTTAAATAAAATGTGTTGTGAAAGACAGCAGTTCAAATAAGCTCATCTTTTTTTACATATAAAACGCTAGAAACTATTTGCAGAGACAGATTTTTCTGACTTGAAGTCACGTTTTTGTTGGTGAGGGGACCAAAATTCATCAAAGTCTAGTTATAAGTCAAGTCTTCAATTAGTGTTATGTTATCCTAAAAATAATGGAAAGCTCTAGGAAGGCTGGAGAGTATTCGGTGTTTGCATGCATGTGTGTATTTATGTGGGTATTTAATAGGAGTAGGTCTTTATCTTCAAAATTCCTATTTGAGTAGAGATTTAACTAGACCTTTGGCTTCTTCATGCTGTGAAAAAGGACTGTGTTAGCATTTTATTGGTGAAACGTGTGCATTCAAAGCAGAGCATGGCATTTAAAATCCCTTGGGAACCTTGTTTGATCATTTTCTCCCTGATAATGTTTGTGTTCCTCTTGTGTGGCTCTCTTGTTGTTGTTTCCTTACTTTGTGATTTTATCTGCTCACCAAATAAATTGTTTTATCTATTTATTTTTATGAACCTGTGCCAGAGAATTTACTTATCAAGATAATTGGTCCAGAGAAAGAAAGAGCAGGAGATATCCCCTCTAGACAACTGAACTTTAGTTAAACTTAAATGAAATTACAGAAAGAAACAGGTTTCTTTCTGTTTCTTCTGTGTGAGCTAGAGGTGGGCACCAATTCTTGCCCTCTCCAGCCTTGCTTCTGCGTGTCACCCTGCCTGGTGCAAGCCAGTTGATGCACTGTGGAGAACACCTCTGAGAAGGACTGAGTGTCTGCAATGGGTGGAAGTGGATGGACACTGGGGATGGTGAAGCTTCAAGGGTACACCAGATCCATGGTCCATGCTGTTTCATTTGATGCAGCAATAAATGGATGACTAAAAGTGTTTCTCTTCTCATGAGGAAGGATAATTGTAGCCCATCCACCTCCACCTGCAGAAATTTATCCATCATTGATGACTTCTGGTGGATATGATCTATTGCATCCAAGATTCATATTGTGTAGCTTCGGAGAGCTTCAGTTTTTTAAAATAAAAGCAGATTCTTCCAGCTTTTCCTATAATTGTCCCACTTAGAATCATTGTTTCTGCATCTGAGACTTTCCGGCATTGATGTCCACGTGATATAGCCCAGCCTGAAACAAGAACTGAAGGCAAGCCCTACTTCTAGCTTCAACACTTAGCTTCTGTCTATAACGTACAGCCAGAAGTACCGTTCATTGCAACCTTCCCCCTTTCCTTCCTGGTAGCGATTGTGGCTGTTATGATCCACTCTAAGAAAAGTCTGTCTCACATGCGGTACCACGTGAAGTGTAATATCTAAGCACAATAGGATCAGTTAAGAAAAGAGCTGCAGAACTTAAATGTTTTCCTGTCACTTGTTTTAGAGTGTTATATTGTTACCATTGTGTTATGTGTAAAGCGAATCAGAAGAGCAGACCGTGGGAAACTTTTTCTTGGTAATATTCTTCCAGCTGTAACACAACAAACAAATTGCCAAAAGCACTATCCATGCTCTGAGCTTAATATTAAAGAGGAGGATATTTTTAGAAGTTTTACCCAGAAAATGCAAACTTTAGCAGCACAGTGGTGCACTAGTGAATTGACTGTGTACTTTGGAAAGCCCTTTTCGCTGTAAGTGCAGATGAATGTGTCCTTGCTGAACCTCTGCACTCAGCCAAAGCCTCTACAGCTGGAGTCAGGGAGCAATGAGCAGCTCCATTCTCCTTACAAATCATCTATGGCGTTAAAGAAACTGTGGACTTTCTGGAGAAAACATATGGGAATGTTATCCTGTCTAGTCATCATGCTAATTTTTCCATTTGCGTTGTTTTCTGACTCAGTGCTTATCCCAGCAGTCCCCAGCAGCGGTGCCAGGCACCAGCCCAGGCCTGCCCCAGGGAGAGTGACACAAAGGGTGACATGATGCTTCTCTCAGCACAGCCCAGATGGAACAACTTGAATTTTTCCCAAGGCACAGACAGCACGATGGGGCACAGCACCTCCACACGTGCCTAGCTCAGGTTGTATTCAGGGGTCCATATATAAATGATATAAACCATCATTTTGGGTTCTGCACCCGGGATGCAGCTAGGAAAGGCAAGTTGGGATTTTGGGAAAGCAATAGCAAGAAGGATGTAGCAAAGGTAGTAGTATGGTTCGTGGATTTCTGTAATGTCCATCAGCACAATAGTCAGCAAACTGATAAGCATCTTGTGAGAAAAACAAAAAACATTGAAGAGTGGGCGTCCATACAGGATCCATTTCTTCCCGCTCTAGCAGCTGGTCTAACAGAAGCTGATGCCTCTGCTTCCACCTTTGTCTCTCTAGCAAGAAAACGTGGGTGTCAGCTCTGCTGAAATGCTGCGTCCCCACCTCACTTCGGTGGCAACCGTTGTTGTGTGACATTGGCCTGTGCAGGCTGAACGCAGATGAAAGCCAGTCCAGCATTTAGCAGATTTTGGGTCCAAAAACTCTAAGAGCTGTTGACGAATTCAGAATTTAAGTTTGTCTTCAGAGCCATATTGATGGAGCCAGTGCTGACCTAGCAATCTTCCCTAGCAAGAAATAGATTGTACAAAAAAAAAAAAAACCAACCAGTTCTTTACTGATAAATTAAACCAGATTTCGAAGTGATTTTGGCAAAAGAGATATGAGGATTTTTGTACATTGCTGTTACATCAGTTAGAAGGTGTGATTTTTTTTTTTTTTCCTTCACACTCCCATGCATCAGAGCTGGGCTAGCAAAAATTCAAATATAGACCAAGCTTAAGAATGAAAGTTGTATTTTACCGTTACTCCTCAGACTGGGAGTATGGCATGTACAAGAGCACTTCATTCCATGAGTAGCAGATGAAATGAAACATCCATTTACTTTTCATGCACAGAAATGGTAATAGTGGCTGGAGAAAGGAGATGACAATTTATTTTGAACACCAGTCATTGCAGCACGGTTATAGCAGAGTTAGGGCTGGTCCACAGCTGTGCTTCAGCCAGCGGGTTTTAGAGTGGCAATTTTGCTTCTCTGCTTGCCTAGGGATCGTCTGTGGGTTTTTGAAATGCATCTCTACCAAAAAATGGTCTTGGGATAGTTTCTGGGACAGGTCCTCAAGGCTGTAATACCTTCCCTCCAATCCGTTAGTGTTCCCATCTGGAGCTATGAGATACACAAGCTGTGTTCTCCCATTTGCTAACTGGAACCAGTTCAGTGTTAAATTATTAATCCCGACTGTCCTTCACGTTTCTCTCCTTTGTTTGTACAGGTCCTGATTCAGCAAGATATTAGCATATATATGTGAATTCAACCACGTGACTATTTCCACTGAAATAGAATAATAATAATAAAATTTAAAAACCTACTTTCAGGCCTAAAAGTGAAGCTTATGCTTTATTGCCATAGCTGATCCCAACCTGAATGCTGGTGTCTGAGGCATATAGCAAAAGGCTTTAATGGAGCCATAAGCTTAATCTTAACTGTTTAGCGCTTTTAATGAGGCAGATCTTGAGTTTCCTATCTAGTCTTGAGTCAGGCAAAGCTCTCCCTGAACTCTGCTGGTGCTTTGTCAAAACTTCAGGATCTTGCTCATAAGGATTTTTCTTTTCTCTCTGTCTCATCTGCCCACTGTAACGCACCGTCCCGGCGTGCTCATCATCCACCCCATCTTCACAATCCCTTCTCAGCTCACACTGCTGCCAGGAAGCTCATCAGCTTTAACCCATCCCTTCAGATTGAGGGGAAAAAAAGAGTGAAAGGAAACAAGGCAGAGCCTATATATCAAATCATCTTTGGGAGCCCTGGGGTGTTTTGCCTCTGGTTTGTGATGTTTGACTCCTTGTGCTGAAGGTGCTTTGGGCAGGGACTCGGTCTCCCTCCCCAGTCCATCCCACCGGGCATCCTCGCAGCAAGGAGCAATACAAATTCCAGATGGCAACCTGCCTCCAGAGGGACTTCCTTGGCCTTTCGGTTTGTTGCTAAACTAGCTGCAGCCTTAACCCCTGGCAAAGGGGCTTGTTCCAGACAGGTGCCAGGAGAAGACTCAGGGCAATCCAGCTTTAAATGGCAATGCTATTAAAGCAGCCACTGTGTGCATCAGTTCAAGTAATGCACACTTTTAAAATGCATCAAATAGGTAAAAAATAGAATTCAGCGACTTCATGCTTTTGTTTGAGGAAGGTGAGAGGGAACTAAAAATCATTAAAAGGCAAAACCAAATTCAACTTATAAAGATATAAACCAACCAAGGGGGAAAGGTGACTGACTGAATAGAGACCCTGAACAGAGACTTAGTTCAAAAGTTGCAGGAATCTGAACAGCAGGCGAGGTCCCCAGGCTGCCGCAGAAATGTGGATGACCTTGGCCAAGTCTCTTTGCTTTTGTTGGGCTTATGTTTTACCTGGACTGTCTTAGGTATTCAGGCTGCAACCTCTTCCCAGCTGGGATTGTCACTGCGGATTCACATAGTGCCAAGTAGAAAAGGTCCTGAGTGACTCTGCGTTTCTGAGCACTTGGTAGAAAATAACTAATAAGGTCTGGGATTGATGCATGAAGATCAGGCATTATAGTTGATGTGAAAAGAGAATACAGCCTGCACAGAATATTTCTATCCAGAAGTCCTATTTATTTATTTTTCACATCTGCAAGAGCCCTAAACCACAGCTGAAAACCAGTCACTTCTGTGAAAAGATAAAATAGTTCTTTTTACAGCACACAGTTGTTTTGGACAGGATATGAAGAATATTACATCTGATTGAAAGTATAACAGCAGCAGAGGTGGGCAGGATGTAATTACTCAAATTGTAGTTTGGCCAGGACACCAAAAATATCTAGTATAAAATGCCACCAGGTTGTCAGTTCCTTTCAGTGTCCAGGACATGTATGTAACAGCAGCTCCAGAGATGGCACCTCCCCCAACATGGCTAATTCTCCATAGAAGGACAAGTATAATCAACTCAATTGCTTAGCCCATTTTGTGCAATACTTTGTTTTGCCTAACAGCCTCCTTTTCTGAAGCTGTCTAAACCCAAACCTATTAGCTTCACAAAAGCCGCCCAAAACAGTGTGGCTGCGGGGATCTGTGACATTTTTAAACCTGTCTGACACATATGGGTTTTAAATCCTCACTTGTTCCATGGGATGGAAACATGCTCCTTGGACGGATTAGGCAGAAGAGGTGAGTGGTAGAGATGTGCATGCATTCATTTTAAGAAGTGCCTTATGGGTGGCACCTAGGCTTTCCTCTCCCCCCTGGCCATGCTGGGACAGAGGAACTCATCTCTTTGGGTGTTTGTTAGGGGATCTTGCTTTAGTCAAAGAACCAGTCCTGAAGCCGTGAACCATAATCAGAGCAGGATGAGTGAAGGAAATAACCAAGGGGGTGGGGGGAAGGCAGTAGATTTCAGGTTTTTTACAGCCATTGCACGTTCCTTTCATCATACAAGACCTGCAGGGGTAACCTACAGTAGGTCCAAAGCCTTTCTCATCTCTCCCTGGATCATAGGGCGGTTGTGCCTCCTTTTTTCCCTTAGAGAATGGAAGGGTTTCTGCAAGTTATTTCTTGAACTTTGTAGGCTGGTTTTCATGCATGCAGTCTTTAGACAGCTCGTTCTCACTGATTTCTCCTTCTGGTGGTACTATTCATGTAAGAAGACTCTCTTTAAAAGGGTAAGGGTTTGTAAGAGTAAGTTGACAAACCCTTTCACAGGGGAGAAAAAAAAAATATCTTTTTTTCTTTTTTCCCTCACTAGAAGTAATTTGTGGCTCTATATTTGAAAGCTGCTTTTTATTGAATATAAAACTACTGTAATCCCGAAATGGTCTCTAAAGTGCCACAAAGTTGTATTTAAAATGTATGTTAATCTTTACATCGCATATGGCCTTCTTGTTTCCTGCTTTTACAATTCCTTTCACTTCTAAGAATTGTTTTTTATTTACACCTCTGTGAAAACAGAATCAATTCCCCCATACACACTGTTGCATATTCTTTGGAGAGAATGTATTGATTGAAAAACCTTCTACTGGTCTTATTAATCTCAAGCAGTATTGACTATGTACAGTTGTATGTACCAGTTGTATATGTGGAAAGCTCACAAAATAACAATATCAATAATGTTCTGCAACAGAAACAATCATTTTATAACTAATGAATGTGCCATGTTGAATTCCTCAGGTATTTGGGGCACTTTTTTAATTTTACAGGCTCTGTGTCCAACTTCGTTGACACCAATAGAAATAAAAAAGAAATCTGTTGCATTCAATGCAGTTACATTCGTGTGAGAGCCAATATAAGAGAATCTTAGAGCAGTCGTTTGTCAAACAAGAAAGTAGGACATGGCATAAGTACCATCTGTGGAGAGTGATTCATAAGACAAGAATGCAGCATAATCAGTTAAATAAATACTACCCTTGTGTTTTGTAGTCTAAATGGACCTTACTCTAGCACAAATCATAGTGCAAGGTCAAAGCAATTGCAGGGACACGTGGAATTTGTTATTCTGATTCCTAGAACTATGAGGAATTAACTCTGCTTTAAACTGGAGAAAAGCCAGAGACCTGCAACTGTTCTTTTCCACATAAAGCAGGATCTTAATTTCTGCCTGCAGGGACATGGCATGCGAAGCTGGAGCAGGTCTTAACAAAATAACTGGCCTGAAGACATGAGCTTTTGAGAGAAGATATCTAGCAGCTAGTGCTAACCCATATCTTGGCTGTGCTGGGTGACCACGGGGTCCCGGTGAACTCACAACCAGCATGGAGAGGTTGGCTCCCTTTGTACGGCTAACTGGATAATTCCTCATGATGTTGGATGAACGGTGGTGGTTTATAAATGTTTCTGTCTAAGAGTAGCTTAAACCCAGCCCGAGCTCTCAGGGCATAGGCAGGTTTGTTAGACATATGGATTTGTTGGTGCTTTTGGGAAGCTTCAGTAGTGTACGAAGTCTTGGAGGTAGAGGTGAGAGGACTCAGGTGCTGAGCTGCAGAATGAAGGCACCTCTCGGGCTGGTTTCTCGCCTGCTGGGGAGGATGTGATCACAGCACGTGTGTTTAGTCAAGGAGATGAGAGGTGGGCAAATATAAAAGCAGTGCTCAAATGTCATCTGGCAGATGAAGACGGTGACTTGTGGGCAAAAATATTTCACCCGTGTTCTCCTTTTTCTCTCAAACTTGGATTTGGAAGGAGTTTGCTTTGTGTGTCCTCTGCTTAGAAGGAGGAGCCTGTGTTTTTCATAATTTTGACTGCATCAGAGTCATGATATCCTTCAAAGCCAGAACAAAAACTAACATAAATAAATCCTTTAGCAATGAGTAAGCCATTTAAACAGTTACTTTAAAAGGTATGAGATTGTTATGTTGAAAGACACCACATATGTTTTATTTTTTCTTCACTGTACTATTATTATTTGAATCATCATAAGTCCTAAAGGCCACGAGCAAGATTAGTATTCAGTATCACCAAACTCTAGTGAAACAAAGACCCTGCTCAAAAGGGGTCTGAAATGTCAAGTGATGAGAATGAGAAAAGAATTAGAAGGAAAAAGGTGATGTGACTTGTCCCAGGGTTACGCAGTGAGCAGGCAGCAGACCGAGGAACAGACCTCAGGTCCTGTGGCTGATAGCTGTGATTTTTCTTCCAGATTACATGGCCTCTCGGTTATCTTTTCTACTCAGATCTGTTTCTTCACCCTTTAGCTATTGTCACGCTCAAACCTAACACCGTTTTGGACTGCAGTGGACTTGCGCCAGGAGGAAAGTGCCCTTTAGTTATCAAGTGTCAGATAGATATCTGAAGACTGGGTGCTTTGGTTTAGCACCCCCAAGCTTTAAATTCATATTTCAGCAGTGCTTGGGTTTGGGTGTGCCACTTTGGACCAACTCCCTCATCATTTTGATTTGGTTAATCACGGCTAAAATGACTCAGGCTCATACGTGCAAATAGGGCTGGGACCCAAGGAGTATGTGTCTCCCTCTGAATTTCTAGAACTTCTTGTTCTTGTTTCTTCCAATAATAAAAAAGGCAAAGCCTTTCTTTGGTGGCATTTTGGCATTTCTGCTGCTGTGAGTCATTGAGAGGTATGTAACAATGAGAGGAAACTTTTCAAAATTTATTGGCGCTGGAAGGAGGCAAATGTTTATTTTAATCCAGCTTGCTTACATTTTCCCCTCTCTTTTACAATTCTATTTGTAAAAGGGAATACAAATTACTGACATAATCTTAAACATGCAAAGAAGATGAGCTTTTAGAAACTGTATGGAATGTACAATTCTAAATCTCTACGGAAGTGCGAAACATTAAACTCAACCAAATTCTAGTATTTGGGCACTGTCTGAAGGACAAAGGATGTTAAAAACATTACAAATGCACTAGCTTAATTTTACAGTTTGTGATGGATTAGCTTTAACATGCATTTTAATTTGTAGTTGGATTTTATCAGCTGTAGACAAAGTTTGATAATCTCTTCTTGTTTAATTAGCACAATCCTCTTAGGAGGGAGAAATGCACAGACAATAATAATTTACGTTCTATGACAATTTCATACTGACAACCTGACATATCTTCTTTCTTTATAACATACCTACATGTGATTCTTTTAAACATCTTTGTCCTACCTTCTCTGTTTGTAGTGCATGCGTGTGTGTACATGTAAGGGGAAAAAAAAGAAAGGGAGCTTACACTATAAAATTTTTCCTCTGCGTAAAAAGCCAAGAGAATGTGTAAATAGACTGCATAAATAACAGCCGGCTCCTTAGAAACCAAGAGGCACACTCATATAGAGGCTCAGCTCCGCTACGCTGCTTGAAATGTGAATCGCCTCATTAACATTGAAGCTTTACTCCAACTTTTTTTTTCATGGATGAGGTCTGAATCTGGCCCTTTGTTTCTATGTAGAGCTAAGCATTTGTTGTTTTTCTGGAAACTTGAATCCTCTCGCCGGGACTGGGAGGTGTGTGTTTTCTCCTGGTACAAAGCAAAGAAACTTTCCTGCCTCGGTTAAAGTTTCACCCAATAGATCATCCTTTCCATGCTAACACTGTTCTGGTCTGACGTGCTGTGCCCTTCGCACACAAGAATAAGGGGCTGCTTATGGAGGTCCATGGGACTACTTTTGTCAGAAGCTGGGGGAGATGAGTTAACACTGAACCAGTAACCTGTATGTCTGTTTTGAAGTTAAGCCCATATCACCAAGTTCATGAAGTTAGCACGGGCCTCTAGAAATGTGGGCTGTTGTAGGGAAGGGAATGCACTGAACCACCCCATCCCAAGAGGTGCTGGTGTGTAATGCCTCTGTAGCTCAGGTGCTCAGGCACCCTGTGGTAGAGCTTCCCAACATCCCCAGAGTGTGCTGGAGAGCAGAAGAGATGCCCTGAGCTCTCTTCTCCATGCTAGCAAAATCGTGCTGAGGCAGGGGGCAATGATCTGGTAGCTGCACTGTCCCGTTCAGCTCGTCTGCGCAGCTAAAGCTGCCGTCTCTGCTGACCACAGTCAGGCTTTACCCTACCACTGGGAAGAACTCTTTGAGTTTCATGGCATGTAAGGCCAGTAGGAGCAAGGTTGAGTTTGCTCTATATCACATACGTACACACACATAACCATAGAAACCTGACATAAATATTTTAGTGCATATTTTACACGGTAAGGTTTTTTAGGTCAGACTCTAAAAGGACTGAATATATTTTTTTCACTTATGCTTTCCTTTGTTCTTAAAAATCAAAATCTTCCCCTCTGATTCCAGCAAGCCTCAATGGCAAATTAATTCTGTTATAATAACTGGGGTTGTGCATTTGGAAGGCATCAGGATACTCTTTTATTGCTGCTGTATCCAAAAAGGTCTTTCCAGTCCCAGCCCTCTGATACTGTTCTCGGTGAGGCTGTTTTCCCATCCTTCTCTGCCAGTTTCCAGGCTGGCATAGATGAGCATCACTATGTACTGCTGATGGCTGGAACAGCACTGCCAGAGGTATCATTTTCAGGCATGGTTTCAACATGCTTGCTCTGACCTTTAGGGGAAGCAACAGTGCCCTGACATTTATGTTGGTTTATATCCCCTGCAATCCCTTTTCAATTAAAACCCATATCTATTGGGTTCCCTCTGAGCACACTGCAACCATTTATGACAAATCCTTGATAAACCAGCGCTGAATAGACCAGACTGTGCTTTCACCTGGCTTCCAGGCTGCCCTGAACATCAGGAATCTCCTTGATCTGACCCTCTCTGGATGTGTTATTTCGGTCATGAAAATCCCAGAGCTGCCTTAAAAAGCTGTGGTGTTTCAGATAGAGGCTATCTGGGAATATTCAGGTCTTCAGTGATGCAAAGCAAGAGGGCTGCTATCCATGTTGATGAGACCAGTGGTGTTCCCCGTGGGGAGCTTGGCTCTTAATGATGTGTAAGAGTGGCTGCCGGACTGGGGAGAGGCTTGAGAGCAGCCAGCCACAGAGACAGCTCCATCTTCTGTCTTGCAGCGGGCTACTTTGTGTCATTGTGAGCTGCTATATTGGAAATATTGTGAAGAAATGGACTTAATTAATTAGCTGTTAAAGCCCGATTCCCCTATATTGTCTGGTTCACACCGATGCCTCTACCTTCTGTTCCCCAGAATTTTACCTTTGAAGTAGCTTCTTTGAAAACTCGTATTCTGTGTGCTTAGGCTCAGTGGACTAGGATCACACTTAAACTCCTTGCGTCTCTTGATTATTCTTTTCAGAATAAATATATGCAGATATTGTTGCATTGCCTTGCTTAATCTCAGCAGGCAACTTCACTTTAAAGTATCTTCAGGTAATGACTACCCAGCCCTTCCCACAGCAGCTTTTCTGACATAGGACACAGCTTCCTGCATGACAATACTCAGATCAAAGGGTACTCAAGTATTGTTTTATCTTTTGCACTAATGCTGCACCGGGCCAGCATGTGAAGAAAGATCTCACCCCATGTTTGGAGACCTAAAACCAGAGCAAAATTCAGCATTTGAAGCAGTGATTTTTCACTGCCCATGGGTTACTGTGTGGCTAAGGGAAGGGTCTCCCAACAGGAGTCTCAGCTGAAGGTGATGAAGCTTAGAAGGGAGGATTGCAGTAAAATATAAAAGATAGCAAGTGCACTCATTTTTATTTGGGACAGAATAGAGTTTATTTCCTTCTTGTACATACCAAACAAAAGAGTTCATCCCGTTTTTTTAATTCATCTCTATACTGCTGCTTTCCTGAGTAGTGCAGGATATTTGCAATATTGACTTGTTAAGACTCCCTGGGCTGTTTTTAGGCTGGTTTTAGGCAGGTTGTTGTTGGTTTATCTGTTTTGCTGCTGGCTATAGTAAGGAAAAGGAGTTAAGTGCTTTATTCATAGAGGCAGTATGAACCGGTGTGCAAGCTAGATAGAAAACCCAAGAATTCCACTTACAGTAAATCACATCCTGCTTTTGCCTATCAGTAAATATTATTACTATTATTGTTATTAAAATGTTAAGACTATCAAGCAGTGCAAGCATTAGGAGGCACAGCTGAGCTTGTCTGACTTGATCCAGCAGAGGCAATGCATGCATACTAATTATTTCATTGTCTTATTTGTCTCCTGATATATTTTAGAAGGTAAATGAATGTTCTTCTACCTGGTCTTTAATGAATACCTTCCATCCTGCATTAGGAACTCATTCACTTTCCTAAACTATTGCGAGCATCAGTCACTCGGAACAGTTAGAAATTTGCTAGTGCGGGAAACTGTAGTCTTCAGAGCTGCAGATTACTTTGATAATGGGAATTCTTCCCTTTTCACACCTTGCTTGCAGCTAGGGTAGTGTTTATATCCAGCTGATGAGCTGTATTTGAAAGATTTCTGGAATAATTAAGAAGTCAAACAAAAATAGTTGCACATATCCTTTTTTTTTTATCAACACATATATAGGAGGCTACGTCTTTTACCAGTGTAAATAGAGTGATTGATGTTCCCTGGACATTTAGAGGCTGTCTTAAATGCAGTGCTGTCAGTTTCTCAATACAGCAACTTTTCAGAGAGACTTTTTATTTTACACAACAAAAATGTTTTTTTCCTGTGCCTTGTGCACCCTGCCATCTACACAGGCACTGTACCCACCTTTCCCAAGCAGTAACAGCCGGCTGCACCTCTCAAGCACAGCTGTGAGAGAGTACCCCATCTACACAGTTCATAACACAGATTTCTCTTTTTGTGGATGGTAAAACATAAAGACATCTCGGGGGTCCATCAAATCTGCTCTGGCAGTGGCCATCACCAGATGAAGCTAAGTACCCCCCAGACGTGAGCTTCTGTAGCATGTCTCCTCCAAGAAGTTGCTCTTCCCTGTCGTTCTCAGGGTCTTACTACGGTTATGATCCTTTTCAGCTCGTTCAAACCACCGAGCCTTGTGTCACACTGTGGTTCCCCATGTCTTGTGCCATGAGCAGGTCAGCCTCCATGCCAGCTACTAAATGCTGGACTACTTTACATGCACTGATGTATCCCTGGGCTGCCAAATCACAGCCATTGCCTGGATAAATATGGGATGCATGTTTTTAGCAGAAAAGTCTTGCCCTGTCTCTTTTCTGAGTGGGGATGTAAAAGCAAATGAAGATAAGGATCCTGGATTCCCTCCTGAGAGAACAGTGAAAGGTGTTTATTTATGTGTGTCGAGTACCAGGAAACATAGAACAGTAAATGTTTATTGTAATGTTGCTCCAGAGGAAGGTAGCAGACTTGAGGTGGGGACAAGAAGAAAGTCTGGCTAATGAATGACAAAGTCCAGGTCCCTGTCAGTCACTGCTGCTCCTTGGCAAGTTTTATTGCTCTTTTATTTCATGTTCCAGTAACCTGAGCGTTGCAAGTGCAGAGTAAGAGGTGGCCCATGCCTGAAAGAGCTTTCAGTTTAACTGAGCAAGAGATGAAAAAGCCAAGGAGAAAAAGAAGGCAGAGGCAGTCCCAGGTGGAGCAGGATGCCTGCAGAACAAGGCGAGGGGCAAAGCCCACATCTCCTCCACTTTTCTCCACTGCTCTGTGCATTGGACCAGACTCTTCCCCTAGAAACACACTGTGCACATGAAGTGATGGCCAGAGACACGTGGTGTGGGACAGTCCTTGTCAATGCATTGAGGGTGATGCATAAAATGGACAACTACATGCAACGGGGTGTAGCAAAACCCTACTGCAAGACTTGGATTCTTATCTAAGGATTTTTTCTTGGATTTCTAGTGGGAATGCAGCCCAAGCAGCACCTGCACAGGTATGTGCTGTGGGAATGCCCTCCTGCAGCCTCCTGGTCCACCAGCTACCAGGGAGGGGATCTGCCATGGACACTGCTGTGCTACTGCATCATCCCAGCTGCTGGACTGTACTTAGGACTTTGGATTACCAAAGCCCTTTGTTGCCAATGAAAGTTTTCACACAGATTTTAGCTGGCACTATATCCAGCCCTCACTGGGTAATTTCTTTGACTAATTTAGTCATTTAACATTTTCAAATTAAGTATAAATTAAAAAAAAAAAAAAAAAGGTGAAGAAGGAGGAAAAAAATGGTTGGTTGTCTACTACCAATTTTAGAGTGTAATATTTCTGACAGTATGTGTAAGTTTCTCCATGGACAAAAGATCTCGTGATTTATCGAGCCATTTATTAATTAGAAGATTACAGCAAGACTGCTTCCCAGTAGCAAAAAAAATAGACTTAGAGTTAATTATAAATGTTGTAAAAGCGTATAAGAAGATTCATAATCCAGCTCACCCATTCTTCCTGCTCAAGTTATCCACAAAAACACTTAAAATATGTTGAAGTTTAAACCTGCTAAATCCTCTTCAGCAAAAAGACTTTAAACTTAGGTAGATGCTGTTATGCCCATTCTTAGCCAGGTCAGGTCTAAATGCAGAAAATATGATCTCAGCATTAAAACCTGTCTGCATCTTGGTTGTTCTCCTCCTCCTTTGCCGGACCTGAGCTATGTGCCTTTGTGTTACAGTGTCTGCAGAAGTTCTTCTGTCCATTCCCTGTGATGTCTCGTCCGTGATTTACATCTTTCTCTTTGCTCTTTAAGGACCAGCTCCCTGCCCTTAAAGCACTGTTAGAAGACTATGGTTCCTGCTACCTGTCCTTCCAATATCTCCACTTTTGTGAAACAAGAAAATCTGATTCTTATCTTTTGCAGAGTTTTGTTCCTATTTCCCATAGGATTTTTTTTTTTTTGTCAGCTTAATAGCCACAAGCTCTCTCTTTGCGCTTGATAATCCCTTTGATCTTCTTCGCTCATTGCTCGGCAGAGTGCCATAAGGATGTTACTACCTTTAATCTTTTTTGCCATTGATCAGTAATATTCCTGTCTGCTGCTTCTCTGTGATTCCTTTGCTGAAATTGCCACTACATCACTGCTATGTTTTTGTGGAGGAAGTGTCATAACACGGGTAGTGTTTCAGGAGAAGGTCACAGTTGTTGGAATGAGCAAAGAGTTTGAGGAGAAAGGTGAGGACCAATAACAGTAAATTTATTGGATGTTTTACATATTTGTGCTGTAGTATTTTTTCTACATAGGGAAAAAAATTACATTTAATCCCAATTTCTGGTCTTTTGAGCCGTCTCCACTGCCTTTCTCTTCGAGGCATGAAGAAGGAATTCTATAAACTCTGAGCTCCCATTTCTAGTGTCTCTCAGTGGTTTGTGGAAGGAGTTATATCCTTGTACAAGGCAAATATGATTTTTCCAAGAGCAAATGGTAACAAATTCAACTCGAGATCTGAGAATACCTAGCATTTCTTCCAATTCTTGAAGTAGGTCACGGCCAAGAGCAGATTAGCTGATGACATCGCTGATGATAACAGGGGATGCAAAGTAAAACCTAACCTTCTTTCCACAGTTATCTTGCCTAACAGCAATAGTAATAATTAAAAAAAAAATACGCTATGAAGAAAGTGAGGTGAGCATGACTCAGAGATTCACAAAAGGTAGGCACTGGATCAAGAAGGAATCTTTTGCATATGTTCATTATTCTGGATATAATTACACTTCTCTGCAAATGTGCTTCACCTGCCACGTTTTGTATATAGATTTTTAATCATCTAGGTTGTGAGGCGGGGGAGGAAGGAGACAGATTTCATTTTGCCCATGATATGTATCAGGAGTCTTTGCAAAACTGTAATTCAAATGTGAGTCAGAACTTTGAGAGCTCCAAGGAATGAACCACAATTACAGACTTTTATGAAACTAAGATGGTAATGCATCAGTGGGACAAGTGACTTTATGCTAATCTGTTAATCATTCAAAAAGGCCAGAGTTTGGGGTGGTAGATTCAGCTCACACCTTGGTAAAAATGCATGCTTTGCTCTTGCTGCTCTACTTAGATGACTGAAGGTCTTGCATTCCCAGAGGAAGGAGTCTCTTCCTCACAGCCTTGTGTTCAGACTTATTCTATAACGAAGACGAGTTCCTCTGCTAGATCAGAGGCTGCCGATGCTGAAGTGTTGGGTTTTGTGATGTATAGCAGAGTGTCACCTGTACAGAGAGAAATTCTCCTCCCCACTCCCTCTGTATTTATACCTTGTATCTGTGAGTTATTGCATATTTTCCTGGCCAAGGTCTTGATTGCCTGAGAAAAGATTAATTGGGCACAAGGGAAAATTTCTATCTGGCTTCATCCTGGAATCTAGAAGGCAGCTATTTCAAGCCGTGAAGCCACCTTACTCTTTCCGACCCTCTCCCCAGTGAAGTTACCACTGTTGTCACTTGTGTCACCGTCAGACCTAACAGCCCCTCCTGAGATCGGGTGCTCCATACCGCAGACACCGGTCATGGGCAGTTCATGCCCTAAAGAATTCTATAAATAAGGCAGGTGTAGCATAAAGGGAAAGGTGAGGTGATTCGCCAAGGTCACACGACTCTGTAGTGGCAAAACTCGAAACCTGCTGACAGCCAGTGTAGCACCTGCACTGCTGGTTTACGTAATAGTGTTGTATTTTCACATAATATTGCATAATAGCAAATGCCTAATTGTGTAAAATGTGAGAAGGCAGATGAGAGCTGGTTATATGCACCTGCAAGGCGCTGTTTGCCATGAAGCATCAGTGAAGCAGAGCCAGA
The DNA here is from genome assembly GCF_047370975.1 of Nipponia nippon. Classification (NCBI taxonomy): domain Eukaryota; kingdom Metazoa; phylum Chordata; class Aves; order Pelecaniformes; family Threskiornithidae; genus Nipponia; species Nipponia nippon. The sequence continues at coordinate 49,208,145 of NW_028262391.1, read as the reverse complement.
ACTGGGTGGGAGGAATCCGAAAAGCAAATGGAAGGGCAGCAACATCCTTCCATCCTGCTAAATTATGTTTAACATCTTCTGATCTCACAGCTCATCTTCACTGGCCTGGTGCACTGCTGGGAGTTATGATGGGTGGTATTTCAGGGACCACATATCAGGGGCCTTATCAGGAAGGGGCTGGAAGTAGAGGTGGTGCAGGAGCAACTCTGGATTTCTAGATGTTCCTCAGTTTGGGGAAAATTGTGGGTTTAAAGGGAGTTGGAGAGCTCATCTGGGACTCAAAGAGTGCAGTCACATCATATTTATGGGCTAGAGCTAGGCTGTCAGAGGGACTGGCTGTCTGTTTGCAGCCCCATTTGATCACTCTCAGTCCCATGGGGACCCACTGCACTCCCTGGCACCTGCTGCCCACCCTGGCAGGCATCCCCACTGCAGGCGAGAGCATGATCAGCTGTTTTGCAAAGCTGGAGGGTTCACTTTTAGCATCATTTGCTGTTTCTTGAATTATTTATTGCAACTATGCTGCTGATCCACAGAAGCACTGCTGCTGCGCATCATATCCAGATGTCTGCAAACGCACTCCCAGGGCCAGATCCTAATTTTAGCTGCCTCTGCAAAATATTCTCCTCTGGACTGAGGCCCCATATCTGTTCCTGTTGAACTCTACAGCTAAGCAGATTGCTGGCTTGAGCAGCTAAATACAGTTCCTCTGAAAGAAAGGGCTCAGTGAAGGGCCCAGATTTTACCTCTGCAAGACAATAACAAGACAGGCTTCCTTAGCACTGTTTAAAAGTACAGCAGGCAACATGCTGTGCCTCTTGCATAGTCTAGAAGCAGAGAGCTGGAGCCAGGGCAGAATAAGGGTGAAGATCATTTGCACCAAGGATCTTGATCTAGCCTTTGGTAGCACGTGGGAGCTGCAAATGGGTTTCTGCAGCATGGGAAAAATCAAGTTGTCTAGTGACCATCTGTTAAAGGTCAGGGCAGAAACCTGGCTTTAGTAAAGTCAGAGCAGCAATATTCATAAAAACTAACCTGTCATCAGGAGACACTGTAATCCAGCCTGCGGTTCCTCATCTAAGTGAAGTACCAAGCACACTTAATAAGATGCATCTGTATGAGTTGTTTGCCAGGAACTTGGTGTCAGGATTGCTTTTGTTTTGTTTAACAACACGCTGGGCCAGCCTGGGAGATGGAGCTGTCTCCCATTACCTGAAAGCAGCTCCCCAGGGAAAATGACCCCCCAACATACACCACAATTACTGTTTTATTTATTTGGGCAGTTCTGAATTGTTTATATACCGATCTTATCAAGATTTTTAGGCTGAAGTTTATTTTCCTGTTCTTCTGATGAATTGGCTTACAGGCCAATTTGAACAGTGGGTAGGAAAGGAGTAAATATCAGAAAATCCACAAAATGTTTGAGATGAGGAACCAGTCCTACTTCTTCTCACAGTCCTCTTCACTTACCAAATTAAGCAAATGATGTGTTATGAAGCCGTGCATGTAGCAGCACACTAGGTTGTCCCAGCATGTGGGAGTTTTTGCGGTGGGCTCACATCTCTATTTATTGCTGGCATTATTATTGACACTGGTAGTAATTTTATGTATATGCCACCTCCTGGCTGAGCATTTGGAGCACCCTGCAACTTGCTTTCAGAGCAATGCAGGAGGCTTAACAACATGGGATTCAAATCCATGCTGCTTGTAAAAGGTGTAATTATTGTATGGTGCGTGTATTAATAATAAAAGTCATGGTGGGTAGCTTTCTGGCTGAACTGCTGTGAGAAACGGGATGCTTCCACCATCTCTCAGTGGGCCTTCCCATCCCAGACAGCAATACTCTAATTAACTTTTGTCAAGTGGTTCATTGAATCTAGCAAAATGGAGTGATCCGGAGGTGCCTACAGATCTGTCAGCTGCTACCTGAAAAATGACTTTCCATTCTCCATAAGGAAGGGGAGGACAAAACACTTGCTAATGATCAGTTTTCTAAATGCAGTGTGTCCTGGGACAACAGATGCGCATGAACTGAAGGGACACTTGGGTGAATGGAGCAAAACCCAAAACTGTCAGGATTCATAAATGAAAGAACCCCAGAGAGGAGGAAGAAAAAAAGAAAAATCTTCCCCAAATTGCATGGCTCAGTAAGGAACATTTATGCAAAAGGTGGTAATAGCATTTCTCTTAAGATGGAAAATAATGATGAACTACTGGGACTAAAATATTTAGTGTCCATTTGAGGAAGAGTTAAAAAGCAGCAATACAGCTTTCCTGGAGCCTGCATGCATGTGTAAAATCAAAACCCTGAATCGTAAATTCTTATCTCCCTCACCTTTCCTCTCTTCCAAATTCATAAATTTTAATACAAGAAGAGACTATTATGATCATTTTTTCTGACTTGGAGCAGGGTCTGAAGGGAGCTTATTTCCATACGAGGCTCCTGCTGTGCCTTTCCCATCCCTATGGTTTTCTCCCCACACTTGGATTTTACATTTTTCTGGGGTCTCACAGCCCACTGCACCCTCTGACAGCACTGCTGTATTCCCATCGTGGTCTGCCTGCGTACACAAAATTGCAAGATTGGCACCTTTGATTGCAAGCTTGTCAGGACAGGAGGCATGTCTTCTGTTCCATGAACTGCCTAGCACATTTTTAGCACAGTAATGATAATAACCACACTTCTGAAATGTGTTCTCCAGGCATAAAATTACTTTGGTGCCTAAAGTAGGTCTTAGCTGCTTCAATCCACACTTTCGATCTTGAAGACCCTACAAGAAGCCCAGGGGGGTAATTTTCAACCTTAAAGGTGCTGGCAATAGTCAGTACTTTTCCAACATCAAACCCACATCGGGAGCCAGAAACTTGGCATTTCGCTGCTGAGACTCAACCCCATAAATGTTCTCAGAGCCTCCACTTTTGTGTCCAAATGAACACCAGCACCGGTTATTGCTTCCCTTCACTGCATTTCTACATGCTTTTCTATAATACAGCACCTCTCCTGTATGAAAGAGGTAAGGTTTTAACTCCCCTCTGTCTGAAGCCCAAATCTTCTGTTTTCCGGGGAACAGCGAGGTCTCCATCAGCCCTGTTTCCATGCAATGGAAGCATTCTACATCATTGCACGCAAATACATTTTTGGTATTGGTAGTCTTCCAGCTGTTTATGCATGCGTATATATGTGTATATCTATCGAAAAAAATCTGCATTTCTTTGTATCTGTGTGCATATGAAATAGGAAATGTAGATTCCTTTCAACTCTCAATCTTGTTATAAGTTCCACAAAATACACCATACACCCTAGTAGCATACGTAAAACTGCATAATTTTACAGTGCTGAATACTTTTGACTTCATTTCAAGCAGGGAATCTGCACTAAGACGTGGAAGTTCATGAGATCATAAAATCTGACTTCTAAAATTGTGCCAGGCAGTGAAACTATCAACTACTCCCTTCACACGTGCAAGTATTATAATTATGGGTTTTGTAAGGTAAATTTGAACATAAATGCTTGCTTACATTTTAAATGTAAAGACATGTAAATATTAATTATATGGTCTTTAAAGACAGCCAATTAATTTCTTAACTTACAAACTCAAGCGGTAGATTTGGAAAGTCCCACTTTTGAGGCTGCCTAAGAATTTGAGCTGCTATTGACATAATGTATGTTTTGCTAGATATTGTATTTTCTGGTGATAACATAATAGGCATAGATTTGATCCACTGTAAATGGAAGACTGAAGAGAGAATTTAAAATTCTTGGCTGTTCAGGAGGCTGCACACGATATTTTATTGTTGGACAGTATTTCACGTAAAGCTTAAAACAAGTCTTTTTGACTGTAGATGCTTTTTTTGTTTAATTTAAGTCTTTGAACAGTATTTCAAGAATCATTGTCGACTTTTGAACTATATTGCCTTGTGGAATCATAATATTAATTTATACGAACTGTAAACCTGTGTCATTTCCAAATTTGCAATTCACTATTCAGCTCTGCTTGAATAAATCATCCAGTTTTTTAAATGTGAAATGCTTTTTGCTGCCAATGCTCCATTGCAATTTCTTGTTTAACCTGGTTATTTCTCAGGGTGGATTTTTTTCTCCTGCCCTAATTATTTCTAATTGAATGTGCTTTGCTGCCACTTTGTTTTGCACAGGAGCGGCTGCCCATCAGTACGACTTTTAAATTTTTCATTGGTGATCTGTACGATGAGGCTGCATTTGACATATCAGTGGCGTGAGGGTTTGTGCACCCTGAATCATGCAGCAACACAAATGTGATCCCGCTCAGATGTGTGAAGATGACTGTCCCACCTGGTCTTCACCACTGCTGGAGTGAGACCCGTGAGCCCATCCCTTAGAGCTGGGAAAGCTGTTGCCTTTCAAAGCTGCCAGTTCCCTGCTCTTCTTTGTGCATATTTCATATATTTGTGGGAGTCGGCCAGAGTTTGTTGCTAGAAACTAAAGATTTCCTATTTTAGATAGCCTTTCTTCAGGTGATCTCAAAGCAGTTTAGGTGCCTTCAGGTATGCAGGAATTAATGCACCATGGTGGCAAAGTGCAGCTCCTCCTCCCCACGCAGGCACTGCTGTCATCAACTCCAAGTTCAGCCAAATCACACTTGTCTGATGTCATGGGTATCACTCTGAGAGAAGAAGGAAAAAAAGGCTCCAAAGGTGCTTTATCAGGCTCCTGCTCCCTCCGCATGGATGGGCAATGCAGCATCTTGTGCAGCTCCTGTGGATAAGCTGCTGCTCTGCTCTGCTGGGTGTTGGCTCTGTCATATCCATGGTACAAAGCCGGGATCAGCGTAGGAAAATGAAGTACTAATGCTGTGTTATTAAAGCAAACTGCTGGGTTTGCTCTTCCCCCTGTAGAACTGGAATTCTTCACAGGCAGAAGGCTCAGCATTTCTAGCAGGGTTTTCGGAGGTGCCCTGTGGGCTGTTCGGTCTCTTGGGATGTAACTTCTGCCAGCCTGGCTGGAGAGCCACGGACTGCCGAGCTCCCCGCCAGCACTGCTGGAGCAGGAGGGTTTAAATCGCTCAGCTTCCAAAATTTGCCCTTCTTTCATCCTTTGCTTTGTGGGATGTTCTCATGCTAATATTTTGGAGAGCTGGAGTATTATCCCTGTGCTGCCAGCAGCCTCTGTGCCTGTGGGATGTAAATTTGTCGTCTCCAGAACTGTTTCTATGTGAAGTTGTGGCTCAGGCCTATTATCATTATTTAATGTCACTTTTTCAGCAGTGTAATAGTAAAGCTTTTTATAAAATATATTATCATTCTGAACTTTGTTGTTAGCAAGACAAAGCAGAAATAACAGTATGCTGGGTTCAGCCATCAATATACAGGGTATATCATCAATCAAATCCATAAAGCTTTTAAGCTGTCTTGTTTTAAATTAAGGTTTACAATGCATTACAATGGGATATTTAAAACTGTGTACACGTTTTATCAGCTCCTCGTGACTCTGTAAATGCTTTCTGATTAGTAGGTCTAAACACAGCAGACTTGATTCAAAGCTGACTTCTACAATTAAATCCATTTATTTTGCAGGACGTTACCTTTATTGTATGGGGGGACTCAGGGCTCCATTTTCATTTCTCATCAAAGGCAAAATCAAATCGGAACCAACTCTGACATTCACTGTAATCTAAAACGACTTGGTAAAACTGTTGAATTAAAAGTTTGACATTATATAAAGACTTTCGGAAGGATGTGGCATTGTGGTAGTGAAACGAAAATATGAAAAAAGGGGCAATATTTACAAGTGTCTAGTGTATATGCCATCCATGACATCAGTGCTTACATGTCTCAAACAGTGTCATGGCTGCACAGTGTTAAATGCCATTTGGGTACATGAGGGAGATGTTAATGTGCTGTAAAGATCTCGCAGTCACATAGACAACACAGAAAAGGACAGAAAGGGAAACAGATGCGAAACAATTTGTCTGCAGTCAGACAGCCATTCAGCAGGAGAACTGTGATTACAACCAAGTCTCCTCATTTACAGTCTGGTGCTCTGAATTCAACCAGCCGGAATCCCCATTCTTTTCCTTATCATACCTGCGCGCCCCAGCTGACAGCCATGTAAAAGAAGCCCTGCTGAACTTGTAAGAGTAGATGCATCATTTTCAGTGGCAGGAGGGGCTTCATCTGCAGTGGGAGAAGGTCCCACCTAATCCTGCTCCCACACCACTAAGCGTCTGCTCTGGAGCTAGGTGTTTAACATGGGAGGAGGTAGGTTTGATACGTAAGAATAGTTTGGTTTCCAGCCCTAGGCTTCTCCAGTAAACCTGCCAAGAAAGCAGTCCACCTGCAAAGTTTGGTGATCCACGCAAAGACAAAGAATGGAGAGATGAATTGGGGTATGGAGGCTGTAGATGCAAACATAGGTGGCATGGAAATTCAATTTGGTGCTTGAAAATGGCTTTCTTCCCTTTTCTATTTAGAAATTTGACACCCCTCTGGCAAGCATCTTTGGCATTCAGCAGAAGGGCTGTGGACAAACAGGAGTGGAGGAGTGAAGAGGAACACACAGAGCAGTGAGGATGGAAGAAGGGCTCAGTGTGGAAAAGGAGAGCGTACAAGGACAGGTGAGGTGAGGTGAGCAAAGCCCTGATGGGAATGGAGCAGATCCAGCAGTTTCAGGCTGAATCATAACTGTATTGCCAAGCGTGACAGCTCTCTGAAATCTTGCTTGGTGCTGTTAGACTAAAAAGAATAAGCTTCTAAGTTTCAAATTCAACCCACATTATATTAATGGTTATTTGAGTCATGCCCACAATCTGCGCAACAGCAGGAGAAATCAGAGATGTAGATCAAAAGCTCAGATCAAACCTAAATATTCTCTTCACAATCTTAATAAAGGTTGTGGTCAAGGCAGGAGCTGACTTTTAACTGTAACTATACAAGACTGACAACTAAATGAACGGGAAATGAAAAGCCAGTTTAATTGTTGCCTGTTGTTATTGTCAAAATGACCGGCTAATTAAATATTTATTGTTTACTGGTTTCAAGCATATATTTGGCATGTTGGGATACTGTGTAATCAGTAGATCATACATTTCCCCAGAACAAAATAGTAGCCTCACAAAAGCCTGTTGTGAGGATTAGCTGGCTAATGGGCTTGACTCACCCCCCTGAGCACCGAGGGTGCAATTTGCAATTGCGGTTTTGAGCTCCCAGCTGGAAGTGCTTCATGCTCCCATTGCATCTCCCAGTGGGGGGGCGCAGCGCTGCGCCTCCAGCCTGGGCTCTTTCGGAGCCCTGCCAGCAAAAGCTGCCCACGAGAAGCAGTGATTTAGTACAGCTGGCTCCATCCTCCTCTCCCTTTCCTGCTCTCACCTCCTGTCTGGCCACATCCAACTCCTATGCTTGAGGCTCATCGACTGCCCTGAGGAATGAGGTTGTGCTCCGCTCCCCTTCCTAAAGGGAAGCTTCCCAGCAAGCAAGGACGTCCGAGACTCCAGAAATCAGGATGCTTTCTGCTTGGGATACAAACTATTGTTTTTTTTCCATCAGCAGCAAAAAGAGAGATCCTACAGGATCTCACGCTCCTGCCAAGTCTTAGATGAATGGTGGTCCTTTGGGGTACAACAGTGACATGTAAGAAATGAGGGCAATGCAAAGACCTGCGAAGATGCACAAAGTCTTAAGAAGTTCCTTGTGCTCCCAGCTGCAACTACAACTTTCCAGGAACGGTATTTTAGAGTGGGGGAGAAAGAACATCTGCACCACACCATGGCCCAAATGGATGGCAGCGGTCATGTGTCGAACCTGAGAAATGCTCCTGAGCCCCTCGATGGATGCAACGCCACCAGCTGCTCTGGGGAGGGGGAAATCATGCTCACAGAGTGCACAGCAAAAAAACACTTTATGCTGAGGCTCTCAACAGAGATTTTTTTTCTGATTTCCACCCCCGGGAGACAAGGTTGGGTCTCATCAGACTGTCAGCCTCGCTTGCACCTACCTAATGGCAAGAAGGGAAGGGGCACCAGGGCAAAGGGAAAGCCAGACCACCCGCTCTCAGCTGGCAAATGTTGCAGGGGAAGATTTCCAAGCTGCGAGCGACCAAGGCTCAGGAATGCTCGCGGGCCTGGAGACATCTTTATTAGGAAGGAGAAGGAGAATCCAGGCGGACAAAGCCAGAAGGAAGAAGGAAAAGTCTGCAAAAACGAGAGTAGGCTCATTGGAGGGAGCTTCGCTCAGAGCTATCCCACTAACAATCAGGCCTTTTTAGTAACAAAATAAAAACAAAAAAAAGCAAAAGCTGGCATTTGCAATTTCTCAATTAAAATGTAATTTACACCCTGCGCTCCCTCTCAGATAAAAGCATGCTTTGCTTACCCAAGTGTGAAACAATATTTACAGAAACATTTTGTGGCTTAATATGCTGCTCTGACGTTACAGCCGCCTGCATGCGTACGGACACGCACACGGGTTTGTTGGCCAAAGGCAGCTCCCCATCCACAGCTCCAGGCTGGTGTCTAGGGACCATTACGAGTAGAATTTCTCCAGAGCTGAGCTGACTGCCCAGGGCTCCCTTTGTGGCCAAGGAAATAAAAACATACTGCTATAAAGTGCGGCCCATCAAGGCCTGAGCTAGCTGGGTAGGCTGAAACCTTCCCTAGGAGCCATCCCTTCCTACAGCAGCTTTTGGGCCTTGGCAGAACATGTTTACCCCTGCCAGCACCTGATTTAGGGCTTGTTTTTCTGAGTGCACAGGGAGCCTTGAGCCTGCAATGAAGTTATACTGGGCTGGTAGGACTGAACGGGGGTGGGAACAGAGATGCTCTGTTAAGGCCTGTGTTAAGGAGGAGCTGAACTGCTGAAGGATGCTTTCCTCTCCAGCAGCTACTCAAAGATGAGAAAAGATGTGCAGAGAAGGGATTGCACTTTGCTACATCATTTCTGATCCTTTTGATTTGCTTGTGAAGCAATCGCCTTCCAGCTCTGTCAAACCCAGATTGCTTTGAAGAGCTTTTGGTATAAATAGGGTTGGAACAGCTTTCTGGTACTTACCTTTTTGGTATAAGGTCTTGGCATGAGGTCTTTCAATGCAAGGATTTAGTTTTCTCTACAGAATCGCATACTCCTTGCAATAGCTTAATTAGAAGATTCTGGTTATATTAACCTTCTCTTTTTCCCAAGTTACCTAGATACATTCAAGGGCAATGAATATGCAGTTTGTGTTTCGGAAAAAAAATCTGCATGAAAGTTAATGGAAATCTTGTAACAAGCACCCCACTTCCATTAATTGATTCCCTAATCCAGTGAAGCATTAGTCATATGCTTAATTTTAAGCATTTGATCTCTACAATCAAAATTGCTGGCTCTGATCCGAAGCCAATCAAACCATCAGCAGCCTTGCCATTGATTTCCATGGATGAGATCCAAAGGAACTATGCACATGTTAAAATTAAACACATCCTTAATTGACTTGCTGGAGCCCATATTTAGATCTCCTTAAATCACCTGTGCCAAACAGGGCCCTACAAATACTTGTATACAAAAGTGAGAACAAAAATGTAGCAATCACCCCAAAAATGGTGCCTATCCCTGAACACATAAACCTACCCAATGCGCTGTTGTGTCTTCCTGGGTTTTGGCCCATGTCCCTAATCCACTTGCTAAATTAGAAAACTCTAGCCACCGTGACACAGGCTGTCTCAGACTGAGAAATATTTGGGACCAAAACCTCTCATTAGCACCTGACCTGGTCACGGGAGGTCAACCACCTCTCCTTAGCACAGTGACAACATGACCACATGACAGTGAATGTCTGCAAAATCAACCACAAAAAAAGTGTCACTGGGAGATTTGGAGGGACTTGGGGGTCTTTTTGTACAGCAGAGCCCGCTGGCGTAATGCTTCTGCCTGGTATGCCTGTTCAAATCTTGCCCTAAATTTATTATCAGAATCCAGGAACTCTAGATTGAACCCATCTCTTCTTATTTTTAAGTAGTTCACATGTAGTCACTCTAAAACCTTTGCTACGAGTATATGCACCCATCTTAGTCTGGGTCCAGGGGACAGCAGGGTTTCCTCAGGACCTGCGGCAGAGAATTCAATCCTGACCCAGAATATCTCTACCTCCTCAAGAGCCCAGTGTTGCAATAGCTGCCTAAAAAATCATTCCAGGCTAGAAAACCCTCAAATTAGGCAATTAAACTGGCAAAATACTTCCAGTCGTGAAGAAATCTAATAATTCCTGGGTTGGGGGCTTTTTGTGCTTTTTTCCCCTATTTTTTTTAATTATTATTATTATTAGAATGGATTAGCTCTACATACTCTTATCTTATTTGCAAGCCACAGAATTATAGATAGTAATTGGATAATCTCTCAATTATCCCCAGTGACTTAATTATCATCATTAACTGTATTTATTTCACTAATTTGGAGGATTTCTTTTGGGGGTTTCATTCTCCAGGCCTATTAGTTTGACTGATAATGGGGCATACTGGAAATAGCAAGGCAGAATTACACAATTATTTAAAAAATGATGGGTCATATCTTACAAAACACAAGGAAAAAGAAAACCCCGTTCTATTTCAGGGATATGTCTAAAATCAGAACTTTCAGCTCAGAACATGATTATGTAAATTATGAAATTTCATCTCTATTGCATTGAGTTTCTGAATGTACAGTGAAATTTGTTGTGTTATGCTACAAGAAATGGCTACTGTAAATTGAAAGTTGATGCAAACAGCAAACAATGCCTTAAGGAGAGACTGTCATGATCTGAAATTTCAGAGTTAATGCAACTTCTTTGTCTGACTGGTGCACTTATATTTGAGCGTAATTAAAAAGCCCTGGAAGTGAAACTAATTCCTGCAGCTTTATACTAGGAGATGGATCGCCCGACTAATGAGAAAGATCTCATCCACATAGTCTCCATAGCGATGTCAAGCACAGGGGGCTTTGAGCCCCATCTTGCTGCTGTTGACTTACAGAGGATGGCTTGGGCTTGGTATCCAGCACTGCTAACTTTAATACTCAGGAACACACATGATAGCTGGTCCAGCACTGGCAAGCAATAGATGACTTTTCTTATTTCTTTCCACCCCAATTTTCTGTGTGGTTTGTTGTTTTTTTTTTTTAAGAGCCTGAAGCAGAAAAATATAACTGTTGGAAATTGCTTTACATTAGTTGATTATCTCTGGCTAAGTTGAGAGCATTTGGCCTTGCTTATTTGAAATAATTTAACACTAGAACCCCACGGAGGGTGGTAATTTACAGGGGATAGTCTCAATTGGGGTATGTACATATTGCGAGGCAAAGGGCGGGGGAACTGCCAAACATATTTAGATAAATCTTGGAACTGCTGCTTATTATTCTAGGCTGTATTTTGTTTCAGTAGACCAAATGCTGTTAAAATCACCAACGTGCTCACATTAGAAGCAAAATCATTTGATGCTCTTTGTCTGTTCAGACCCATGAAACCTAAATTTTCAATGTTACCTATAAGTTAACTTTAATGTGCTGTAAACACATATATATTTGCATAGTTTATGTGAGGTGCTCTGTTGTAGGCGGAGGGTTGCATTTTTTTTCTCCCCAAATTCTCCAGGTTATTACCTCATGCTCCTTTAGGCTAAGGTACCCTGTCAGTCATCGAACTGTCACCTCCCGTCTTCCACAGTCAGAGCTTTGTGCTACCTTTGGTAGCCATCCAGCAAAGGCATGGCTCGTTACTAGCACTTGCTACTGATACAGGTTTTGATTACCTCAAGGATTATGCTGAGTTTTGATTGCTATTTTTTTAATTACAATCAGTGAATTGCTATGCTGTTTCAGTAACCAGATATCCATTTTATACATAAATATTGGGTTTGGGGTCTGATGCAGCAGGAGCATACTCACACCTCTGCCAATAGCTTCCTCAAAAGTAAGTAATTGGTTTTCTCAAGGTTATTTATTTAGACAACTATTTGATATCAGACTGCAATTTTGTTGTCTTCAATACATGTAAGACTAGTTTTTCTCTATTAATTGTCCACTGAACTTTATTCTTTCACTCAAACTAGAGCCAAAAGACCAAGACCAGTCATAGATCAAACGCCAATATCCGGTGTAAATCCACGTAAGCCAGTGGATTATACAAGCAGAGAATCTGGGTCCATATATATTAGAGAAAGAGAGAAATAAATCTTACCTGCACTGAGAGACTGCATTAGCTTATTGTGTTTGTAAGACTTTGAAAAACCTAATATAGATTCCTGTAGTGGATGAGCATGGGGAGCTCCATCATTTCCTACGTGCATTTGGCAAGCCCAACCACTACAAAGTCAAGCTGCTTAGTGCTTTTATTTTTCTGCCTTGTCAAGACCAGGCAGTGAGTTTGCTCACATGGAAAAGTTAACTAGTTAAACCGGATTTCATCTCGCAGCGAAGGGAGCTCAAGTGAAAGCAGCCTGATTTCAATGCAAAGCAGTGATGTTAAAATTTAATGTGGTTTAGCCAGGGTGCTTTTAAATTACATCTCTGTTTAGCCCAGATACCTTTCTTGAGTGTCCCCTGAATAGCTAGGGCACAAATTTAGCCAAGATTTGCTGTATTTTCACAAGGCATGAGAAACAAAGTGGAACTCAGTGCGGGGGCACCAGGAAGGTGCCCACCCATGCAGGATCTCATCCCTTTGGCTCATTTCAGTGTTTCCAGAACAAATTTTTCCCCAAAGGCAGACCTGGATACACCTCTGCGGAGTCTCCTGACACCCAGTTTCTCTCTCAGACCTGGAGCAATTTGATAAGGTGAGAAGCTCAGCTCTCAGTTAAGATACTTCGAGCTTTCCTCATTGCAGAGAAAAGCCTGAAGGCATGAAGTGGGGATATCTGGGAGGCTCAAAAGCCGGATAGCAAAATAAACCTCTTGCCTCAAACATTAACGCTTCAAGCCTTTTCTCACTATCCTGAGGAATGAGAGCAGTGTCATAATTTTGGGGAGACCTGAGCACTTGCGATTAACCATGCTGCTCATCCCTGAGAAGGAGCTGCTGAATCCCAACAGGTTTAGTGGCCTCAGTGGGAAATCAGAGGTACAAATGAGCAGGAACAAGTATAGCATATTCTAGCCATTTCCTTGCTGTTGCTGTTACATGGGGTTACAGCACTGAAGGATTGTATTTAAATCCCCAAAAAGGTTTTCAATTTTAAAAAAATAAAAATATTCAGGTTTTGTAAAGTTCACCCTTCAGTGTAATCTTCCTGTGATTTAGAAATGTAATTATAAAGCCAATTGACAGTGCCCTTTAAAATATGTCATGTAGGAAAATTAATTTTAGGATTTCTTTCCTCTTTTTTTTTTTTTTTTTTTAGCTTCACTGTCACATCTTGGGCTAGAGAGAAGCATTTGAAGGTCCAGTGAACCTTCCTCATAGGGACAGGGAATAGTGGGGCAATGACAGGTAATCGCATCACCCTCCTCTTTCTTGCACCTCATTTTAACATTTTTCTGTATTACAGGCCAGACGTTCTTGCTTCTCAGGACGTTCAGCCAGCGTTGAACATGGAGTGGGACTAACCTGCTTAATTTCTCAAAAACCCTAGGCAGTGTGTAGATGACAGTACATAAGCGCTTTGGGATGAGAGCATGCTCACGATCGAGCCAGGGAGGTGGAGCGGGATGGAGCCAGCGGGGAAGCTCAGGTCTCCTACGCGCACCTCCCTGCGCGTGGAAGGGACCTCTTTAGCCTCGCCTGGTTTCAACGACCTAAGCACAGCCTGAATTAAGTTGCTGCAATGCAAGTTGCACAAATACAGACTAATATAATTTGTCACAATTAGAGCTTGATTGGATGTTTTCATTCGGGGTGATCCAGGCCAAACTGTTACAAATGACCTCTTAGCCTTAGAGCATAAAACAGATTTGCTAAATCAAGTTTGAGACTGGAAGGAAGACACCGAGAGCACCCGTCTCTCATGGCCATACACCTCTCCTGCACAGCACCTGTGAGGGCAGTGCAACCAGGACTTGCAAACACTTGAAAGCAGGGAAACTACCCAGCACATATGATTTAGGAACATTCCTAACTTAGGAGGAGTATTTTAATCTCTCTGAGTATTTTCCTCTCTGTGAAAGTGTAATCCACGTGCTTTATGCTTGGCATTCATTTCTGTTTGGCTGGAAAGATGGGAAGGGAAGGGCAGGGAAATGGGAATTTTGTCTGCAGCAGCCTCCAGGTCTGCAGCAAGGTCGGGGCAGAGGGAGGGTCTTGCTGAAAGTTGGGGTCGTCACTCACAGCCTGTAGGAGCTGACTGGTTTGGGGCTTGGGAAGAGAAAGGGGCTTTAGGCTGGGTTCCTCCAGCCTCTCCCAGGAAATCGTTCCATTTTGCAGGGAACAGCAGCTATAAATACTAAAAAATGCTCACCAGGTCATGGGTGGAAATCCTCACCTCCACCCTGGTGAGTGCCCTAACACACATTTCCCCTTCAAACCTCCCACAGCAGAAGATACAGCCCAGCCCTTTGTTTCCTTCTAACTGCTGGGAAGCTGGTGGAAGAGCTGCCAATCCCCAAAACACATGTCCATGCTGCAACCAGCATCTGAGGCCCTCAAAGCTCATTAGAGGAGAGCGAGGAATTGGAGTTGGAGGCAGGGTGAGGTGCTACTGAAGGTAAATAAAAGTTTGAGGCTGTCAGCTTGGCTTGCTTTTTCAGCGGTCGGGGCACGAAGCATCCGTTTCACCTTGGCACTCTGCATCACTCACAAAACAAGTGCTGATAATGACGGGATGACCGCTCTGCTTTCCTCCACTTGCAAGCAGTTGGTGGTAATGATGTTCATTATGCATTCAATAGGCTATTTTACAATATGAAGTCATTTAGAAAAGGATAATTAGTCCACAGCTTGCTTTTCATTTTATTTAATTTTCTTTACTTCTGTTTGGGAAAAAAAAAAAAAAAGAAAAAACAAAACGTAGGGATTGTGTTATTTTTGCAGCAAGCAAAATGGAGCTGTTTGATTTATCCTCACTCGCAAGAGAGATCGTGAAAATGGTGCCCCGTTTTTTGCTGAATGATTTCTTGCAATTGAGCATCCAAAAGAGCATTTTAATCTCAATGTGTGCTCTGCTATTGTATCAAATTAAGAAGAGCAGGCACGGGAGGCTGCTCAGTGAAGAATCCTCTTTTCCATTAATTTGGATGTGTTAAGTGCACTTTCAGAAGCCAAAAATATTCTTGTAAAAACAAGATTGCACAATGGGATTTCTTTCTAGGGCTTCAGTCATCTACCAGCATTATCATTGCTAAAATTAAAGAGGGGCTGAAAGAGTAACATCTCCAGTTAACAGAGGCACATCACTTATCTGTTTGTTTTGGTTGGGTCTGTTACTTTGATCCTATGGGGCAGGTGGCCTACAGAGCTACCAGAGCAGAGGATTTGGGGCTCTGAATCCTTCCTTGCACTTCCAAATTCCTTTTGTTTTTCTCACAACAGCCCAAAACAAAGCAGACTCTGTTGAAAAGGCATTAAGGCACAAACTGACTTTTCAGCCTATGAAATGGCAATCGTTATGCTCCAGGCTGATAAAAATGTATTCATTTATGTATTGGTAGCTGCAGTGCAATGAATCGATAGCTCAGGGAAGATGGTTCCCAATGGTTTCCAGAAGCTGAGGAATAAGCTTGGTACTGGCACCCTGGCTGCTTCAAGCAGAGTGGCCTGTCGTCACGTCCCTGGAGATGTCTCTGCTCCCTGCATGGCCGCAGCTCCCGTCCAGAGCCAGAGAGCCCCCCTGGATCGGGTCCCTCGCCCCAGCTGAGTTCAAGGTCTAGGTAAGGGGAGCTTCCTTACCCCATTTTTGTGTGATGTGCTGCACAGGCAGCATAGGCAACTAAAGTCAAAAGATTTTCTGTTTCTGTCAAAGGGAAATGAAATTCATATGTTTGGGGAAAAATACCTGGAACTGCCTTGCTGCATGGAAGCACTTTTAGGTAACTGACCTATTTATTGAGAGCTCAAGTACGATTTTAGGTAAGTAGTCCCTTGAGTCTCTGGCCAACCGTTATACTAGGAATTTCCTAAAGGTGATGTCTCCTGTACAGTTAGAGTCAATAAGGCATGAAAGAAATAAGATCTGAAACAGTGTAATGTATGAAATATGAATTGCACAGCAGCCTTGGATTACAGCAAGTCCAACTGAAATGCCTGGTGCTCCCCTTTACTTTTATTTCTATTAATATTCCTCAAGCAACAGCAAAGATCGATTTGAAGTAGAGAGCACAGAGAGTCATGGGAGCTTCATTAGCATGCAAATCTGAGTGAATTCATTAGCCCTGCAACTGATGCTGATGCTCCTGGAAACTAGTAAAAGAGTAAAGTCTGCAGAAGTAAATCAGGCCGTGCTAATGAGCCTGTTAATAAAGCTTTTGTAAGCCTTTTCTAGAGCCAAAGTGACAAAGCACACTGTCAACATTAAACCTCTGGTACTGTGCCTTAGATGAGAGACTCTTTTTTTTTTTTTTTTTTTTTTTTTTGGTGATGGGGAAGAAAGCAGAGAACTGTAGCAAAGGTAGAGAGCAAGGCAAAAGCAGTTACAATATTTCCTCATCAGAGATAAAAGGATTGTGTGGTTGCAGACAAGAGACAGAATGACAAATGCAACTGTGCAAATAAGATCCATTTGACTGAAATTATATTTTAAAGAAAAACAGGAAACCAAATTTTTCATAATGGGGCTTTCACCTTCTGGCTGTATGCTCTCATTTTCCCTTCGTCTTATTAAGCATAATTTCAGGACTACATTTTGTTTCATCTCCTCCTGAACTTGCAGACATGCTTACGGCACTGATGCAGTGCCCAGCTCGCTGGGGGCCGCTGCAGCCCACGCACCTCCTCACCACGCAGGATGGCTTGTGGTGAAGGAGAAACATGCGGCTGGCCAGCCCTGGGGCTCTGACCCATTCATTATAGGGGCTAGGAAGACCCGTACCAGGGCAGTCTCTGGTCCTGGCCCCTCAGCTGTGGGACACGCTGGTCTGGAGCAAATCTGGTGGGTTCTGACAGACCCAACCCCACAAATCAGGGGCTCCATGGAGCAGGGAAGGGCTCTGCTGGGGGAAATTTGGCCCAGATGGGTCTGTGGATGCTGATGCAGAAGGGTAAGGGAGCTGATAGCATGCACATTAGGAGCAGCAAGTGGTCTCCAGATGGTGCTCTGATTTCTTCTGGTAAAGGCAACACTGAGGAGGGGAGCACATTGTATTTAACAGATTGAAAACTCCATTTCAGTCCATACTCCCTTAAAGTGGACCCATTCTCTGTACGCATATTGCCATTTTTGGACTTCCATGGTTACAGGGTGGGAACCTAAGGCATGGGGTGATGTTTAGTCTGAAGATCAAAGCTTAATTTTAGTACTGAAGAATTTCCTCCTTTACCTTCCATTTTGCCACCATTTCATGTGTTGCAAAGTTAGAGGTCTCCTTTCCCTGCTATTGCACCAAGGCTTTAAGTTTTCCAGGTGGGAAATAAATCACAGTACCCAAGCCACAAGCCCTGCCAAGATCAGTCAGGCACCCACACTGACGAGCCGTGATGCTGCTCATCCCCCTCGACCTTGTGTCTGCTTCACATGGCATCAGCAGCTGCAGCAAACGAAAAGGCTGCGGGTTCACTGGGCTCCGAGGCAGAGATAAGGGGGAGGCCAGTTAGAAATCTATTTGGTTTCTTTTTGCAGCAACCTCTTTGTGTAAAAGAGCTTGATGCAGGGGGAAACTGATTACTGCTTTCTCATCAAGTGGAAAAAGAAGTGCTTTATACACAGGCTGATGGAAAACTACTGGAATGCTTTTCAGTTTCCATCTCTAACCTTTAGTACTTTCTGCTGCCTTAAAGGGAACAAAACGCTGGACTGGAAAAAGGGGGAAAATATATCAAAATATATTTGGAGATAATGGCTAGTAATACAACAGACAATGCAGCTGGGCAATAAAAAGAGAGGCAAGAGGAAGGCATCAAAAATACCGTAAGAGAGTGGAAGGAAAGAAAGAAGACAGGGAGAAAAGGTAAAAGCAAGGAAATGAAGAAAAAAAGCCACTTGTATACTGGGGTAGCAAAGGACAAAGAGGAGATGAAGGGAAGGCAGAGCGACAGCAGTGCAACAAAAATGAAGAAGAGGCACTTGGTGAATGATGGAGCAGGGTCACGGGCAGGCACAAGTGGGGAGGAGAAATGGAGTGGAAATGAAGCAAAGGGAAGTGTGGAGTGGCAGTGATGCACCCGACCTGTTTTTTTTTTTCAGCCGCAAAACGATGGCAAGCGTTTGCGTTAATAATGCGAATGCTTGGTTACCTGAGAGGAGAGGGAGCTGTGGCTAGCTGGTGTCAGGGACGCCGTTTGGTTGGTGCTATAGGCTGAGCTATGCTGAGCCTTTTTCACAGCCTCTTTGGACTAAAAGGGGAGGGAAAGCACTAAGAGGTAAGCGACGACAAGGTTTGGGCTAAGACCCATTGGTCTGACAACCCACCTATAGATTGCACTTTTTCCTTCGGTGCTGGTAACCTGCTCACCTGCCAGAGGACATTGGGCTCACTGCCCTTCACCTCCGGATAGCTGAATTTAATATAAATACCAGAGATCTTTGTGCCCTGTTTTCATACACAAGTTCACCCAAGTAGTTCGTCCTGCCTATAATCTCATAAGCACAGTGTCATAACGCTTGTGCTCAGCTGCATTTCTCATAGCCTGCTGCATATTTACATTGCACGGTGATCGCAGCATTCAACATGCCACATTCTAGGTGCAATCGCGCTGGCGCCTTACATACCAACTGCACCATCTGTTTTGATTCCTCTTTCTTTTGTGTTACATCGCAGCATCGCTTTTTCTTTTTTTTTTTTTTTTTTTTTTTTGCTGCAGCTGCAAAAGCTGTGGGAACATTCCTATAATAACTCCCATACAGCTTGGTTTAGCAGATATTTGGGCTCTTTCATTCTTAGCTGCCGAATTACATTTGGTTATCAACATGCATTATATCTGCTGTCAATTAGCTGTTATCTAACACCGTGAAATGACTTAACTCCTTCAGCCTGTTCAGAGACCTGTCCCCTACCAGCACACCGCACAGCTTGTATCAGCTTGCAAAGATCCAGGCAATTTTGTCACACTTATTTTTTTACCGGTGCTCATTACAGCTAAAGGTCAGTTGTGTTTCCATTGTAAGCCTACGGATAATGGCGGTGATCCAGCAAACTCTTTCTTGTGTAAAGTTAACAGGACTATTTGCATAAAAATCCTTACTCAGGGAGTAATTTGCAGGATCGCACCTTTAAAACCTTAGCCTCAGGAGCAAGGCAAAAGCTGGAACCTGGAACAGCAATCTTCCAAAGCCATATTTTATCAGAGAAAATGATCAAAATTTAATGAGGAGAAAAAGGTACTTAATGGCTATAGATAGTGTAATTTCAGCCATAAAAATGGGATCATCCTGTGAGGCACTGTGCTGTGGCCTTTCAAATCAATAGGACCGCAGGCAGCAGCCTCAGCGGTTGCAGGATGAAGCCCTACAAAGCGTCGGGCAAAAGTCCTAACCCAGTGCAAAATGCACATGGTGGGTCCATAACTTTTAGTCGGACGGACCACTTGGATGAGCGACTGGGGCTTTGTCCTCCATGTGCTTGGCCGCAAAGTAGTGAAAAGTTATAAGCAAAGTAGTGAAAGTTATAAGCAAGCGTAGTGAAACCTGGGCTTGCGCTCATGGCCGAAGCTGCTCGCATCTCAGGAGGGTTTTCACCTGCTCTCACAGCAAACGTTTCAAGTGTTTCACCAGCTCAGTTGTTTATAATACTGGAGACTCCCTGAGGCTCAACGCTAGCCTTGAAAATCTGTTTACATTTTTAAATATATGCCAAAGTGTAAGCTCTGGGACAATTAACGGAAGTTAGGTAGGCAAAGCAACACAAATAGAATCAAAAAAGGCCTTTAGTAAGTCTTGGGTGAATATCTCTGCATATTTTCTTGAACTGCCCAAGTGACAAGTGCTAGCCTTCGTATCCCAGGTCACATCTGAGAGAGGCAGCAGATGGGTTTGGCCATTGGGGAGCAAATATTAGTCCTGGACAAAGGCACTGCTTTATTTTCCCAGTGTATCAAAATTAGAGAACCCCTTAGCGCTAAATAATTTTTTTCTGCCTCACTGTGAAAATTCTCGGCGTTCAATAGCCCTCCACAAGTTCTCATTTTATCCCTGTAGTGCAGTGCTCCTGTGGTTATATGTCAGCTGCAGTAGTGGTAAACATGTACACACTACTCATTTAAGAGCTTTTAAAAGACTTCTTACTGTGCCCAGAAATTACACCTGTGCTTTCTTACTTACCCATGCTGTTGCCTTTGTTTCTCAGGCTATATTAAGCCTTTTTTTTTTTCCCCCTTTGAAAGAGTAGGGCAAGTATAAACACCTTTAAGTCTTGGCTTGCTTTCTAGCAAGCAAGTTGTGCAGAGGGACAGAGACAGTTAATCTGAACAAAGGGAAAAAATATGGGTGCATTGCAGTAGGGATGGCAGAAGATATCTGCCCCTACTGAAGACACTTGACTTTTCAGGAGCTCTGTGGTGTTAGCTGAAATCCCTGGCAGCTGCAGTGCTTGACTTCCCCGAGATGGGGACCTGTGATATTCTGACTGTGCTTTCTGTATCTAGAAATGATGAAGAGAGACAGAGCACATAGTACCCGGAGGAACTGCGTCAGCGGAGGGGAAGGTGGATGCAAGGGTGCAATGAGGCATTGGCCTCTAATAAACTTTTCCATTGTAGGAGAATCTTTCAACATTAAAGATGATTTGATAGAAACAAGAATAAGAGGAGATGTGGTAAGTAACATAAAATACCATATCTAAAAGACTGTTTGATCTGTTTGCATTATACTACTAAAAAAGGGAATTGAAATAGAGGTCCTGGTAATGTCAGTGGTCAAATTCTACATTGGTCTCATTTGTCCAATATTTTATGTGGAAACTTTCACTCAGACAAAAAGACAAAAAAAAACCCAAAGAAACAAACAAAAAAAGGAATCAACTTCAACTGCTTAACACAGTCTCTGATAACACAACGGTACTTTGGATGGCGTGAAGTTGATCTGTGAAGCACTCTGATGTGGGATATGACTAAGAAAATAACTCAAAGACTTTTGAAGTAAAGGGCTGGTGTGCGACATGTTTCGTACCTCCTCTCAGATAGTGACAAAAGCGCTAACAGTGAACCTTCACTGAATTTATCTGACCCAGCCCATCCCAGCAACTCTCCTGTAAGAGTCCCTGCATGTACGTGGTCGTGGTTGCTGCTGTCAGGTCCGGACCCAAGTCTCCACAGGCTGCCATCTTCCACAGTTTTTAACATGGCTTTTTATGGGGCCAGACCCAGCTTTTTTCCCAACACATGCCCACTTTGCAATGCCAACATTGGGTTTTACTGTTAAATATCTGCTGATGCAGCTCTGCTGAGAATTTAGTCTTTGTGTTTTATACAATACATTTAAAAATAATAAAGCTCTTGCTCTGTATTTCACAAATATTGGAACCATGCCTCGGAGGCATCCGCATTCATTATGTTTAAATCTTAAGAAATGCTTTCTGAATTCCCCCCTCGATTTGTTGCAGCTCTTGAACCTCTGACTGATCATGTCGGGAGCGATCAGCACATCTCCTCTCGAGCTCAGATCCTGTCTCTCCATTCTGCAAGTGAAATTATCTCTGTATGTCTGCACCCATAAAGTGAAGTGCACTTGTGCTTCCAACTTCCGCGGAGTACCAGACAGTTAGCTGTGCTAGGGCTCCTATTAACGCCTGTAATTAGCACTGACAAAAGTGCCATTCCCCCCACTCCCTGAAACCGCGCTTCCTTGATTGTTTTTTTAGAAAATCCCAGTGCAGTGTAATATGTAATCATGTTTCAACAGAACAGCGAAGTTAGTGAGGCGTGACAGTGCTCTTTTTTCTAAACCTATACTGAACATCCTTAATCAAGCTTTGCTTTTTTAAAAATAATGGGTCTAATTCTCTTTTGGCTTACAGTATATTCATGCTTGTGTAATTCCATCAGGCCGTATCCTCAGCTCCTGTAAACTGGCAGAGCTCTTTTGACTTCATTTAAACCCCAGGAAGATTGGTAATAGCTGAAGATTTGGGTTGCTGATTTCCAAGCCATTCCTGATTTATGCCAGTGCAAAAGGATAATGGGTTCAAGCTTTTTTTCTTTTTTCTTTTTTCTTTTTTCTTTTTTCTTTTTTCTTTTTTCTTTTTTCTTTTTTCTTTTTTCTTTTTTCTTTTTTCTTTTTTTTGCCATTAAATCCACAGTCTTTACCTCATTTACATCAAGCCATACACAAAGTACATCCAAGCAACTGCTTTTTTCCTGAGGTCTTGATCCCTCTCTGTTCCTGCTGACCCTGTTATAAAGCTCACACACCCAGCAGCTCCTGAAAACATCCACCAATCTCCCTAAAGGCCCTCAGGAGGATCAGGCCAAACTATCAGCAAAAGTTGCCTTATACCACTACATACATTGCATTTTTTTGTGTTCTCTAAATTAGATGTTGTCTTCCTGTATGCAGACATACGATGACATATCGCGGTTGGACTTGAGGATCTTAAAGGTCTTTTCCAACCTAAACAGTTCTATGATTCTATATTGCTATAGACTATGCTGTCTCCAGACATCTCCCAGGAGGAAAGCTTATGGATGCTTGAGCACAGCTCTGCCACAACCCAACAGAGACAACATGTCCTCAGCCATTGCACTTAGGAGGTGCTGCAATGAAGTAGTTGTGTTTTGTTCTTTTCTCTCCCTTCTTTCACTCCTGTGTTCAACAGTCATATGTTTGCTGGTATCCACAGCTCTGGGGATAGCAACAGGCAGGTAACGAAAGTGAAGAGGACAGAGTCAGCATGTTTCTTCTTGGTGGTGTCAAATTTGTCTTTGGTAAGAACCTCGTCAAGTTGAAAGGCAAGAAAGATGTGAACCAAGAAAGAAATGTGTTGAAGGGCTGCTGGTTGCAAGTCCATTCCCGTGATCAGAGAGTACATATTTATACTGGCAGTACTGTGGCTTGTCTGATATTAGACTGACGTTTAAATTAGGTACAGACTCGACGATAACTCTGATTGCACCTGGGACTTCTGAGTGCAGCACAGGGCAAATAAATAATGATGTCTGTAGCAGCAGATAGAGACGCTGTTACTAACTTTGATATAGCAATGTGAAACACTGGGTGAAACATCACACAGGCTGACAGATTAGAGATTTCATAGGCTTCAGGTACAAGAATAAAGAAAATAAAACTTGAAATGAACTTTCTTTGATAAAAGTAGCCATGGAAAAGGCTTCCAAACACCCGTAAAACCACCATGTGGTTCCTACTGGTGACTGCACCCAGTACTTTATTGTAGAAATACGAACTGTAGCAACTGAGCTGTAGCAACTGAGCTGTAGTTCTTCTATAAACTTTTTATAAACTTGTTTTTTCATGGATCTGGAGCACTACAGAATATAGAGCATGCAAGCTTTTCCAGGACAAAGTGCCTAATTGTTGGTTTTGCACTGACTCACTGCATTCAGAGACATAAGTTATGATCTATATTGTACCATACTGGCCCTACATACCTGGAAAAAGAGTCAGACTTGTTAATTCAGTTCTGAACTACCAGTTATTCAGTCCTTCCACATCTCCCTTCCCAAGGAACACCTCTCTGCCAGGACAGAAGGAGGAGAGACATGATGAGGTAGGTACCAGAAAACTAGAGGAGTGTTTGCATAAGCTTCCATTACATATTACACTGTATAAAATATTAAGACGCCTGCCAATACGTTTTTGGGACTTCCACATAATGATCTCCCATAGAAGGAATCACTTCAGTACTCTGGCACTCTCAGAGTTGTAAAGTCAGCTGCCCACAAAATGCTTCATTCCTCCCAGTTGTGCTTTGATGCCTTCATCATTCTGAGCCTCCGGGAAGAGGACATGTCTCCCAGATTCAATTAAAATGCACTCCGCTTTCTGAAGCGCTTCATTTCCGTTTTGTGTTTGGGGCTTGGCTGCACAAGTCACAAGAATTTGGTATTATCTTTTTTGGAGGACAAACCCTGGCACTTCAAATGTTTCCCTTCCTGTAGGATTATTGTCATCATTCATCATCCTGTATATGCAGTATGTTTGATGGTATGAATCCTTGCTCCTGACCCCACCAATGACATTAATAGAGAGAACACCACACTTCTGTGCAATTGTTTCCTCTCAACTGCTGCTCAGCTTTTCATAGTGATTCAGATGAGTAAATCAGCACAATTTTATGGAGTTCTGCCAGTTGTGACTCACTGATTTTTCCAGCACTTACGATACCGATGTTTTTCTCCCCCAGTGAGAAGCCTTTCCCAGCATCACTCCAACCCCGGAGAAAGCAGCCGAGTCCCTGCTGACTCTCTGAGCAAGGCTCCCCACCCACCGTGCCCACCATGGGGGGCCGTACGAGAGAGGTAAGGCACAGGGTAAGGGCTCAAACCAACACTTATCAATAGTGCTAATAATTAAAAGCTAATGCAGTGTCCTCCCTCCATCCTTTTCCCAAAGCATTGGTTTCCCCATGATGTTAAAAAATGGGATTTGATGTTGCTTTCAATTTTGATGTGTTTTCTAACCTACGTAAAAGCAGGACTAACCACGACTATAAGCTCACGACCACTTTTTTGTTAAATTCAGCCTGATGCAGATACCACATCCTGAGATGTAAATCAGAACTGAGATACACTGAAATAAAACTGGCTTATGTTAGAGGGAAAAAACGGGCTCTGTTTGGTCTCAATTACCCTTCTGCTTGCTGAAGCACCCATCAGTACTTCTTTCCAGGAGGGCGGGGCTTCTCCAGGGCATTAGCTGTTTTCTGTTGTGGATAAGATATCTTTGCTGAAACTTGCTGCACATTTGGAAGCCTCTTACAAGATGCTGGTTCATGAAATCAAGTGTAGGACAGTGCCCTCCCTCTCCCCACAGTACGTTATGGTTGAACTCATAGAAATAAAACAGTTCCTGAAAAACACTTGGTGAATCTACATAATTAAAAATCTTTCCTGCTGGGGGTTAATGATTTGGGTAGATTAACTTTATAATGTAATGTAAAATGTTGAAATCAAGAGTGTGTATCCAGAAATACTGGTTGCAGCTCTGCAATGGGAGACAATTTTAAGTAAATAACCAGAGAAAGTATTTTGCAATTAAATTAAAGATGTTTCCAAACTACTGTACTTTGCTATAAAAAAACATCATCTTGAAAAGTCAAGTTTCATTTATTTTAATTAGCGCTGTCATGAAGTATTTCGTTCAGCAAACACTGACTAACAAGCCCTTTTCCAGACACCAATTTGAAACGTGTGCATCAGAAAAATGATCGCAGACCCTTCATGTGGTGTCTTCTGGGCTCAGTTCTCAGGTAGTCAAGAACAGCCTCACTCCACCGAAGTCAGTGTGGAAAACTGATATACATCAGGTGAAAACAGAGGCTTTAATCTTCTTGATATGCCCTTCGGGAGGTGATGCAGTCTACCAACATCGGTCGGAAGATTCCTGTTGTCTTCAGAGAAATTCAGGTTCAAAGCTGTGTATTCCGGGATGAACCTCTGGTCCCTTTCACTGTTCTCACACTCGAGTTATTTAACTGGAAAGGCATCAGTATCAAATTGATGGAAAGCCGAAGTGATCTTGATCCTCCTTTGAGACTTACTGTTGAATTGCATTATATATAAGCAGAGAAGCTTTTTTATTATTAATGGGATAGAAAATCAGAACCATCAAGGAAAATGATGTAAGTCCTATTAAGATGGATGAGTTGGAGTTAAGTCCATGTATTCATAACAAGATTGTTCTCTGCGACTCCTGTAAAAGTGCATTCTCTCATGTGTCCTCTCATGGGAAGACCTCACCGGGGTGGAAGAATGCCAGGGGAAATGCCACGAACTTCTTCTGGGGCAGCTTCCCAGCCTGGAGGGCAGTTGTGCAGGCAGCAGTCACACGCATGCGGGCACGAGGCTGCTTTGGGGGATGGTCTGCTCCAGGGTGGTAAATCTGGGGCTGCCACCCCAGGAGCTGACCTCCTTTAGGATCTCTTCCTTAAATCCCTTTCTCCATCATCCAACTTGTTTTCACATCTGCCAAGTATTGCAGCTCCTTCTGCATGTCCAATGAGGGGATTATTTCACAGGCTTAAATCTCACTGCTAAAAAAGAAAGTTACGCTGATAAATTCTTGTTGTCTACACAGGGAGGCTGGTGAGGAATAAGCTGAAGTGAGTGTGAAGGGCACTGTCGATTCTGTAGAAATGCCTCTTATTTCACATGGCTAGCGTCACATCCAGACTGCTCAAAGCACAGCACAAGGTATCCTCCGGGGAGCGAGTGAGGAGCAGCTGTTCTGGGCTGCCCCCTTATTTAGGTAAGCCCATGTATATAAAATCTGCATATTCCGTTTTAATTTCATCCTGTTGCTCATAGCTAAAACCTCTTGTTCCGCCTTAATTTATCCCTTCTTTCTGTTAACACCCTTCAAATACTTCTAGACTCTTCTGCCTTCCTTGCCATTTAGCCACGCTTTAATCTTACCTATTTATTCATTCATCATAAATCAATCGCTCCTGCCCCCTAATCAGTGCAGTGCAGCAGCTCTGCTGGGAGCTCCCTCCAGTCCGTGTGCCACTAACAAGCAGGACCAAATGCCGGGAGCCTCGCGGGTGGCGCAGCATCGTGCCAGGAGGGATCCTTAACGCCCGACCCCGGGGTGTCGTGTTTTCCATATGCTGCCCCCCTGCCACCTCCTAATGCAAAATCAAGGTCTGCTTTCCTCCTGCTGGCAGCCCTGCATATCTTATCCCCATTACTATCATTTTGGGAGGAATGGTTTTGTCCAGATAATAATAATTTTCATTTCCCCATTCAGAATCTCCTCTTATCTTCTACCCGTGTGTAACTGATTAAGTGATAAGGACATTCCCTCTTTCCTTCTTACCTTATAATAAGCACCAGCAAATCTCTGCCGGTTTTGAACTCAGCAAGTGTGCACTCTGCACCTTCAAGTGGATCCTAATCCAAACATTCTATGGCTGAAAGCATTCGAGTGCTTAAAGGATCCACAGCTTTTCTCCCCACTCCCCAGGAGTAATACACATAAAGCTACCCAGCAGCAGGTCCCTCCCCAAACCTTTACAGCAGCAGCATGACCTCTGAATAGCCTCCCATCTACGCAGACCCCCGCATCTGATTTCCTCTCCGCTGTTAGTCTGTGATCTTCATAAGAATTACTCTTAGGTTGTCTTTCACTATGTTACTCCCGTGCTGAATGCTTCTAACACCCTCAGCAACTTTCATCTTGGCACCCCAGAGTCAGTTCTGTAGCCCCTTTACTTATACCAGTCTATGAAATCCTCCCTGAAGGAAATCTTCATCTTTCTTAGTGTTTGCTCTCAGTACAGGTGATGGGCGAGTTGATCCCTGGCTGCTGTGTCTTTGGGCACTCAGGAGCAAGCTGAGTGCCAGATTTGAAGCCAAGAGGAAAGTTGCCCCCCAGACCAGGGCGGCAGGATTTTGTTCTGGTTTATTTTCTTGCCTACTCCTTAAGAAAACAGTGCAATCTCTTTCTGATGTTGCATGGTCTTAGCATCCAGACAAGTGATCTTTTCTGCCCTTTCTGTGGTACTTTACAGTTGGATCTTTTCATCTTTCACTGCAAGGCTGCATGTGGACTCCTCTGAATCCAACATCAAGCTCACAATCATCTGCAGTGGTGGCAAACTGTACTGATGATTGCTCTGATCTCTCCTACTGTTGTGTTTGTACCCTTTCTCAGTTTGATTTGCTTATGTTTCACCATCACTGGGCTATTCTGAATATCTTTTTTTCTGTGCCTGGTTCCCATTAACGGTGCTTTTCTGTTCTTACATTATTTTCTCTATATGGGGGGACCCGGCCTTCCCCTTGAATATCTCCTGCTAGTGACCATGACTACCTATGTCTTCTCCCTTCTCACCACGATGCAGCTTCCAGTCATTTATAATCACAGTGCTATTTCTGTTCTCCGTCTACTCTTCATCTGTTGGGAAGCTTTGACACCCTTGCTTACCATGTACGCCTGCTCTTTTACCAGGAAACCGCTCCTCCCACTTGGCTCTCCTGGCGTGACTGCCCGCTCCTCTGACCCCACGGAGCACGGGGCTTTGCCTGCTCCCTGCCCGGTATCTCCCAAGCAAACTGCCCTGCTTTCCCACCTCGTCCCGGTTTGCAAGGCAGCCCAGCCAATGCAATTAACTCAGCTCCCTCCCCAGTTCATCTCACATGCAGTTTGGTTTAATGGAGTGAAATTCAGATGAAGTCAGAAACAATTACTCCAGATGATGTCTCCCCAGTTTCTCACACAAATCTGAAAAACGTACCGGATCAGATACTCGTACCCTACACTTAAAATGAGCCGTTTCTCAGTGTGTTAGTAACTCTGCTGCTTTCAATGCCTGAATAGCATGAGATGATTTTATTTTTTTTTTCCTCAGCATGATGGACTGAACTATTCATGGCAATGTCAGAGATCAAAGGGAGAAGGAGAAGGCTGAAATGACCAGGGGAGCAGAACCAGGGCAGTGGAAAGGAGGCTTGGTGATAAAAGAAATTGGTGAGATGACAGCAAGATGAGCTGCGATCTAAGCCCTCCTCATACCTTCCGGTTTTATACATACACTCAAAACATATTCCAGGGCTTGAGAGTGTTTTCTCCTTTTTGGAAATGTATTTTGTCATCACTTTAGCTGACAGCCATTGGGGAGAATGAAACACTTTGGTTAGCCTCAAACACCTTGCTAAGTTCTCCTTAGTTTGAAGCACAGCGATGTTTTATTACAGCTGACACCAATCAAGGCAAATAGACAAAAGTAAGAATTTTGATTTGGGATCCATGAAACGAAGGAAATAAGTGAAGCAAATTTGTACTCACAGTTCAAAGGAAGGGGTAAGTCAGTCCCAGGAAAAGGTTTCTCTTATCCACACCTTGTGCTTTGGGAGGAATGGGCTGTTTTACACGGGATTCTGCAGCCTCTGCAAAGCTGTTGGAGCAGGATGAGTGCTTGGTACCACCTCTGTTCCTGGGATTTCATGACGCAGCCAAGGTCATGGGAAACCGGTGTTAGGGAGGAAAAAAAGAAAAAGAAACCATGACCTTGTCCATCATAACAGACTGAGCACTTATGAGTCTGGTCCCAAAAGGATTAAATTATTGTATGTTTGTTCTGAGGTGGCACCTATGGTCCACAGCGAGTCATTAGTCCCCTGTACTAACTACCATGCAATGATAGAGCCCTGTCACAAAGATGCTATCCAAAGGTAAAAGAAACCCCTGTCCTTTCAGTGGCTCTGATCCTAGCCACTACTGCTCTAAATTACCTCTGAATATCCTGGTGGAGCATTAAGCAAGAGGAAAACATTACAAGGCATCAGTGATTGACCTCGATGGATAGCCAGAACGGGGTCATGACACACCAACCCTCAGCCACCAAGGTGTCACCAGGCAGGGGAATTTTAAAGCCGGATGGGTTGGAGGCTGACCTCAGCTATATGGCGGCAAAGCCCCTGCCATCAGGGGAGCTCCCCTGGGTCGGCGTTGGTGGGAACGGCAGGGGAACCGGCCCCACAGCACCGATGGGGAGTTACAATGGGGCTGGAGCAAACATCTACACTGACTTGCTCATGTGAAGAGAAGCGAGAAATTTTTGCAATGAAACGTGGAACTGTTTGAAATTCACAGTTTGTCACAGCCCATTGTGAATTCAAGAACAGGCCTTCTTTCAAAGGAAATTTTTGTGATGGCTTATTAAGAAAAAACAGGCCACTTTCTAGTAAAAGTGGTCAGGCAAGCAGGCCTGCTCCAGAGTGAGGCTTTGATAATATGAGCCCATTTTCCATGGCTTTGGCATTAAGAATACAGAGAAGTGCACACTGTCCAAAGTTTGCACAGAAAACGGACATGTTGTCAAAGCTGTGAACGAAGAGAATGGAGACACCTGGAGAAAGGCATTTACATCCTCCTTTAGGAGAATACTACCTAAACATCTGCTTAATATTGAGTGTGTGTTTAAGATATGGAAGGAACTTATCCTCATATCCGCGCACTGGGGAAGAAAAGACCTGAGGACTACACCCAGGTCACAGCAGGATTCATTGCTCTGTTTTAGTATCAAGCCCATTTGTTTGTGCCAATGAATTACGGCGCTTTTCTTTTTCACTCCTGCGGCATTAATAGCAGCAAAATCAAGTCGCCTACAAATCCTCACACCTTGTATATCCAAACCCCGCGTCCTAGGCATTGCTCTGCTATGGTGACTCGGGTACGGAGATTTGTTTGAAAGAAAGGATAAAGCCAAATCTCCCTTTGTTTTCCTGCTGTCCTAAATTTCACCCTGCCTTTGAATAGCTTTGCCTCAGCACTTTGAACTTTGCATAACTCTTAAGAATAATGAGAAAACAACAAAGAGCAGTTTTCTTGTGTCCAAACGAGGAGCAGCCCTTGCTGGTGCTGAGCCCACGGCAGCTTGGGGGGCGAGGGGAGGGGAGAGCCCGGGCACAGGGGCACTGCCCGGGCCGCTTGTGTGACTTAACAGTGACATCCAGCGGTCACCGAGGTCCCTCTGACATCGGCCTGCCCGGGAAAAACTCGCAAAAGCCCTTTTCTTATTGAAGTGTAGGGATATTTGTGCATCAGGAGTAGCTGACCTGGGTGCCGGCGGTTCCCTCTTGCTCGGGATGCCCTAACGCAAGCTCAGCTGCCTCCTGACCGACAGCGACATTAGAGCGTGCCTTCAACTTTTGTTTTAAACCTCAGAGTATAAAATAATCTTAAAATCATCCTGGTTTTCCTCAATTTTATAACCCCCATGCATTTGCAGCATCATGAATGTTGTTCATAATTAAGCTGCTATAAACATAAAAATAAATCAAAACCCTATAAAACATTAGATCACAGAAACTTTTCTTTCTACTAGTTATTACACTAAACACAAAAATAAGCAGTTTTCATCTCAAGTTTAACATTACAGGCATATTTTTACACGATAATTTGGTTTTCAAAAAAAGTCTAACTGTGAAGTTTAATGATACTACATGAAGCAGCTTGTCAGTTCATATTTATATTCAAATCTGAGTTTTCACAGTTCCCAGTGTGTTTCTTTAGTATTTTGTTGAAGATATTCTGACAGTCTTTCTCAAAACTGTCTCTAGGAAAAGCAGCATGAAAACCTGCAAAGAAACAAAAAGCTTCCTACACTTCTGGCTCGGGGTTTGGATGCTTGAGGAGGAGACTTATTTCCTACACGCACACGAGGCTGATGCTCGAAGGCTCAAATGTCTGGCTGCCGCAACGCAGCCCTTCTGGCTACGCCTGTCTTTTCCTACGAGCAATGGGTGGTTGCACCAAAGTCCTGGAGGAGTCCCCAGAGGTTAAAAAATACGTCAGTCTGAAGCATGGAAAGCTGCAGCCACCCGAGCACCTCTGAATCTGCCCATGGAGGTCAGAGACCAGTTTTGGCACTCCCCTCTGCCCTTTCTGCCCCCCTCTCCTGGTTGCAAGCCAGGCTGGCTACGCATAGCCAGGGGAAGAGGTGTTTGACTGGTGGTTTCTGAGTATTGCTCTCAGCACCAAGACGGATGCAGCCTGCCAAGTACAGCTTCGACCTCACAGGTTACAGGACCTGCCTTACCACAGGTAGCAAAACCTGAGCCATTATTCATCATCGTTGCTATATGGTGAAAAATAAGGGTCACTTCCCTGCTGACAGGGGTTTGCAAGAGAAGGTCTTACTCCTGCCCTCGTCCTAGGTGGGGACACATCACCGAGCCTGGTCTGGCTGCTTTATTTAAAGGAAGATTTCAGCCTGCTTTTCCCACAAAAGCCACATACGCTCTAAATGAGCCTCCTGTTGCTCCCCAAATCCCATCTCCTCCTCAGCTGGTGTGGCGAAGAGAAAAGCAGAGTGGAAGGAGAGGATGTGCCCAAAACCACAGGTGCGCCCCACAACACACGGCTCTGTGAGATGCTCACTGAGGGTCGGGAAGGAAAAACCTGGGGCTGAACCCTGCTTCTCATAAGTGGATCCTCCTGCCTCTTTGCACTAGAAATTCACTGTGAAACCCTCAGCTTCTCAGAGAGCTGAGATGCCTCTTCAACCGGTCCCGCTCTCAGAGAAGGTCACCCCATGTCACAGGCAGTGCAAGCAACAGCCCCGCTGTCAGGAGCCAGAAGATGTACTTCTTTTTAATGTAAGATGTGGAGGGTCTAAAATGACTGCAGCTGCCATTGCATTAAAAAATATGTCTGCTGCCTTCAGGTTTTTGACATTAGGTGTTCCTTTCAGTCTCTCCTTAGCTGACAGCTGCATTTCATGATCTCATGTCCACTCCAGAAACAAAAGCAACCTTTTCTTCCCAGTAAGCCAGGGTGAGTGACCTCTCTCTCAGCACCTCCTCATTCTTGAGAGTTAATTTGTGCTGGTTTTCCTTTTCTCTCTCAGCTGCGCTGCAGGAGCCTGGGGACAAGGTGATGGGAGTTTGGGTCAGTCCCTCTGCGTGACCCTGGGTGAGTCACTTTGCTCCCTCCCATGCTCTGCTGTGTAACAGCGGGGTAGGATTCGCAGGTGGAGGAGACAAAGCGATGGCCACTGTGCACGGGGGTCTCGGCAGCGATCCCCCCATGTTGCCCATCTCCTCGTGTCTGCCAGCACTGCCCACCATGGGGCTGCATGAGCGCAACCGCCACATCCCGCAGCCCCGACCGCAGGAGGCACGTGCTAATTCCTGATCGGCTTTTAATGATCCCAAACCCCTCTACTGATTCAGGCGACAGCTAAATTTATCCCAAGGTTAGGGTGACTCTGCTGTACTGAAATCTATTTAAAGTCAAAGCAAGCACTTCAGAATAACAAGTTGTTATACAACTCCAGAGACCAGGCAGCTTCCCATATTCTTTTTTTTAATGTAAAAGGTAACATATTTCCATATTTTGTACGTGTTAATTGTTGGGAACGCTGTCAGATGGTTCGGCAAATTGAAAATGACAACATCAACCTGTTCAATCCATTAAAATCTCTCCAGGATCGTAAGGGACATTGTCAGCCAAGTAATGCTGGCATCCCTGTGGTAAAGCCATCTTGCTTCTTATTAATGACTGGCTTTACAAATGAGCAGATTTTCTTAGCATGCACCACTCCATCACATTATCCAGGAGGGGCAGAGGCACAATGTAAGGAAACCCAGAGGTTAAAAGAGAAGACTTTCACCAGAATGCAGACTTAATGAAGAGAATGGATGAGTAAAATTTAAATAGGTCCCAGGCCACACAGCCAAGATAAAAGGTTGGGAATAGCTTTCTCCTTGTCCAAGGACCACTGCAGGAGTTCAGAGGGAATACAGTGCAGATTCTGGACCAGTCCTTTATAAGAGAGAAGTGGTACCATTTTGAAAAACTCCTGAGTCCCATCTTCAGGAAAAGCTGAGGAAAACAGCAACCCAAAACCTGCTGTAATTCAGCTCTGGATAGTCATCTGGGGGAGTCAGGTGTTTAATACCTTGACCTGGACCTTAGCTCCTTTGTGCAGAAACACAAGCCAGCTCCAGTCCAAAAAGCTGTAGAGATAAGTTAGTGCAGTGCTATGCCCAAGCCAATATACTGTGATATTTATTTCCACTAGTATTTATTACCTTGGCCGTGGTATTTCCCAAAAGCAGAGAGCAGCTGTGTATAACTTCCACACCAGAATTTCCAACTAGCCGGGACTGAAGGCAGAGAAAACTTGCATCTGTTTTCATCCATCCTGACAGACACATCCAAAATCATTTTGCTTTTGAAAATGTTGCCATAAAGCTGTTAATTCATTGTAGCCATGAGCCTTTCAACCCATCCAAATGCTGAATGTGAGGATCCTGGTATCTTACCCAGCTCATTGTGAGCAGAGTCTGCTCCTCCTCGACGGACGGTAGCACTGGCTTTGCTGGGGACAAACAATAAATAATAAATAAAATAAACAATAGCTCATTGTCCTGATACTGATGGATCTCTAATACTAAAATAATAATTATTTTTTCACTTCCCTAGTATTTTCTGCACTCTTTTTGTCTCTGCAATGTTCTTGCGGGTATAAAAATCTACTGGGATGGATCGCAGATGGAGAAATGGCATTAATTTAAAACAGTGATGGAATAATGGCTATAAGGGGAGAAACACAGGGCTGTTTTTTATGTTAAGAGCAAAATTCCCATTGTTCTGTGTTTTAGGGCTGTGGAACATGTCCCAGAAATAGCACTTTTTCTCCTTCAGTATCCCCAGCTGCTTCATGTTAGTGTCTCACAAGCTAAGCTGTTGTTCTGGGAATGTCGCAGACTATTAGTATTTCTTTATCTTTCATTTATGCCATCTTGTTTGCTCTCCTGGGCTGCTCTAAAGCAGGCTGACATTGCCAAAGAGATTTACTGCGTGTACTTTGTATAAACTTTAATTAGGTCTCCATTCATGTCTCTTACCTGACAGTTACATAAGAAATCACTCATAAAGTACTAGCACAGTACGGAAATCAATACACGTCTTAAACGCACAGTGACTTTCAGGCTGAAATTAAGTGCCTTCACTTATTCAGGTTGTGTCCACCTCCACTTTGTGGCATGGAGCCATACGGGTTTGCTCGGAGGGTTGTACTGCAGCCAGGCTCAACGTCTTTCGGTCAAGCAGAGGCACGAGTTGCCCCAAGCGCGAGGGTCTCAGCACCGCTGGGATGGCGTATTTCCCATCTCTGCTCGTTTTGACATACAGCAGCTACAGCCAAGGAGGTGTGCAGAAATTAAAGCTTTAAACAAGGAATTGTTTCTTTTTGTCACTTCAATTTCATTTTATTAGACTTCCTGACAGCTCTGAGCTTCAGACATTGGTGGCAACGGTGGCTGAAACATAGTACTATTATATTATTGTCACTTCAATTTTTGCTGGTGTTTCTAATAGAAATCTAAATGATTAGGTGTTTAACTTTCATGCTCCATCAATGTGAGGCAGAAAAAAATACAACTGGCTATATTAAGGTCTAGCACTCTGGAAATGGCGGGTTTTGAGAGGGGATTTTCTTTCAACGGTTGGGTTATACGACTTTATTTGTCTCTCCCTAGGTGAGAGGGGCCTCCCATTCACTGCGCAGATTATCTCCAGAGAGGGAAGGATGGATTATTATTTCGTTCAGGGGCGAATACTCAGCTTGTGGCAGCTCTGTAGCTGTGTGCCCTTGTGCATCCCAGCCAAGACCACTGCTGTGGGCAAGGCTAAGCTGTAAGCATGCCTCTGAGTGAGTTTACATCCTAATGCCTGCTTTGTTATTCATCTTGCAGACTTGTGAGTACAGAACCTATAAGAAAAGGGGCTTCTTAAACTTAACCCCTCAAGTTACATCGAGGAGAGCCCATTGCAGTCTTTATTTCCAGGCAGTGGGGAGATGGATGCGAGAACCTTGCAGTTGCCCGGGGCTACTTCACTCCTGCGGGAACAGGGTGCCACCAAGTGTGCAAGACACACATGTATCTACAGAGGAAACCAGCATCTGAAGTGTAATCACCTCCAGAAAAATAGTTTCTTCCATATGACATTCATATGGAAAATTTTTCATAAATCCTTAAAAAAGATATGGCCTATCTAAACACATACTTACAAAAATACAGGAATGTACATGACAGTTGCAGGGGTTTTTTTCTTTTTCAATAATAAATGCATAGTAGAACTCAATTTACTCTTTTTACCTTCATTTTTTAAAATAAGATTAACTGGGTGCATACATCCAAACATGCTAAGGAGGCATCATCAGTCATTTACTGAGTTTTCCTTCATATTCTTCATTTCATTTTCATGTGTCCTTTTCTTCTCAGCTGTGACATTCAACTCCAGAGCTGTTTCTCCTTCTTCCTGGCACCTTGGTAGAGTCACTTACAACTTACACTGCAAGAGTCTCCTTTTGAGAAGGGTGGAAACTTCATCAAGGGCAACAGTTTTGACAACTGGGGACTTCATGCAGACCTACAGAGCCACCCATTTACGGAGGTGACTAAACCAGGGTTGGAAGCCTAACTTTTCACTCCCATTTGGACTCCCTTTTCTTGGACTGAAAATCAGAACTCTTTTTTGGCTTCAATGGATGGTCCACAGGCTGTTTTCCCCTGCTCAGAGACACCAGGCTACAAAACCTTTCCATCAAGCAGCACTATTTCATTTAATCTGAAATAATCACACTGTAATCAACAGGATTGCTCCCAATAAAACACACTGTGTGATACAAGCAGCAGCACTGTTTTAAGGAGCAGAAGTGAAAGACTACAATTCCTGTATCTGGACATTCAAAATCTCCATTCAAAGTCTCAACATCAGGGGTCAACTTTGGAAGTGTAAATCTTCAAACCTGGAGAACTTCGGGGGGATTCCCATTCTTACAGTTCAGAGGAAAGAAAT
The DNA here is from genome assembly GCF_047370975.1 of Nipponia nippon. Lineage (NCBI taxonomy): Eukaryota > Metazoa > Chordata > Aves > Pelecaniformes > Threskiornithidae > Nipponia > Nipponia nippon. Next base: position 49,171,660 of record NW_028262391.1, on the reverse strand, counting down.
CCCTCTGCACACAAGCACATCCAGTAGATAATCTCATGCTGGAAATTAATTTGTAAGCAGTGTAATAGTTCCATTAATAAGATTAATGCCAGGTACAGCTCTACGGATTATTGAAAAGACAAAGCGACCTGATCAATGCAATTTGAATGAGATACCTGCATTAATTAGGATGCTCACCTGACAGTAATGGTTACATCAAACAGCTCAAGGAACTCAATCTCCTCCTCTGGTCTCATAATTCTTTCTGGTTTGTGCTGTCAATAGCTTTATCAGTTTTCTTACATCATACATATTCAGGAAGAATAATAGTGTTGTTCTGACATGCAAGTACAAAATCATTTCTTTCTCCATCTTGGTTCTGATCTAAGTGATAATCAAATAGTCAGCATCAGTTTTTGTGTTGGCTCATTTAAATTATGGAAAAATCCAGAGGTCTGGTTGGTGTGAAATAGGGCAGTGGTGGCTCACCTTGTTCGGACACCAGCCACTTTTCCCCTTCATATGAAAACAGAAACCACCACAGCAGATTTCATCATGTTGTCTGCACGTTACCCTCCATTAAGTAAATGGAGGACGTCAAGTAACAACCAAGGCAGAAGATAACATACTTTCATAAGCCAGAAATTCTCCTAAATGTTATAAAACAAAATCAAATAACACACTGCTCAAGCAGAGAATGCAGCTCAGGGCTACGGTGTGCTGATGCTTAGGGCTTTATCTCTGCAGCGGGGCACTCAGCCTGCCCCACAGCAGCCACATGTTCCCCAGCTTTGTGCAAATTTCTGGATCCTCCTGATGCAGAGCCCAAGGCATGAGTACGGATGAGGCCACTGGCACCCGGTCAGTGTTACCTTGCTTGTGTACTTCCAGGGCATGTCCCTTTTTTCCAAGGAGTTTACAATCACGCATGAGTCTTTGGTTGCCCTATTCTGCAGCATTAGTAGGAGGGTTTCTGTCGTGCAGTGAGTTAAGCACCCGAGTGCCACGTCAGCCTAACAGCCATCCTTGGGAAAGGAAATCACTCTGTTCTGCTCTGTTGTACTCATTCCCAATTACAAGCCAAGTATCTCAGTCATGAATGTCAAAACAGATACTATCTGGTTAAATGATACAAGATAGGAGCAGTTAAGCCATAAGCTGTCATGCACCCAGACGTGATTGACAGGAAAGCTGTCTCCTGATGGTACAGGGGAATTAGCTTCATACTTAAGGTGAAGTGATGCCTGCTTAGCAGAGCCCCTGTTGTTCTACATTAGATGTAATGCTGGCAGTGTTACTGTTACCACACGCTATTTTCTTTTTCTTTTTAGAAAGATTACCATGCTTTTGTATCTTTCTAAAAATGCATTGGGCCCTCTAACCTGCTGTGATTAATTTTCAAAAACCAAAGCTACAATTTAGACTAAAAAAATGCTCCGTTTTTTTATCTCATGAACCACATTGTGCTCAAAACCACCAGTCACCTTTGGGGGACTGGTACCCCAGGTTCCCTTGAACAGCGTGACCTATAATCGGTGCAACGCTCCTTTGATTTCTGTCTGCACAGCATTTTGGCCATCGCTAGTTATGCCCAGCTGTGAGATTAATGTGTCATTCTTGTTATGTCAGAATTACTGGCATGCTGTTCTGCTCGTTTTGCTGAGCTACAGGAGCTGCTGGGCAGTACTGGATTGTCTCCAACAGAGATGAAAGGAAGTATTGGGTGAGCTAGAATTGGGGAATCTGTGCTTGAGATTTCGACACTAAAGCTCTTGGAGTCACCTGCTTCATTTCGCCAGGCGCTAGAATAATTTCTGCATTGTTCTCTATTGTGAAGGTATTTGCTGAGAACTTACAGATGAGAGGGAATGGCCAGGTCAGCCAAAATCAGTCTACCCGCACGGTCACTCCAAGCCCTGATCTGTCCTAACAAGCTCCTGAACCCATTTTTCCCTCTCCCCGTCAAGCCGTTGAGCAGGAGGGTGGCTGAGCGCTGACACAGGTCTGTGCTCAGAGCAAGGGGCTCCATCCCCACCCTCTGCACGGATCACGAGCACATGCCACAGAAACAGATGAGCGCAATAGCACAACAGCATGAGGAAAGCATCCTTCTGCTGGATGGGGAGATGTGAATTTCCACTGGTGTAATGAATTCTAGAATAAGAATAGACGAAATAACTAAAACCACCCCAAACCATAGTAGCTGGATGTTGAGTCCTTCATTCAGCTTTGAAACCCCTCCAATCAGCTATGCTGAGAAGTGCCCTCCTTCCAGCCTGCGTACCTGCGGTTTGTAATGCCCCCCTGGAAATGCAGAAATTGTTTACCAAGTGGAGGAAAACTTGTAAAGATCTTTGGATGTTTCTGTGCCTAATTAGAAAAAAAAGTCTTAAAAAACAGTCAGGGGTTTGTCAGCACCTTTTTGCAAATCTGAACTGCCATTTCTCGTGTCTTTATGCCCAAGCATTTGCAGCATATTGGAGTCATAAATCTGAACTCCTTGCATATTTGGCCAATAAGGCTGGAATATCAATTCAAATCCCAGATACACCAAATTTTGTAGAGACCTTGCTCTAACCTAGCTTTATGAGTGCTAAATCCTGCTCTGGATATTTCCAGATCAGCACTCATTTGGGGTCAATTTGCACCTTTCAGACTGAAAGTGAATTTTGGCCTTTTGCTGAGAGCGCTTTCCCTCAGGCACGCAGGTACCTCAGTAAGTGCCTCAGCAAAGGGGGGGTGCTGGAAGGAGCGTGAGCTTTTGCATCCTGCTCTTCAACCACGTTTTCATGGTACTTGGACACTCCAAGCAGTCGCAGA